>NC_051155.1:56229442-56490084 GCF_013339745.2 Dermacentor silvarum
ACTGGCCTTCTTGGCTGGTCGTTGGCCGCGTACTTCTGGGAACCTCGTCAACGGAAGCGTCAAGGGCACCTGGTGTGCAGACGCCCGCGGCACGCATCGATAGCGTTGCTAACGTCTGCCGTCCGCTCGCCGCCGACGCCGTACACCTCAAGACTGGGTTTCCTCGAAGCGCTCGAGGTACGAGCACTCCACGAACATGAAGTTGAACACGCAGCCGGTACAAGTTGCTACGAGATATGTAGGCCGGTGGAAGGGGATTGCAGTTGTAGATGCGTGGCCAATGGCCGATTTATAATTTTTTTATGAAAGTCATTTACAGCACCAATTTGTTTATCCGTAGATCAATCAGCATTCTTCAGCTCTTGTTCAAGGCTTGCTTTCACATCGAAATTAAAGACTTATCGAGCGTAGGACTTCAAAGTCTTTTTGCTTTATAAACGCTTAATAGGGTCGATAACTAGCGCAGAAAACAAAGCCGATATCTATATTTTGGATATGGCCTAGTGCGCGACAGCGGCACATCTCTATAACGTCACAACATAAAGATATGTCCGGACTTAGGAAATTCATACTTAGTTCCTCTCGTATGTCACCAACGCCTTCTTTGCCGCTCAACAATACAAATCATCGACAGACATTGCCGAATCCACGCCCTACGAGCGCTCGTGCAGGAAGTTCAAAGGCGGCGCCCCCGTCTTTCGCTCTTGCGTCTATATCTTCCCAGCGTCCTCACGGTAAGATGAACTTCTTTGGTAGTACGTACATTACCATACAGCTTGACTAGATGTTTCTTTTATTGGGTATGGCATTCCAGTTGAATTTACGCCCTTGCCGTCGCCGTGAGGTTCGGTGTAAAGTCAAAGTGCGATAAGATTGCGGCCGCGCGCCGTGTACGTTAGGTGCGAGGGTGAGCCGAGAAGGGTTGGTGCTAGGTGCGGCTGCGTCTTCTTGCGCACGCGAAGGGGAGTGAAGTGGGTATGCATGGTGCGACGTAGCGCAGCGCGCGCATTATCTTGGAGTAATCTGCGTTTACTTTCAGTTTGTGGAATCCTTCCAGATAACTTGATGTCAGAGCGAGATCACAAAACGTTTGCGATCATTAAGAATACTATATTCGAAAAAATTTGATGTTCTGCATTTGCCACTTTCACCATTCCCCTTGCCTATAGTACTGCTGCCGATATGTCTGTCTTTCTTTCTTTCTTTATACGTGAAACTATTTTATCAGTGTCGTTTTCTCCGTAGCGCTGTTGCCGTTAAGTGAAAATTGCTTTTAACAGCGGAGCTGTTTAAGCCGGGCGTAATGTGTCTGCTGAATCCAAACATGTGGGCCGATCCTGGCTGCAGTATAGAAAGGGTCCGAGCGCAATGGCACATACTGTGAAATTTCAGAAAATGCTGGGGATGACTTACTGGTGCTTAGCCTAGCCTAAATACGTGGCCGACATGTACCTAGCGATAATCAATCGATAGTCCATCAATACCTAATCGATACTCGATCAGTAATCAATAAATTCTGGGAAATGCTGGGGATGACTTGGTAATGTTTAGCCTGACCGAAAAGCCAGGACTACCTAGGTGCCCATCAGCTCCGCTGTCTCTTTACCATTGCGCCTCCAGTGCGACCTACGCAATTTCTTTTTTGTTCGTTGTTGCGTTTTCATTTCTTTTCAAATTTGAATGCTATTATTTCTTTATTACTTTTATTGTGTATCTATTTTATTGTGTTCTTCGGCTCATTTGCATCCTTCTGCACTAATCTATGTTTTACTGTGTTAAGGTGTTAATATATTTAGATCTTTATGTATGTCGTTACTGTACTGCCCCCTTTACACAATGCTCCACGAGGGCTCTGCAGGGTACTTATAAATAATAAATAAATAAATAAATAATAAATAATAAATCAATAAATAATAATAAATAATAATAATAAATAAATAAATAATAAATAAAATATGCGGTGCATTCGAACGCTAGCCGACCCCGACTAAGCTGATGGCTTCGTGTGCGCTGTGTTATCGCGCGCCTAGTTTGCGTTGAAGCGAGAGGCAGCACGAAGGGGAATTCAGTCGCCGCTGCTGCCACTCTTCATCACCTCCTAGTTAGTAAGTAATCTAGTTAGTTAGCAGTTTATACAGCTGATAGGTCTACTAACCTTACTGCGCATCGCTGTCTAATAATTTGCTATTACAATGAATGATTCGCCTTTCGGCCGAACCTGGGATTTTTTTAATGTCGAACATAGGTTTGGTCCATCCGAATACCCTAGATAAACGATTACTCTAGATAACTCTGATTAATCGATTAGTCTAGATAAACGTTCCCGGTCTTCTTGTACAATTATCAGAAAGAGTTTAGTGGTGAGAGTTTAATGAACTCGGAAGATGGCAAGCCCTGCTACCTACAGGGATCGTTATTTCAGAAGGAAGTGATTGAAATAATATGAAAAGACACGAACTGGTAGTACATTCAGCTGAGAAACTAATAACGAAAGAAATAAACGTAAGCATAAAGAAAGAATATCGGACCTGAATCACCCAGACCTCCACTCTAGCACACATGCTCTGGGAGTGCGGGTCGAGATACCCCAAGTTCAGAAAGGATGAGTGGGACTCGCTTCTGCGTAGCCCCGCTCTAGACAAGCAAATCCTGGCTGTCCGGCGTGCCCGCGACCGGACCGGTGGGCTAGACCTGCCGGTCCCGACGTGGGACTAGCCGGGTGCGCGACGAGTTCGCGTCCTCGCCGGACCTGTAATAAATGTTATTTCACTCACTCATTCACTCACTCACTCACTCACTCACTCACTCACTGAATCACCCACGTGACCGCGCAGGAGTCCCCACGCGCCGAGTTCCGCGCCATGCACGCTCTGATGGTGCGCCAGGGCGGATTCCTGGTCAACTACATGGACATGGTGTCGCCGCGCACCTTCGACGCCCTGATGGCTGGCACCGGCGTCCAGATCAGCACCGAGGTGGCCATCATCGAGCACTACCGCGCCGCCTGCTCGAGCCCCGGCCGGCGGTTCCACATTGCCCGAGAACCGATCCTCGAGATGAAACTCACCTGGTACTCGAGCCGCTCGCTCCCGACGTGCTTCCTCCGGCAGATGGAGCTCAGGTGGGGAATCTTACTCAGGGTTGCTTTTATACGACACCTAATTATTAGCACAACATAATGGTCCATAGTAGGAGCACGGCCAAAAGTGCGGCCTGCCGCGTCGGGCGCGCTGTTATGGGAGCGAACGTGACGGCCGTAGTTGCATTGTCGGCCGCTTGGCTGGGCCGAACGGCGCTAGCTGACGGGGATGGAACGCGTCGGCTTGCACGCGCGACGGCGTTCCAAGCGCTTTCCTGACGCATTTGCTATGCCGATGCCAGAGAACAGCCCCCGGCGTCTTGCGCCGTGGCGGATCACGCCATTTTTGATGCACGCGGCAGGCCGCACCTTTTTTTTTTATCTAGCGGCCGTGGTAGGACGAACCCACGCGTGCTTTGTTCTGAGTGCGAGCGTTCCTACTCGTTGTAAGAAACGCGGTTTGAGTCGGTACGCGTTGCAAATAGGGCAGGTTTTATCTGTAAGATGCATACGTGTGCTTATGTCACGACTTGACCCTCTAGAGCAGAAGGATAAGCTGGCTAAGCGGGTTGGGAAGCTAGAAAAGGATCTGGAGATCGAGCAGAAGGAAAGTAAGGAGGGAGAAGTTTGTATTATGTAGATATCGAGAAGGTGTATCTTTTAATTTCATTTTATTCATTATACCCTCCAGGTACAGTTGTGCACTGCAGAGTACGAGGTAAATACAGAGGTTAATAACGCAAACTTGACTATAGATACAAAAAATACGAGAAAAATAAGCAAAGAAACATTCCAAGGAAAAGGTCGAAGGAAACACGTGGAAGGTAATGACTAATACAAAAATATCAATTGTCCCGGAAGATACCATTAGAAGTATCTCAATGCAATACATGGCAAAATATGACAAGCATAAGCAAAACATGGCAATCTATTACATATTTACCATTCTTACCTAATGGTAAGAATGGTAAATATGGTAAGCAAATTATGCATGGCAAACATAACAAAAATACATGGCATAAATAAAAAGAAATACATGGCGTAACTTATAATATACATGACATAAAAAATAAAAAGAACATAAGATCGTATATATAATTCAAGGCATGACTTTGAAAAATGGCATAGGAACAGTTATTATACCGAACATCCCGTCAATCACAGCTATAATTAAAACATAAAGCTTTGAAGTGTTGGTTTAAACTTATCACTGCCAGTTATGCTTGTAAGTGATGCGGGTAAGTTATTTCAATCCTTGCTCGTTTGGGTAAGAAATGAATATGAAACGCTGACGGTGTTGCATTGCGGAATGTTCACCTTTTGGCGGTGGTCAATGCGAGATGAAATGTATGATGGAGTTTGAACTCAGAGAAAATGTAAATATGAGCTGTGATAGTAGATTTTACGGAAAAGACATAGGCGAAGTAGTTTTCCGCGGGCTGATAACAGCGGAAGGTGTAGCAGAGCTATTATGTTAGCAACGCTGGCAGTTCTTTGGTTGTTGTTTAGCACGAATCAGGCTGAACGATGTTGTGTTGCTTCTGGTGAGTGTATGAGGGTGTCATGCCCAGGGCCCCATACTGATGATGCGTATTCAAGCTGTGGACGAATGTAAGTTGTATACGATAATACTTTTAGCCATGATGGCGCTTGGGAAAATTGCCGGAACATTTCACTACTATAATTAGTCAAGGAGGAGAAGGAACAACTTTTATTGTGGAACCAGCACTTTAAGATGGCCGGGCCTAAGCCTCCCATGAGGGGACGTCGAGGGCTTGCCTCGCCGCCGCCTCACGGGCGTGCTGGGTGGCCCAGGTTTGGTCGTCGAGGGCGAAGCTCCGCAGAGCCTCACGCAACCTCGACAAGAGGGTCGTGGTGTTAATTTGTGTGTACTGTGCTGGGCACTCCCACAGCATGTGCGGAAGCGCAGCCCGGTGAGTGCCACAGCACCACCAGTTGGGAGTACTGTAAACTTCAGGGAATATAAGGTGGAGGCGGGCGGGTGAAGGGTACGTATTTGTTTGTAGCAGACGCAGGGTGGTAGCCTGCGCCCCGCTGAACTTGGGGTGAGGTGGGGGGAAGGTTCGGTGACTAAAGTAAAATGCCTTAACGAGATCGTTATAAGTAGTCAGACTGTCCCTGGTGTCCAACTCGTCTCCAGTGTCTCCGGTGCGGTTGACTAGGCATCGCTCAATGGAGTGGGTGACCTCGGTGAGGTTGGGGAGGTGTGGGTGGACAGGGCCCGCGTGGGCCGGGATCCATGCCAAGGAGATCATGCTTTCTTAAAGTGTGGTGCCTGGCGGAGGATACGAAGATCTTGAGGAGAAATACGGCCTTTTCTGAAGTTAGTGATGGCTGAGCGAGAGTCACACACGATGGTGTGACAAGTGGGATCTAGAGTGGCCAGGGCGATGGCCACTTCTTCAGCCGTTTCGGCAGTGGGGGTAGTGACGCTGGAGGCGTGGTGGAGGACTCCATCGCGTATGGCGACGGCCACAAATCGTGTGCCATGGGAATATTGGGCTGCATCAACAAATGTAACGCCAGGTACATGAGCAAGGACTTTTATGATAGCTCCGGCCCGAGCTTGGCGCCGGCCCCTGTTATATTCAGGGTGCATATTTCTAGGGATAGGGTCTGTGTGGATCAAGCTACGGATGTCAGTCGGGATCGATTGTTTGGGGCCCTGTTGGTGATGGTAAGTGAAGCCAAGCGTAGATAGAATAAAGCGCCCCGTTTCAGTAAGGGTGAGCCGTTCAAGCTGAGAGCGTTGTTGTGCTTCAATGAGTTCGGCAAGGGTGTTGTGAACTCCTAGTTGGTTGCAGAGTTCAGTACTGGTGTAATGAGCAAATTAGTCAAGTAATTAGAAAATAATATGATAGAAGAAAAATCAAACTGGGTTATCTTGGAAATGTCGTCGCATATTTGTCAATATGCTTAAAGTGAATAAGTGTGTGCGTGCTTGCTATATAAATGTCGGTCCGTCTACTTAGTAGAAGTAGACTGACGGATAAGGAAGCCGATACCACCACGCTGGAAAGAAGCGGCGGACACGTCAGTCGTGGTAATTGAGGGACTATCACTGATATGCCGGCCGCGAAAGAAGGCAACAATGCGAAGGATGACGCCAAGACAGGAGGCGAGGGCATCGCGGCCTCGATAAGGTGCAGCTTCCGGTGGCGAGGAGGAGGAAAATCGTCGAGTTGTCTTTGTTGGGGATTCAGCCATGCGTAAAGTAGAACCGGTGACAATAGAGATGGTAGGTGCAGGCGAGCGAGACCAGATTAGTGCGCTTCCGGGATAGCCGATTTGGGAGGTGATAGCGAAAGCCAGCAACACGTGTGGGACACAATGGAGGAGAGGTATACCTATTTGTGATAATGGGTGGAGTGATTGGCGTACTGCAAGAATGAAGGACAGGGATCGCGAAACAAACAGCCAAAGGGGTTACTAACCTGGGCCGCTATTTTGTAGCGATGCCTTTAAAGTAATAATGCCTTTTCGCGCTTATCGCGCTTTGTCAGTGGTCAGAGCAACGGTCCGCTCGCGTTATCAACGTTGATAACGCGATTGGACCGTCGCTCTGACCACTGATAAAACGCGATAAGCGCGAAAAGGCATTATTACTTTAAAGGCATCGCTACAAAACACCGGCCCTGCGGAATGTTTCAACGGAAGTTCGAATCACAATTGGCACGGTGTCAGATGATGAAAGGCAGGGGTGTGCAATTGAAAGGGTAGTCCTTCCACTAAACATGGAAATTTGGACGCTAGCAAGCGCACTGAATGGGCCGCGAAGGCGCTTTTGTGCGTGACGGGATACATTTTAGTGATAGAGTAACGATACCAGTTGAACATAAATTCGTGGCAGGGGCAGCAGCTTTTCTTTACGCGAGTCCCAGGTGATCGAGAAGGAGGATTATATATTGAATGTAGCGACTAACCAGCAAGGAGCAGAATTAGACCACAAAGAGTAGAGAAAAGACGCCCAAACGGAGAAATTTGTTACATAATTATGCAGGGTGGTCGCGAGCAGAAAAAGTGACTGGAAATTAAAACGCAGCTAAATGAAGGAGCTATTAGCGTGTACGCCTTGACCGGAAGGCATTTACGATATTTGAAGCAGCCTCCTGTTATTTACAATTTTGCTACAATTTTGCATACGAGGGGGAAACAGATTGACTGGGTCAAGGAAAGATGGAGGCGCAGGCATGCTAATTAGGTGAGGTATGAAGTGGCAAAAGGTAAAAGGACCATTCGTGGATTAGCGGCACATGCGAACGTAAAAAGACGTGGCTTCGAGTACCTTTACCTATGGACAGGTAGTGATAGCAGAGATACAAATAAACAATTCATTGATTGCATTAGAAGCGATATTATTGCCTTCAAGAAATCGGGCCAGGTGGTATTAGTAGGAGATTAGCATGCACATGGAGGGTTTAGACGGATATACTGGTTACAATGGTTCTCTAGTGCTGGGTCTGTGTGATGATCAAAGTCTTATAGTAGTTAACAGGGAGAATAAGTGTTATCATGCATAGGTAGCGTCGCAATGCGGAAACACGCAGTCATGTATTGACTACGCCTTAGCCTTAGAAATAGTCTATGAACAGTTATACCTAATGATAATACAGGAACATCGTAAACATTGCCCGGGAAGCGATCATAAGCGTTTCACCTGTAGCGCGCTACTACATGCCACAGTGGTCCGACCAAAAAGACGATGACGACACGCCCAGCACGCTCATGGTATGCGGGGCAGGCCATGTAACATGGCCTGCCCAGCTTCATTTCTTTCTTTTAATTTCAACTAATATATCCGCTATGCCCATTTGCTCTCTGATGCACACCGCTCTCTTCCGGTCTCATTACGTTAGGTCTAAAGTTTACGTTCCATCGCTCTTTGTGCGGTTCTTAACTTGCTCTCGATCGAGCTTCTTTGTTAACCTCCACGTTTCTGCCCCATATGTTAGTTCCGGTAGAATGCAATGATAGTACACTTTTCCTTTCAACTGCAGTAGTACGCTCTAATACATCACCTTAGCTCGATTTAATTTCTCTTAATTCGCTTTAATTCCTCTCCATTCACGTAGTAACCCCTCTTAATTCGCTTTGATTACTTTTAATTCGCTTTGGTTCCTCGTAATTCGCTGTGATTTCTCTTAATTCGATTTGATTCCTTTTAGCTGCCATTGATTACTCTTAATTCGCGTTGTCATCCTTCTTAATTCACTTAACCATCCATCTCAATTCGCTTTGATTACTTTTAATTCTCTTTGGTTGCTCTTATTGTGCATCGATTCCTATTAATTTGCTTTGATTCTCCTCAATTCGCTTGGTCATCACTCTTAATTCGCTTAGTCGTCCACTTATTCCTAGTCGTGCTTTGGCCCGCTCTAACTGCCTTTAACTCGCCTGTACGATTTCGCGTCGACGACACGGCTTTAGCTCAAGGACTTCGAAGAACGATTAAATGACGAGACATATAAGGCTTTCGCCTGAATAGGAGTTACTGCCGGCATTCGCTCAGCAATAACTCGTGGTAATGAACGATCGCCCAGTGGCTATGGGCTGTCGCTCGGTCTAGGATGTCACTGCTAAACAAGGGGGCCTCGAAATACGCAGGGAAGAGCGAGCGATCTTTTTTGTGGGATTGTGTGCTCCCTGCCGCGGACAACTGAATAATATTGGCTTCGCATGTTCATGAGAGCACTGTCTACAAGTCGCGAACGCTTTCTTACCCTGTTCGAGAAGTGTAGCAAAGCCCCAGTAAGAGTTGTCACGTCATTGAAATTACTACAGTCACTACGGCGGAATGAAAGTTACTGATGGCTACGATAAACATTTGTTGATAACACAGGCGTATTTCTTGCGCTCACTGAGTGCTTATCCATGATATGGGTAGTGTGGGCGTTTATTTATTTCGAACGACAAGGCATTGGTGCTATCAAACAGAGCACAATTTCCTCTTCCGCTGAATCGGTAGGCATGTAGCTTATAATGCCTTATAAGGTGCCGTGATTTACCGAGAACACAGTACAGTGTGCAATCTCCAGTGGCTATCATACTTACTTATTACTCGCGTATGAAAAACTAATTATGCAGAAGACTGTTCGCAGGGTATATTTAGAAAATTACTTCCAACGCTGACCAATCTAGTTGACATCACGTTGTTGTCGTCCGGCGAACATGTGGGAGGATTATTTCAAGATATAAGCCTAAAAATACTGTTTGAGGACTGTTAAATAGTAAATACTCCTGAAACACGAAATTATATGTTGAAGTGGGAGGAATAATTTGACTAAAAATCTAGGACTAGTGATTCGCCGTCGTCTTCACCGGGACGACTGTGTTCATTCTTCAGTTTACGCTAGTCATATTATTAAACGTCAATATCTCGCCGTTCCGGGCCGATGACGTCGATACTGTATTGGTGCTTTGAGCAAATATAGGTTGCATTTGGGGTAGTATGGCTACAGCATGATCGCATGACTCACTGTCATATTATTTCGGGCACTTCCCTGAGCGAGGAAGGTCCACGCTTTCAGACGTATACACATGCGTGTCCCCACATTAACTTTTGAGAGATCACGAATTAATGCCAAACGCGTTTCTTCAGACGCAACCGAACGCTGTTTAAGTCTGTCAGTGAAGTTCCAGTTTTCAAACCATCCTGCAGGACCATGTGGCTGACCGAGTCTGGCCTGCCGTTCTACCGACGCGAGCGCTTCCTGTCGGAAATCAGGAGCTGCGTCTTGAGGTACGCGCCCTACACTGTGCTACACATCTATAGCTTCTCTGACAGCTCACGACTGGGATCAACGGTATGCAGTACTGCACCTTGATTTTGACTGCAATTGTGCTACAGCCACTGCATTCACATTTCACTCTAATTGCTTCTATTTGTGCGGCCACCGCGCTGGTTCTCACACGGGCCGCCGTGGCAGGCGTTCACAGCTCTATATATAGAAGATCGGGCGCGAATTTATTGATACAAAACCCTAACAAGATAAGCGCTTGTATTCGTTCATGTTTTTTTTTCTACGAGCGTACAGTTCGCGCCCATGTACTACAACATCGAAGCATCGAATGGCAGATGTTTATATAGAGATTGAGACATTTTAAAATAAGGTCCACATTTAAAGGAACCGCCCAACGTTTAATAACACCAGTCTAGCTAGAACATTGGTTAGACTTTTATGGAAAAAAAATATGGCTAGTGTGACACGATGGACAGACATCTCTGCACGAGAAAAATCTTTGCATGACCTCATTCATGTGAAGTACAAACGACGTCGAAATGTCGGATTGACAGTTCACCGTATTATGCGCGAAATTCTGTAGCTTCCGTCCAAAACTGTATACGCAATGATCATCGATCATCGAGGCTATTTTTGTTTCGTCGACAGGCTTTAACGTTGGTCACACAACATTGTATACAAACAGCGTTGGGACTGATTGATGTAGGCTTTGAATCCGCTAATTTGGCGAACTTTGAAAGCTACGAACTGAGCGAGGCGTTGTGCCTGAAAGATGTTGTGCAGAGCGACTCCATTGCCGTCGCGCAGTCGTCGTCACACAGTCCTTGTCATACTTCAGCCGTCGTTGTCATACACCCTTCATCGTTACATCGACGTCCACCCTTCCTCATTGTACCGTAATCATGCTGTCCTCATTCAGTCGTGGTTATACCACCGTTGTCACGCCATCGCTGTCAGATAGTCACTATCATTGAATACGTTGTCATCTCATCGTGCCATGTCGTCATCGTCACGCTCTCGTTGTTACGCCATCGGGATAATTTAAGAATCGTCACTTCGTTGTCTTCATGCCGCGTTTGCCGTATCCATCGGCACCACTCCTTCTGCGTCATCTCATCGCCGTCACGGCGTCGGCGTGATACAGTCGTCGTCATGGCACCATGTTCGTGGGCGACATTGGCAAGCCAGTGCCATATAGCAAAGTGGGACGAGACAGGAGTATGTCGCATGTAGCCGATGCAACAGATGTTTCAGAACGACCACTACAAGTGTTAAATGAACGGGACTCCAGAAATACAGTGCGTCGCGACATTGCTCGAATAGTGATCGCATTTCAACTGACAGTCTTCGTGAGACGCGTCCTGCCATAATTGTTTTGCTTTTATTTTTTTATTAGCCCTCATCTAACTGCCATTATTTGGCGTGCTATTTTGCTTCATTTCACGGCGCGCACAGTAGGAAGTCTATATTACCTATTTTCCTCGATAACATTTGAGTTGAAAGACCACGCTTGTGTTGTGTCCAGGCCTTCGTCTTCGTTATCGGCGTGCTGGTTTTATTAGCTGTTATGTGACTGCCAATGCGCCAGTAGTTCGAAAGCACACGGTAAAAATCTCAGCTCGAAAGTCACCATTAGCAGAAGGGTGCTCCACTCCTTCGGGAAAGAAGACAGCTATATAATGCATATACAGGACATATTCGCAAATTGACAGCAACGCTTGGTGCGCTTTATTGCGGCGCAAGGGAACTATTTGGCAGGCCAGAATGTTTGAATGAATTAAGTTCTTCAAAACAGAATCAGTGCCGAAACCTTATCCGAAAAAGAAATCGTCTCAAGATATCCTTCATTTACTTTAAGCATGAAATTATTTTTTTATTTTATTTTTCTAACAGCGAATGGACTGGAATGGAGGTCTGAAGAACTGGATAAGGGGAGACGGCAGACATGACCGCGCGTGTCTGTCGTCTTCTCTTGATCCGTTAAAGAGCGCTGTTTCCTCATAAGCACGTGGCAACATAAAGTCGGCACACTGTTTATATCACATATGCTCACGGCTGAGTATCTTATCTAGTAAGTTTGCTTCCAGAGGGGAATCGGGACTCTCGTGACGGCATCGACGCTTTCTGGCACGTCACCGAAACATAACATCGCACACTTTACAGTTTGACCGAGCACTCTGTTTTTGGCAGCGGCGGAGCAGCTCCTTTGGAGCGGCGGAAAGCTTTCAGTTCACTCTGCCATATGTGCGTCCCTTTCGCCGGAAGCAAGTTCCACCTTGTTCCGGACTACATCGCGCGCGAGAGCTTATGTGCCACCACATATGAACAATGTCACGTACGCTCTTTCTGGTAAATGTAACAAGCTTGGCTGTAGCATTCATATAAACTCGCTAATCACAGTTTGCAGGGAATCTGATAGGCAATAGGGCCAACCGAATACACGAGGCACAAACTTCCTGTGCGCAATACGTTAGCCGACGACGCTAGAACAGGTACAAGGCGATCACTTACAGCCTCTTCAGGACAAAATAGTTCTACCAGAAGCGTGACGTGGACGCATAAGCCAATGAGCGAGCACCGGTAGAAAGCGAGGGCTTAAAAATCAGCGCCAAATGATAGACTCGAAGAGCAACAGTGGGCCAGGCGTACACTAGAAATGCTGTTTAGTATACGTCATTTGCGTATCTCGCCGTTTTATACTTTCAGGGAGGGCTCAACGCGAAGCGAAGTGCAGGAGCATGCAGCGCTGTCGCTGCGTGACGTCAAGGCAGCCTTCTACATGTCGCTGGCGCTGGTAGCGGCTGCGCTGGTCGCCTTCGTGGGCGAGCTGCTCGCGGCTGGTCGTCGTCGTTAAGACCTGCATTCCGCCACCGGATGTGGACGACGACAGCAGCTGGACAGCGCGGTTGAAAGACAGAAAGCCTGGACTGAACGAAGCCGTGCTTCGGCACCTTCAGTGACCGGCCAGCATGTTCTGTCGAATTACGCCGATGAAAGCGATCATCTGATTCTTTGTAGGTCGTAGTAAAAGTTATTAATCAGGCCGGCACCATGGCCCTTGATTACTTCAACCAAGGCTGTAAGTTAATGCCATAATTGCTATTGCAGTCCTGCGCCCCGGAATAGGCGAGAGTGGTAATTGTGCTCATTTTGAGTTCTTCGGAGCACAGGGTGTTGTTACGTTCTGATCCCATGACTGAGGGTACATTCCAATAAATTTTCCTTGTTATTACTGGTTACTGAACGGCACATTATAAAACGTTTTTTTTTTCATCTTAAAGCGATGAAGCATGATGACTAACGATATGGTAGCATATAACTTTATAGCGGTCGGTATCAGATGAGTTTCGGAGCAATATACCGGCAGATGTTACTGATAACAAACATTTATTTTAATACATAAAGGTAGATTGTCACATTGTGGTGAAGGACCATTCTTCATAACTGTTTCAGTGCGTTTTTACAGCCTCCCGCTTTTTTCTTTCTCATTGTTCGGGCTGAGTGCCTTTATTTCACAGGAGTAATTGTACCGTCTAATTTCATCCCAATGCGGTTCATCCATTGATACATTGTTTCATCCATTTTTCGTTTATATATATATTTACGTACATATATATATATATATATATATATATTTTCAAACATATTTTCGTATGGTTATAGCGATCGCGTTTTCACCTGAAATTCGTTAATACGACTGCAGTAGTGGGGTTTTACGGGTATTTCAGAGCTTTATATTACAGTGTACTAGCTTAAATAACATTCCAACGACCCACGTACAACGTGTCAAGCCTCAGCCACAATGCCGAAAAACGAATGCGGCGCGCCGCCGGCGGTAAACTGCTGCTGCGGCAGTGCGGCCACACCGACTGCAGCGGCACGCTGCTTCTCAGTTGGCAGTTGAGTGAGGAACAGGCTTCTTCTTTTACAGCGAAGCTTTCATTGCCTCTTCGAGGTTTCCACGGCTACTGCTGCTGCCTTGCACGCCGCGTCGGGGGGTGATTCAGACCTCACGTGAGGGAAGGGGTGCGGGAGACGAGATAGGCGGCGTCAACGACGTTTTAATAGAGCGAGGACACAATGCCTCCCGAAGCTCCCTGGGGGACGCAACAATACCCTCTGGATGCCGTAATTAGGCGTGACCCCCCGTAAAAGCATTGCAGGAGCTGCCGCGCTTGCCTCCGGGCTCACGCACAACAGTAACGACAGTCCAGGGAGGAGCTGGGGAGAGGGTTAGAGAGGGAGTAGAAAGAGAGAGAGAGAGAGAGGAGGCAGGGAATGGGGACAACCGGATCATGTAGCGACGCAGTCAGGTAACCGGTGATTAAACTTACCCCTCTGGGCTCGTGGCAGTTCACCTAACATGACACGGGAAAAAGAAAATGCGTCGTTAGAAAGCACTGCTCATTTGGGCTCTGTTCAGTAAAGTAAAGAGCGAATGAATCACACGTCTATCTGTGTTCTGTGTACTACGTGGACAGACACAAGTGGTGCAGGCAAGCTAACATTTAACATCACATCAAGACTGTCGTATGCTGTCAACGTCACCGCCAAATACCGTCAATAGACGCGAACAGCACAGAAAGCTTCGCTTACATCGATTCCCACCATGCGTGGGACCTGCATATCTTTTTTTTAGTGCAATAGCAAGGTCCGGCCAGAAAAAAACGGCGACGTAGTGGCTCATAGGTTCCAGATACGCCAAGGTGTCCTGCCATTAGAGCGCCGTCAAGCTCTTCTAGAACGGTTGAGCGGAGGTGTTTAGGTACTACAAGTGGGAACTCAGAGCCGTCCGGATGAAGGTTACGACGGTATAGAGTACCGTCGCGGAGGACGAAGAGGCGTAGAGTAGCATCGGCCGGAGCGTGTTCAAAACGGTCGATGAGTGCTCTGATGTAGGCATCAGGAGAGTGCTCGTCGGCGAAATTCAGGACCTTGGATACTGAGAAAACGCAAGCAGCACTTTCAATATTGGAGGAGTCAGAGTCGTCAACAGGGTAATGCGACAAGCTGTCAGCGTCTTGGTGCAGGCGGCCAGACTTGTACACCACGGAATATGAAAATTCTTGTAGCCTCAAATAGAGCACTGCACGGGCCGATTTTTTCAGCCCGGCCCGGGCCCGGTTTTACATTGGGCTGCCCGCCCGAGCCCGACCAAAAGTTTGATGGCGAGAGCCGTGCCCGGCCCGGGCCCGGAAATAATCTATGTTACCCGCCCGGCCCGAGACCGAAAAGACCACCGAGCGGCATTAAAAAAATAAAATACAGAAGAGAAGGAAAAGAATTTATTCTTAAGGCATAAATACGTGTAATATGCTATTATGAACGCAATTTGAGCGGTCTGAACGCAAATACCAGCGCGCGAAGTAGTACGGATGACACTACCGAGCAGTATCGCCAGCAGTTTCCAACATCGCGACCTTGATGCGGCCCAATTCACTTCTATCGCAGCGCCGCCACAGTAGTTTTCCACGTTGGGCGCCTCACTGCAAAGCATGCGCCGGAACTTCGCAACTGCCCAGACTACAGCTAGGCATTACCTTTCCGTAATGGAATAGTTGCGCTCCGATGGTGATAGGAGGCGGCTTGCATAAGCAATAACCCGATCCTGGCCACATTGTCGCTGGGCTAAGACGGCACCTACGCCATGACCGCTGGCATCTGTACACAATTCTGTAGGAGCATCAGGGTCGAAGGGGGCGATAATGGGTGGTGAGGTGAGAAGAGTGACGAGACGAGAGAAGGCGGTGGCTTCTGAAGTGCCCCACGAAAATTGTACGACTTTCTTCAACAGATTAGTGAGGGGTCTAGCAATCGCCGCGAAATCTTGAACAAAACGACGAAAGTACGAGCATAGCCGAACAAAACTGCGAACATCTGCGGCTGTCTTCGGAACCGGGAAGTCTCGGGCAGCGCGAGTTTTGTCGGGATCAGGCTGTACTCCGGAAGCGTCGACGAGATGGCCCAGAACCGTAGTGAAATCTTTTTGCGCCAGAACCGTAATTTGGCGGCGGCCAAAACGACATTTGGACGAGTTGAGTTGCAGCTTCGCCTTTCGAAATACATCAAGTATAGTTGTTAGAAGCTCAAGGTGAGTGTTCAACGTAGGCGAGAAGACGATGACGTCGTCTAGGTAACAGAGACACGTGGACCATTTAAAACCCTGGAGCAAGTAGTCCATCATACGCTCAAAGGTGGCAGGGGCACTGCATAATCCAAACGGCATTACTTTAAATTGGTATAGGCCATCAGGTGTTATGAACGCGCTTTTTTTGTCTGTCCATATCGTCAACAGCAATCTGCGAAGCGAAGATCAATAGAAGAGAAATAGCTGGAGCCATGAAGGCAGTCAAGGGCGTCGTCGATACGTGGGAGCAGGTAGACGTCCTTCTTAGTAATTTTGTTCAAATGACGGTAGCCTACACAGAAGCGCCATGTGCCGTCCTTCTTAACAAACACCACAGGTGACGCCCAGGGCCTCGAAGAAGGCTCAATGATGTCTTTATCTAGCATTTTGTTTACTCCATTTTGAATTATTCGGTGTTCCGACGCAGAAACTCGATATGGCCGTCGTCGTTGAATAGGCGTATCGCCAGTAGGAATCCGATGCTTGACCGCGAGCGTCTGGCCTAAAGGGCGACCGTCGAAGTCGAAAATATCTCGGTACGACGATAACACTTGGCAAAGGTCTTCAGCCTGCGTAGAGGACAGGTCTGCCGCAACCATTTTCTTTATGTTGGGATCGACGCCCGAGGCTGGCGCGAGGGGCCCGCCATGTTCGGAAGAACCATCGGTAGATAGAGCTGCCACTTGATGGTCGCCGAGACAATCAACGTTGGTAAGGCAAATACCTTGCGGGAGAATTTGCTTCGCCAATCCAAAGTTAAAGACAGGCGTGCGAGTGCAGTTATCAGTAATAGTAAGAATACTGTGAGGCACGGTGACGTCATACTATAGTGGAATGTCGGGCAGAGGAGTGACGAGGTACTCACCATCAGGAACAGGTGGGGAAGACATCAGTTCAATATAGGCTAATGACTTTGGTGACAGGCGAATAGAGCCGGTGGGGCGTAAGCGGCACTGGGGTGAATCAGGAGCTTCTGCGAGAATCGGCAACTCAAGGCGAAGGGTACTGGCAGAGCAGTCAATAAGAGCTGAATGCGCAGAGAGGAAATCGAGGCCGAGAATTAGGTCGTGGGGGCAATGAGCAAGCACGGTGAAGAGGACAGAAGTGTGGCGGCCGGCGATGCTGACACGTGCCGTACACATGCCGACGATAGGGACAGTACCTCCATCCGCAACGCGGACGACGCGTGTCGACGCTGGGGTGAGGAGCTTTCTGAGTCGTCGTCGGAAGGCAGCACTCATAATAGAAATATGGGCTCCTGTATAGATCAGTGCAGTTACAGGATAGCCGTCGACGTAAATGTCAAGGAGGTTTTGGTTCGTAGGCAACGTGAGCAGAAGATTTGAGGGCAGGGTCGACAACGCAGCTTCACCTCCAGAAGCTGCAGTGGCTAGTTTTCCGGCTGGATCCGGGAGGCGATGGGCGGCGAAGAAAAGCGGCGGGGTTGGGCCGAACGAGACTGATGGCGTCGAGGTGAGGGCGAGCGGCTGTAGCGAAGGAGCGGCAGTGGGTTCATGGCGGGTAGCATAGGGAACAGTAGGTCGAAAGGTACGGGAATAAGCGTCGGCGTACGTCCGAGCAGGTGGTGGCCATCGGTTGTGGCAGTGACGAGCGACGTGACCGATGCGACAGCAGTGGAAGCAGGTCGGCTTGTCATCAGGGGTACGCCATTCAGACGGGTTGCGGTATGGAGCAGAAAAGGACTGCCGGGGACGAGGAGGGCCGCTAGAGAACTGGTGAACGCTGGGTTGAGTCGTTGAACACACGGAGTTCAGACCCATGTTCTCAAATTCCTGTCTGACGACGGGCTGAAGCATTGCAATCGTGGTTGCAGGCGGATCGGGAGGCGTCGCGGAGAAGGCTGGCGAACAGGTGGCCTCGAGCTCGCGGCGAACAAAAGGGGTTACGTCGTCACAGGTGGTTGTCTGACGCGGTCGACCCTTACATGTCGACGTAGCAGCAGTGTTTGGTAGCCGCGTGATGTAGTGTGTGATACGGCGGCTCTTAGACTGTTCTAGGCGACGGCATTTCTTTATGATGGCGTCGATAGTCGAGACGTTGCCGAAAACAAGCAAATTGAAAGCGTCGTCGGCAATGCCCTTTAGCACATGTGCCACTTTATGTGCTTCAGGAATAGATTCATCAGCTTTACCGCACAGAACCAAAACGTCGAGGATGTATGAAACGTAGAGCTCCGTAGATGTCTGAACACGAGACGCCAGAGCCTTTCTCGCGGCAACCTTGCGCCCAATGGAGTCGCCGAACAGTTCCCGTAGCTTTTCTTTGAAACTGTCTCAACTGGTTAACTCATCTTCATGCGTTTGGTGCCACACGCGTGGGGTGCCGCCGAGATAAAAGGTGACATTGGCGAGCATAATCGTTGGGTCCCACCTGTTATTAGCACTGGCGTATTCATAGAGCTTGATGCATTCGTCAACGTCCTCTCCCTCCAGGCCAGAGAGCACACCAGGGTCGCGATGTGGGGCAACCGTGACGATTGGAGCAGGCGGACGAGCCGAAGCCGCTGCAGATGCGGTCTCGTCACCGGTAGGCATGGTGACAAGCTCGATGTAGCGACCACATCGGAGTTCCGTGACGAGGACGGAGATCGCGATCCTCCACCAGAATGTTATGTGTGGAAAGACACACACGAAAGAAGCTATTTACAACATATTTACACTGGAACCAAACCGCCAGGCCGACACCTTGCTCGCGCCAAAAACCCAGACACACTTCATCGTCATTCTCGCGGCGTCTCGTCTCTTGAGCATCTCTAGATGATATCGTAATAATATGGACACTCCAGGCACAATTCTGCCATCGCTGCCGTCGTCGCCGTGAGGTTCCGTATAAACTGTACGGGCGATAAAATCGTCGCCGCGCGCCGTACGCTGCATGTGCGAATGAAAGCGTGCGACGGTGAACCGGCAATCGCGGCTCGCGTACGCAGGGGCGCGAAGCGGGAAGGAAGCGGGAAGGATTCCAGTCGCGCACAATGCTCCGGAGGGAAGGTAGGGAAGTGGAGAGGCCTCGCTTTACTGCGGCCGCGTGGTCCCGCCGTGCTGGAAGGCTAAGGGGGGAGGGTTGGGAGGGGGGAGGCCGCGTACTACGTCGCGCGATTCCGCCCGGCCGGCTGTTTCTTGAAAGGCAGCTGCGGCGGGGGTAGAGGCCGCCCTCCCTGTGGTATCGCGGTTAAGATAGCGTTGATGCGAGCGCCGTCATGAAGCGCAATTCGCTGGCTGCTGCTGCCGTGCTGAATCACTCCAGCGTTTTGACAGTTTCCACGGTCATCGACTGAGATGCGTTCATGTTTGCTTGTGCACGCGTGACGCCATGCTTGTTAATTTAGTTAGTGTGCCTATGTTTACAAGTTTACACGGCCGATAAAACGACTATCCTTGCGTTGCATTGCTGTTCACTAATTTGCTATCGCAATAGATGCTTTGCCTTTCGGGCGAAGCTGCGTCTTTTTTTAGCTTCCAGAAGAACTTTTCTACAGACATTGAAAACAGTAAAGCTCAGCGCAAACTGACGAACTATTTCAACGTTTTTGAATAAAAGGGCGTTGGCTGCGGTTCGTGTGGCGTCGAGTGATGGTGCTCCGCATAACGTCTTATGCAGAGCAGTATCCCTCGACGCCACACGAACATTTGCTATTGAGTTTGTCACCTAGTACGCCAGTTTTCATACTTTTTGGAGCGTGATACGAATAATACCATTTTTGGATGATAACTTTTATTTTCCTGTTCCCGTCAAGACGAAATCTATGAGCTTCCACTGTATTTCATATTTGCTGAACTCGCCAGTCGGAAATGTCAATTTATTTTTTTACAAAGTTGTGGACCATTATTACATATATAAATGCCTTCTCAAAATGCTTTGCACGAAAAATGGCTTTTGTCCCTCGGAGCCACATTCGAATTTTACTCTTAAAAACAAAAATGACGCACAAGAAAATATAGCAAAAATTAAGTTTAACTTATAGAAAGCGGAAATTTCGTTGCAATAACTTGGAAATATTGCGAGTTACTAGGCACCCCCCTTGTAAGGGAACTTCAACTTTCTTTAAATGCGAAGCATTTCTTCACGATCAATTGCCACTTTGACAGTATCTATCTATCTATCTATCTATCTATCTATCTATCTATCTATCTATCTATCTATCTATCTATCTATCTATCTATCTATCTATCTATCTATCTATCTATCTATCCTCCTATGTCTTTGTGCTCTCATGGTCGTTTCGTTAACTCGGTATGTACCAAAATTACGAGCATATTACGAACAGAAACGATATCTCATGACACATAAATGTCATGACATGCGTGTCATGTAGGTGACGACAATGACTCAGTGAAAACAGATTACCACTCAAAAGCCACTGAAATGGGTTCTGACGTGGGTACTAAGTGACGGAAACACTAAAGCATGATGGTAGAAGTCATAGTCAACAACACACCAATAAAGACACTAATCACACTCCATGAAATTTGCACAAATTACAAACACCAACGCCTAACGTATTCACCTCTGTCTGTGTCGAGCACACGCCAGAGAGAAATATTGTGGCGCCAACTACAAACTTGCACTTTTCCTACCCCACGCACTTTGCACTTATTCTTTCCCGACACATACCCGACACCCAAGTGTACGTCGCTTCTGCCCTGTCCAGACAGCAGATCTCTCCCATATCCCGTGGAAATGCCCCATCAATTATCCCCCCCCCCCCGCCCCGCAACCTCAAACCATTAATTAGTAGCGAGGAGCTCTGGGAGACTGCCCTGCGCAGCTCCGATCCCACCCTGCAGGACCGAGTCCCGAGGTGGGCTGAGGATGTAGCGGAGGCCTACCACCACTGGTAGGCGGCCATGGGGCAACAGAAGGTGCTGAGACTGGAGCACACAGGCCTCCCTCTGCCCCCCCCCCCGGTCCTTCCCCTTTCTTAAAAAGGAAAATAAAAGTATATTCATTCATTCATGACCATGACTGAGCAAAAAAGACAATGACTCAGCGACAAAAGATTAACACTCAAAACCATAGGAATGGGTTCGGACGTGGGCACTAAGTGAAGGAAACACTACAGGGTGATGGTCGAAGTCATAGTCATGAGCATGACTAAGGCTTTCGCCTTAAGGTCTCTTAGGTGTTGCTAAAGGAACTCCTGAGGACTCATGACATGAATATCATAAGATGCGTGTATGTAGGTCATGAAAGAGCCGCCTAGGTCTTGGTCCTCTCATGGTCGTTTCGTGAACTTGGTAGGCTTCCCGCACACTGCTTCGCATAACATCGATTCCCACAGGGCGAGGGTTTTGCCGTTTTTTTTATTATACTTAGACTGCGGGATAAAAGGCGAAATTCAGGCATTTTTGAGGCTTTTTGGATTTATCTGTAGTTGTTTCTTAATTTCTTTTTCGCAGTATTGTGTCCAACTAATCGGTTAAAACATTTTGGCATGCAACAACCTCGAAATATTGGGGGACAAAGTGATCCCGAATTTGAAAAAAAAAAGGCGTACTTGTATTGCATTTCAAACTGTAAATTCCGCATTGATGTGGTACACTTAAATATATTGAAGGTTACGCATTTCATAGAAGGACATCCGTTCATTTATTTCCGAAAGCGTACCCGGATTGATTTATTTTCGTAGGGGAGAATATTTCGAAGTTTGTTCCCTAAATTTCATACGGTGCCATTGACTTTGTGTAATGACCGCGTTTTTTCTCGCAAGGGTGTTATAGACATGCTCCCCTTGAGCGTGCAAGCGTGTATTTAACAACGTCAAACTCCTGCGTAGATATATTGACAGTTTGCAAGAAAGCTGC
Source organism: Dermacentor silvarum (assembly GCF_013339745.2). NCBI lineage: Eukaryota > Metazoa > Arthropoda > Arachnida > Ixodida > Ixodidae > Dermacentor > Dermacentor silvarum. The sequence continues at coordinate 56,251,235 of NC_051155.1, forward strand.
TGCACATGCGCGATGAATGGATGGATGCTATGAGCCTCCCCTTTGAAACGGGGCGGTGGGTTGCGCTACCAAGCTCTTGATCGCGGCGTGCAGAAGCACCCCCTGTGCTGTGCGTTGGAAAACAAGCCGGCTACTCCTGCACCCCGACTCACAAAGGCCAGCTTCCATGCCAGCTCCATATCTATGTTTCTGAATGGCATGCCAGCGCACTGCAAGAATTGTTGTTGTTGTTGTCCTGAGTGGTTGTGGCGCATACCCACAGTGGGGGATTGGCCATGAATCGGGTGGTTATATTCGGTGCATAAAAGCAAGGGAATTAACGAATAGAATACTGGAGTTTAGACAGGAAAATTTTGTGAGAGGAGAAGAAAAAAAATCACTAATTAATAATAGGTTAAAAAAGAAATATATGAATAAAAGAAAACTATGGTGGCAAAGGTGACAATAAGTTTATCATGGTAATCGATTTGATTCAATGAGATAATTTTGGATTGCCAAGCAAGCATTTCTGTGGCTGAACCCAATAATGGAGGCTCCAAAAGATAGAATTATAGGTTCCGATAAATCTAGGCCAATATTGCGAAGCGGAATTTCCAGTAGTCTTTTCCTCATTGCAGAAAAACGCCTACAAGACAACAAGAAATGGTCTATTGTCTCCGCTTCGCCACAGAATGAGCATAATGGTGTGGGGACCAGACCAGACCTGTGTAAGTAAAAGTTTAACGTAGGGATACGGCAGCGCAGCCTCGTGATGGCCACTTCAATTTTCCGGCTTTGGCAAAAGTCTCTGTGCCAAGGGTATAGGAGATGTCTGTATTCCAAAGAATTAGTTAGAGCAGAGCCTGACACTGTCTGCATAATGACACTCCTGCGAAATCTAGTAGCCGTGACATGAGCAGTCAAAGGACAATACGGAAAAATTGGTCCGGTTACAGATGCCTTGGCTAGTGAATCTGCTATTTCATTTATAAAAAGTCCTTTATGGCCAGGCACCCAAATTAAACGCAAACTTTTCAAATAAACAGGTATCAATGAATTAAACGTCCTCAATACGCGAGAGTCACAAGAAGCAGTGAGGGATAAGCATAATGACAATGAATCAGTGACTATCACGGCAGACGTAATTGATGGGTCTAATTTGCGTAGAGCCAGCACCACCGCAATAAATTCAGCTAAAAATATGGGTATAAAATCTGGCAGCCGAAGAGAAAATGTCCAATCGAGAATAGGGGAAAATATACCAACACCTGATTTTTCCTCACATTGTGAGGCATCTGTCGCAATAACGATGTTTATTTGCCGGCTCTGCAGATTATCTTCTAATATACCATCTAGAATACTATGTGGAAGTAATTTTGAATCATCAGGAAAGATGTCATCAAATTGAATATCAGTGGTAACAGATCTGTCGGGAATCGGAAGTACATCACAGATGCGCACATCCAAAGGGTCAAGTAAATGTTGCGTGAATGTAATTTGGCGAGTATGTGAACGCGGCCAGTTTACACGAAAAAACCAATCAGGGTGGGAAATGAATATTGTTTGAGAGCGTCGCACCGGTGATTCGTAAATTCTCAAAAACGTCTGTACTGTCAAAAGATGGAACCTACACGAAAGAGGAGGAACACGGGATTCTAGATAAAGAACAGAGTTTGCAACAAATTTAGGAAGCCCTAGGCACAAACGTAATGCTTCCCTTTCTAAGAGGATCAAAGGGCGGGAAGTGTAAGCTGGAGCTCCAGAGAAGAGTGCGCAACCAAATTCTAATACAGGGCGAACGTACATGCGATATATCATTAGAAGTGTATCTCTTCTCAATCCTATTCGACGATTGCTCAGCCTGCGCAAAATGCCAATTGCACGGGTACCTTTTCCAGTCACATGATCTATATGTGGCCGCCAGTTGAGAGAGGAGTTATAAATTATTCCAAGGTACTTAACCAATTCTACCTGTGGTATGTCTTGTAGGTGGTAAGAGAGAGAGATATGCACTGGGTCATTTATCGGGAAAACGAGAATGGCACATTTGCTGGTATTGAGTAAAAACTGGTTAACATCTAACCAGCTCTCCAGGGCACAAAGGTAAGTTTGCAGTCGCTGATATAACGTATGAATGTCATTTGCAGATGCGAAAAACGCAATATCATCTGCATAAACATAAGTTGTGACTTCTTCATGATGGGGAATTGAGCTCATGAGAATATTAAAAAGCGCCGGGGAAAGGACTGAACCTTGCGGTACTCCTCTCGTTTGTTTGCCCCTAGAAGACGAAAAGCCGCTTTTGTAGCAGTAGAATTCTCTCTCACTTAAAATTGAATGAATCCACGCTATTATATAAGCAGGAACACCACAAGATGTTAGCCGATTTATCAAAACTGTGTGTTCCACGGTATCATATGCTTTAGCGATATCAAGCGTCACTAAGGCAGCATATTGCTTATGACGTCGAGCAAGTTGTATCCGGCTTTCTAAGTCGACATGGGCATGCCAGATAGAGCAGCCAGCCCTGCAACCAATCTGACATGGACTAAGAATTGAATTATCGTTTACAAATTTGATGATACGAAGGTGAATAAGCCTCTCAATTAATTTTACTACATTCGACGTAAGCGCTATAGGCCTGATGTTCTCCAATGTGTACCCTCCCCCTTGTTTCTTAAGTATCATTATTACTTTGGCAAGCTTCCACTGCAAAGGAATCCAAGCATTTTTAATCGAATAATTTACCACGTCTAAAAGAATGTTCGGCGATTCCTTTAACAATATTTTTAGCATTGCATTTGTGATTCCGTCAGCGCGAGGTGCTGTATTTGGCAAGCATGCTGCAGTCTGATTGAGCTCAGATAATGAAATTGAGGTGAAGCCATCCGAAGAGTCTAAAGCATAATGAATAGTTGGAAGCCGGGCTGCAAATCGATTTTCTAAACCTTTGGCAATCGCTTCTAAAAAAGAGCTCATTTCTTGCGGGGTCAAAACGATGGAGTCTAATGTTAACGGCGTTGGTAGCCCCTTTCTAGCGCGAAGAAATGCGAACAGAGCTCGCTTGTTTTTTGATTTTGATAGATAATCGTAATGCCTAATATTATATTCATCTTTGGCTCGGTTAACAGTACGTTTAAATACACCAGCGTGACACTGATAATTTTTCCAATTTGTCGGGCATTGATTATGGAGCATTGATTTTCCAGGCTGCTTTTCTTTTCCTGTAATCACGCGTACACTCATCATTCCACTAACGACAAGCGCTGCGTTTAGCCGAAGGGATGACAAATTGAGCTTGCTTCCGGGAACCCTCAAGAACCGAACAAGTCTTTGAAGCGATTTCCTCGCCATTGGCATTGGCAAGTTTCGAAACGGATGCAAGTAAGACAGTCTTAAATTTATTGTGGTTGACAAATGTGCACACCTGGTATTCTAAAGATGTTATTGGACACATGATTTCAAATGACACAGGAAGATGATCCCTGTTGGTTGCTGAGTCAACCGGCCACTGACCGAAAGTGGCCTCTAACAAATGTCCCATGTCCTGTGTTCTGACATGAAAGGTTACTATAAATAGCCCATTCCCATAGTTGCTTACCACACAAATCTGTTTTTAGACCCCACGACACGTGATGCGAATTAAAATCTCCTGCGAACAAAATTTCTTTTCTACAAGCAGCTACAGCCCTATCAAGTTGACGCGTACTTTGCACACCGGTGGGGAAATAGGTATTAATAATTGAAAATGGTTGATACCCTGGGAGACATAAGTATATCGCCAAAATTTCGCAGTCGGAGTCCATGAATTTAAAAGAAAGGTTTGCCTTATGACAAATTTTATTTGAAACAAGTATCAATAGTCCTCCGCCTCGCGGGTTACGATCTAATCGGAACGAACGAAAACCTTTCAAATGAAAATTTTTCTCTGGTGATAGCCAAGTTTCCTGAAGAAGTATAACATCTGGATTAAGCTGATGAGATAGGTAAAACAAATCCGTTAAAGCTGAGAAGATAGAGCGACAATTCCACTGCTATACTTTCAACTGTCCAATGGTGTTGATCGCACAGCAGCGGCAAATGCCACCTTAAGAAAGCTTTCTTTATTCATAGGCGATGGTTGATTCTTTTTGGTTTCGGTTTCATAATCTTAGAAATTGGAGATCCCATGCGTTTGGGAGCTCGAGCGTCAAGTTCCATATCTGTGACAGTAAGGGAGTCTGAGGAAGAGGACTCACCCTCGCCTGGTTGAATTGGCGGAGTAGTGTCCGTCGAGTGATCTTTAAATGTAGAAGGCGCTTCTACGTCGTTGCTAGGCATTCGAGGTGTGGCGTTAAGTACTGAGGACTGTAGCTTAGTGGCTTGCAACATTTGAATCATCTGACTGGAAATGATATGGGCTAAGCATTCTGATAGGCTGGATACCAATTTATCCATAGCCTTAGTCATTGCCTTTTCAACAGCAGTGTCAATTGCTTCCGATAGATTAATATTCATACTTGGAGTGTTGCGGGCTGTAACACCAGAGTATCCGAAGGCCCTTTCTTTAACGACTGGAATTGCATCTCTTCGGGAGCAACGACGGCGGTCGATTACTTCAAGAATTTGAGTTTCTTGGGCGCGCGCTGAGCAATTAGAATAGTCTGCTGGGTGTGTTCCCCCGCAGAGGCAGCAGTTTTCAGATTGCGCAGAGCACTCACTTGAAGGATGACCATCTCCACAGGTGCGGCAGCGTAGGCTCGACTTGCAACCTCCTGCGCTGTGCCCGAATCTCCAACAATTCTGACATTGGATTGGACGTGACGCGAGTGGTTCTACACGGAACACAAGAGGCCACACTTTGATTTCGGACGGACATGATGTGCCCACAAACGTGGCAATTACTGCCTCAGTCGGAATTCTCTCATTATTTACGATGCGATCGCAACGATAGATAGCAATGACACCTGCTGCGGAGAGCTTGTCCAGGGTTTCAGTTGGAAGTGGGAGTCTACGCCCCGTACGAGGCCCTTGGTGCATGCAAGGTGAGGCGGGATAAAAGTTCTCACCGGGATGGAAGCGAATGAAGTGCATTTCAGTAGATCTTCAACACAGGTCTGGTCCGGTGACCGACACAGTATACCTCCGCGTCCGAACGCTAGCACGTCAGTGATGGTCTGGAAGTGGTTGGACATGCTCTTAAGTTCCTTCTGGACAGCTTGTGGATTCGTCAGCCTGATGGAACCTCCATTGGTAGGCACGAGCGCAACAGGAATGGTGCTTACGCCACTGCGAAAAAATAAATCTAAAGGAAATTCATTAGATGGCAGGGATGCTGACCAGGCGGATCGCGCCTGGCCAGGAGAATTGGTCGACATCAGCCCAAGATGGCTGATGCAAGGAATGCGAATAAAACAGGGATGCAATAAAGGTAGTTAGAAACCTGAAACCACCCGATACACAGCCAAAATACCACTGCAGGCCAACGAAGCTTGGAGAGGCACCGGAACGCCGCAGGAACGCCGCAGCTCGTGACCAGTCCTGGACAATAGTTTCCTTCGTCTCCAAGAATGCTTGCTACGGCAAGAACGTCACTTTTTTTTCTTCTGGTTGCCCTCCGAGAAGCGGCACCAAGCTAAAAAAATTATGCAGATCTAACGCAGATATTCGACGCTTTCATCAATCGGTTGATAAAATGCTATAAATTTGCCCATTGTGTTCCTTCGTCTTTCGCGTAAACTGGCGCGCCCATGTGCTCTTGGTCACCCGTGCTGCCAAAAGAGACAAATCTTATAGTGGCATATATTTCCACATTTGTTGTCATTTATGTTAAATGTATCGACCACTCCTTGGCCAATCGGCCACAGTGGGTGAAGGTCATTGTTTAAAAATCATCACCATCATTACCAACACGTGGATGCGCTTCGTACCCGTACCTTGTCGTGGGCGTGCACCATATAGTATGAAAATTATCATCACAATCAACACATAGGCAAGCTTGTTTGCCGATAATCTGTTGCGAGTATGTGCCATAGTATGGAAACCATTATTATATTCAACACGCGGCCACCATCTCAAAGAACTAGTTGCCTGCACGAACTGTGCCAACCGCTTCTTCGCCAACCCCATCTCTGGGCACATGCCCATAGCATATGGAAATCATCATCATAATCGACACGTGGCGGCAATCTGAACAAGCTAGTTGGTCTTGGCGCGAGATAAGTGTACGTGCGTTTGTGGCCTAATGGTTAGAGAATTGGGCTGTTGCGCTGGCGGAACCTGTCTGTTAGGTAAGATAATGAATGGCTCGTACTTCCCTTAAGCAATGGCCCATACCCACCAAAACGCAGCCTCCCCATTACGAGGACGGAAGAGAAGTGAAATTCTACGCTGGAATGATTAACGGCAGCGCAGCCACCTGTGGAAGCAGACGATGACGACAAACGCGGAAGCAGTGGCACGAGCGCGTGCCGAACACAAGCACGAGCCAACGATGGAGCCAGCTGCGGGAGACGACGACGACGCTCGAGCAAATGCTGATGATGATAATTTTCTGTACACAGGCGATTTCGCCTAGCCTTATGCAATTTCGCTTAGACATATATAAAGCTTCGCTTTCAAAATACGCGGTGAACCTGCTGGAATATTTCAGATGCATTGCAAAGCGAAGTGTGGCCACGGCGTCATGGTATAGAGTTAGTCATACTATAGTTTGATTTCTTCTGTTTCTCTCTATAAAGCCCAAACCCCAGGTGGGCAAGTTTGTGCACGACAGCGACGAGCGACGGCTTCAAGCGAAGAAACAGGCCGTCGCGCGAATAGGTATCGCTTCTTTCCTGCCGCTCGATCGCTCGGTTCTAGAAATGTAGAATTCGTCGCTCGTCGCCCGGAGGAGCGCTATGAGTGACTAGCCAACAGCGCGGAGCCAGAACTGGATCTACATCAGCGACATACTACCGGTTGTAGCACGGGACGAGGGTATATGACTGAATTTGTTAACTGCAAGGATAAAAAGACTAAAAAAAAATCACATCATCTCACCCTACGGGAAACCATGGTGGAATGCGAAAACATCGCGGGGGGTGCGCATCGAGTTTCCATTTCGTTTCACTTGGCAACACAACCCAATGAAAGTGAGAGAATGTATTGAGAATGTATTGTATTGTTGCTGAACTGGCTTCGAAGCGCGCCGACGGCCGCGTTACGTTGACGTTCGTTCTGGACGCTCCCGACCTTGCTCAGGTTGTCGTCGAACCAAAGCCGGTCGCACACGTTGCAGCTGTGCCCGAAGCTCCGATCGAGGAAGTCGCGCTTGAACCGCACGTCAGCACCGTCGAAGCCCGGGCGTTGTAATGGCCTCGAACGTGTTGCTGCTCTGGCCGCAGACTCGCGTTGCCTCGTCGCTTCGGGATCGGGAGCTGCCGCTCGACGCTGCCGTAGCGCTTCGATTTTTCGAGCACGGAGTTCGGGGTCGGCTTGATAACGCTGACGTTCTACTTCGGCGTGCCGAGCCCGTGTTGCTTCCGTAGAAGTTTCCTGCCGACGTTGACGTTCGGCTTCCCTGGGCCGAAGTTCGGGATCCGCTTGCCGACGCTGACGTTTACGTTCGGCTTCCCGAGCCTTCCTCTGCTCCGCGGCGGTGGCGCTGCCGCTGCAACTAGCGCCGACGTTGACGTTTTTCATGGCGTTTCGCACATCGTTGCACAGAGAGAGAATGACGGAAGCACAGCGAACGCGCGCTTTATACTGCGCCGCGACACATGCGCCGCCTACCGGCGTACCCTTAGAGGGAGAGCGAGAGAGTGAGAGAGAGTTATTAGCAATGATTTGCTGCGCCGCAACTGTGGCGGAGAGGGGAGGAGGAGAGCGCACACCTGCGTAGGAGAGGAGAATGAGGGAGAGTTGCGTATGCGCAGTATGGGTGCGGACGCCGCAGACCGGATACTGCCCCGAACATAAGATGCTCTCGCATCTAAAAAAACTGCCCGACCTTCGTAAATACTTGTGGCTCTGTACAGCAAAACTAATCAACTTAAATTATTAGAGCATGCGCCATGCCAGTTTCGGCGCGTACTTGCTGCCCTCACACAGGAGACAGTGGGAAGACTTCGCTCAAAATCATCGCTCGCGTGGGGCGATGATTTTGTAGGCGATGAGTGGACGCGACAGCCATCTCCTTCTCGTCGCTTGTCACCACCATGCGAAAAATCGCTTACATGGGGTTTACACTTAACACCAAGGTCGCTATCGCACCGATAGCTTCCGTGCCCATTGAGTAGATCCGCATTGGACATTTAGCGTACTGCTAAAGCACGATTAAAGCAGGATTGAAGTCAAACCAACACAACAATGACTACTACTAAAGCTTAGCCCTGCAATGGCGTGACCTCGCCCAAAGTCCTAGAGTGACCAGTATGGGACAGCCATAGCAACTCTACAGCGCAGTTGCCATGCAGCATATGTAATGCATTCCATATTTTTCTCGCTGCTCGTACGAACAAGGTATATGCTTTTTCCCATTACCATAGAATGGTAATGCCAGACAATTTATTAAATAATGCATTACAGTGCCTTCATCTCGTGCAGACCGTGTATGCTACTCATAAAGCAATAGAAGCTGTGGGTCTTTTTAGCGATCCGACTCACTACGAAACGCGGCACTATACACTTTGATAACTGCGTCTACACATGTTCACTGAATTTCAACGATGTCACCTGTGGCTTTAGCATACAACTCGAGCCCTTTGTAAGCGCCGGTCTTCATAAACGGAGCACAGACTGCGCGAACACGACTGACTTCTGGGTCACTAGTGCTGAAATTGCCCCAGATTTTTTTTTCAATTATGCTGCTTCTTTCAACGCACAGTCGCAGTGTTAGAGTGCAGATAACTCCACACGTGGTCGCCGGTTATGGAACATCGTGAAAATTTGCAGTCCATGTCGTATCCAAGAAAAGAAATGGAATGAAGTCTTGCGCGGATCACTTGAACTGGACGTAGAACTGCTCTACGACAAAATGGGCGGGAATGACACCTGCTCAAAATAGCTGGCACACGTAGCTAGAAGGAATTATTGTTAACGTTTTCCACACAAGAACTCTCGTTCCCAGTGCCTTAACTGTCGTTCAAGCCTGGGGCAGCATGCGCTCACTTTATTTTTTGCGAATCGTCGTTTAAGTCAGTCAGGATTTGGAAGTTCATGTTGTTATATGGAAACAACAAACAAAATAGTTGTGGGAGCGGAAAGTTGTTACCAAGGAAGCATAGGTGATTGTTGTGATAGATCTTGCTTGGATGTGCTTGGATGGATTGTTCAGGATGTGCTCCCCAGCCCAGTGTTCGATGAACGAACTGGCCACTCGCCATACAGAAGTCACCTGCTTCAATTTGGATGAAAGCATCGCTGACATGTCTGTTCATTCATATGTAATCATTGCAGAGTGCATTGAACAGGTAACAATATCCGTGCCAGCGTTCCAAGCAGAATATCTCAAGACTTTCAAACCAGAATTCGAAAGATACGCTACCTTTCTGATAGTTTCGCGCTAATACAAGAATCGGAATTTTCTAAACCTCTGCTACCAACTTGCGCAATGGAACTTTTTTACCACTTCTCGCGATAAATGTGCTTTTAGTGGCGTTGTCGGCACTGTCAAGCGATTAGCGGCTAGAAGTAGCCTTAAAAGGGGCCTGGCTACATGGAGCGCAAAAGCGGAGTCAGAGCGACGAACTTCATCCGGCGGCGAACGCCCGCCGCCGACCAGGGCGGGGGACCCCGTTGTTGTGCTCGTAGTCCGCATACATCCTCCGTGGTTGCAGTCGGGGTGGTGTCATGATTCCAACGAACGGAATCCAATGACATCCCAGATATTCAAGAACTTCGAAAGCATGCGGCAGCACAATGGAACTCCCGTACAAAAATGACTGTTGATTTTCCATTGACGTATTGTTGGGGAATTGTTGAATCAACGGACTTTCAACAAAGTTTCTAAAGTCCTTGAGTTCGCTCAACAGTTGCACAATGATATTACCATTGAGAGCTTCTCAATAAATAATTTATTGAGTAATTTATGTTGATTTTCTCAGTTGTTTTTTTTTGTTGTGTAGCAGTTGAGTTCAGCATATACTAATCAGGACTCGCATATGAAGGCGAAATTTCCGAACTTTATTAAGAAGTATTCTTTGCCTCATTCTTGTCACTTTGCGGTAGGTAGGTAGGTTCTTGTTTGGGCTCGCTTTCGTAAAAAGAAAACAATGTGTGACCGACTTTGGCACCGAACGTTGACCGTCGAGCACAGCAGCCCGGTGCTCTAACCTTTAGGCCACGAGCGCACGCATACGTCTCTCGTTCCGAAACCAGTCAGCGCTTTGAATGCTCGGCGCGCGCGCCCCATGTAACTTCCTCGTCTTCTTGCGACAGCTCACGCTTTGAGGCGCCATGTTAGACTACTATGTCCGGGACCAGCCCACTTTCGTAGCCGTTTACGCTACGTAGAAACTGCGACGTTGAACCAGCTTCATGATCGCCCACGAGTGACTTGTTCGCCGGCGTACAAGTGCCATCGTCGTTTTAACATACGGCATAGCCATAGGTGCGATCCAAAATGCGCACGTTTTAGGGAGCAAAAGAATGTGAAATTGACTTGAATACACGGTGACTGTGTGCATGGGGAGTTCCCCAAAAGTAGACACGGCGGCAGCGCGGATGGTGGCGATAAGGCAGGCGCCGACAAGCGACGACGCTACCTTTGAGCATCGGACGCGCTGTGCGAACCGTGGGATGCAAGCGCGCACAGGCTGTACACATACACTTCAGAGGTCTTACAATTTCCTGTGCCACACCCTCTGTCTCGAAAGCATAATACATTTTTTTATCAAACGGCCGTGGTACTAGATATCAAACAACGAACGCGCCATGAGATCACAGCGCGTTGAAAGAGTTTCGGATTCAGCAACAGCCGCAACATTACGCCAGCTAATCGCTGTCTCAGCGGCTTCTCCCGACAGTCGCCTTGCCGAAGCATGCGATAAAATTCTTGCCATGGAAGCCTCCCAAGCCTGCAGCTCTCCTGTGTTCAGTGAAACAAACGAAGGCCAAAGAGAAATGAAAGAAATGAAACAGTTACGCGCACACGTTATACCCTACTTTTTACCGCGTCATCTGCAGAAATGCAGCAAACTACTTAAAAAAGTTTTTGTTCGTAAAAATAGAGATATTAGTTATAACTTTTACTTATAGGTGACGCAATGAACGCCAAACCAGTGTTTGAGCATGAGTGTTTAAGTGTGTGCGTGCGTGCGTGACTTTATTGTGAGCAGTCTTTTGCAACAGTACCCAGTGTGCCGTTAGTTTCGTAGTCGCAATTTTGTTAATCGTATTATTTATTGTTTACGCTAAAAATTAGGTTTTCCTTCAAAATTTATCATGTTTTGCATAAACAAAAATTATCAAGAATTATTTATGAATTTTAGTGGTTATTTTTAGCAGAAACGATTTTATTTACTTAATACGATACTGAGGCTGTGACCGGTTTTCGACTCAGTCACTCGTCTGAACTTGTGCGGTGGTTCGTGTCGCGCGCGCTTTGTTGGAAGAATTTTCCTTTTGTTTTTGGACATCATGACGCAAGTTTTAGTGAAATTGCTCTATTATGATAAGTGGGATGTTTATCCTTTGAAGACGTTCGCTGACGCAGCTACTGGTCTTCGGGTGATGTTCGAGCCTGGCAGTTTTGATGAGTTGCGCGCCAGAATTCATGATGGAAGGAAGGCGAACAAAGCCGCAGGTAAGTGATTTCGTTTTCTTGAGCACATAGCCGCGTTTCTTTTTTATTTTCACTTGGACGAGCGTGAGATGTTAAGCACACCGTTCACTTTCTGCAGGCAAACCGCATGCCCTGGAGCGAAAGCGCGCGAAGCTAGCGCTTGCTGCCGCCGCTGCTTCGATTGAAGTGTTCGTAATATTGTCTACTAATTTGCTATCGCAATCGATGCTTCGCCTTTACAGCGACACTGCAATATTAAAAAAATATTCTTAATCCGTAGTGGCTCATCGTATACCTTAAGGCTAGTGTGCACATTTTCTCGCGTAGTCGTTAACTGCGCCTCTATTTGCGTTGTGGCTAATGTCGCGGTGCGCTGCAAAATATATTTCGCCTTTTTGGTATGTGCGGAGAACAGCCTGCCGATAAGTCCTGCATCGGCGCGATGATTCCACGGATACACATCGTAAATGAACAGAGGCGTGGTGGCGACGTCGGCAAAGCCGCCGACGGGCTTGCCTTATCACACATCGTCACCCCTACCGCAGTAAGCATATTTATCAAACGTGACGTGTTGCCGTTTAAGGCGTACTGCACGCTTTTAATAGGCGATAACGCAAGCGCGCCGCTGTTCTCTGATACCTCTTTGAGCTGGGCCGACTCGAATGTGCGTTGCTTGCAGAAACGAAAGGAACGCCAGACGGCTCATCGGTGCCTCAAGCTAAGCGCCGCACTCAAGCACCGTTTGCGCGGCGAGGAATGGCACGTTCATGAAGACAGCTCACTGCACAGACGCAAGCGTGCAATGCGCACAGGACGCGTACGCAACGCGCTGCACACAAATCGCGCGGAATGTTCTTAGCCACGCAGCGGCGGATGCTAAGCTTCAAAGAAGCGGTGCCGGTTCTCACTAGCACGCTCGCGCGCGCATCGCTCTCGGCGAACTTTTAGGTCTGCCCTGCTGCTCCCAAGGATTCGGACTGCTGCTTGGTATCGGCTGTGTACTATAGCATGGTCTTTCGTGTTGTGAGAGAGCCGGGAATATATTTCACCGGTGTGAAACAAACATCGCTGTGCGTATCTTTGGTAACATTTACTGTAACAACCCATTTCTTCATTTTCGTGACGGCCCTCTTGAAAGAGACGCACATTTTTAATTGCCAGTGTAGTGTATACTAATATTTAGTGCATGGTTATGTATATTGTGTGACAGATTTTTAATTTGCATTATGTAATTCTGTCTACATTCCCTTCTCCACAGGTTACACATGCACCAAATGTCCAGGTGCTAACGTGTCGTTCGTCAAGAACAGCTTGGCGTCGTTTCTCGCAAGAGACATCTATTGATCTGCGGCTGATTCACCAGGAAGCTCGCATCTCTGTTGCCACTCTGCGTCAAGTGGGATTTTTAACTATTTTTTATGCTGCCCGGTGGTGTACGCTGTGACGCTGTGAAGACTTACTTTCATGGACGCTGTGAAGGCTTACTTTCGATTTGTTCTGCCTTTTAGTTGTAAAGAATTGGCTACCTTTTGAGTGGCGGTAGTTCCTTTTTTTTTGTGAGAATGTTTATTAGCCTAACCAAGTGGTACATGCATACTTGAAACAGCAGCACAGACGAGGATAATGAAATAAGTAGGAACACATACAAGCGCCGACTCAACTAGAAGTTTATTCTTGAAGACAGGTTGTAAACACATTGGAACTTGAGAAAGATGAGAAACCATGTATGCGTGGCCTTTGTGATAAAACAAAATTGTGTTTTCTGCTGTAAGGGGTAGAACGAACAATTGTTTCATCACAAAGACCAGAACACAAGAGAAATTATGGAAGCCTTATTTATTGATTGAAAAGAAGACAAATGCATAAGCTATCTGTTGCTCTTAATGGGAAAGAGTTGGGATTTTTAAAAGAGCTCTCCTTGTTTGGTGGTATCACTTATAGGACATCTTTCACTTTTTTTTACCTGCATAATTATACTACAAAACACGTCTTTCGTTCCTTTTTTCTTTGTTGCACTGGGCTGGCTGCCACGCATGCATGGCTATTTCTTTGTCAAGTTGGCCAGTGTGCTTAATATCTTTGTCGTCACGAACAAACTTCTAGTTGAGTCAGCATTAGTGTGTGTTCCTACCTTATTTCACCGTTCTCATCTTTGTTTGAGCTGTTTGTAAAGTATGTACACACACCAAATTACCAAAAAATCCGTAAAATTGAGATACCTGAAGTTATTTACACTATTCATTTCTGCAAGAATGGTATAGCTTCTTATCTTGTTTGTTCTTAACGTTGTTTTACAGTTTTTGTAATATATAGCTTGCAAAGATGTTTTCTGTCAGATTAAATATGCATGTATGTCACTTTCGATATTTTTTTTTCAACATGGGTAGTTCAGTTACTGCTTTGTCGTAACTTTTATATATTTTATGCAGCGAAATGCTGGTGGAATTATACATATTTATGTGCGCAAGTGTGGTAAATGGTGTTTTGTATGTGCATTTATTTGCGTTTTTCACTAGCTCTCCAATCTGGCTGTACAGTTATTGAAACCTTTTGTCATGCTTTATAATGAGTCATTCTGGGCTCTTTGATGATGCAGGTGACCATTTATTTCACTGTTGGGAATTGCGTTAGCTGTGTGTCACTCCAGTTGTCTGTGTATTTTATGTCACTTTATTATATTATTGAAAGTATTAGCCTTGCATTAGCTTTTTATTGACCGAGGTACCAGTTAGTTGCTGTGTAGGGCGAAAAAGGCCCAAAGAAATGCTTTCATTAGCTTTGTTCAAGTCCAGAAAAAAATTCACTGATGAGCTCACTAAATTAGAAAATGCCACCAGTAAACTCTTCCGTACTTAAAAGTAACACAAGAAATTAAATACTGTGCACACTCGAGAGGGAAACAGCGCGAAAAAACACAAGAAGACAAGGGAGACACACACCAGCGCTTCTTGTCCCTTTTCATGCGTTTTTTTGCGCTGTTTCCCTCTCGTGTATGTACCGACTAGCCCAAGCCTCTACTGTATTGAAATACTGTGCAGTTCTTGACTTATGCCGGGGGGGGGGGGGAGGTAAGCTGCTTTTAGAGCACAAATGTTCTAGAAGTTTACCTCTGAAAAACACGATTCAGGTGTTTTGTATATATATATATATATATATATATATATATATATATATACATGAAGTCATTTGGTTCCAGTTTACTTGTTATTTTGCCTACTCACAGGCAGCCATAAACCTTTCTGTGAGTGTATACTGGGTGTGTGAAGCTTTTTACTGTAAGGTATCCAGTGGTCTTCAATTTTGTGTTTATGCATGCAAGCCAAGAGTTCATGTGTTCAAAGTTAGTTACAAGGGTATGCTTAAGGTCTGCCTTTGAGTCACTTGACTGTTGTTTTTATAAAATATATATATTTTTGTGCTGTTTTGGCAGAAAAGTATTGTTTTGTCAAGAACAGAACTGTGTATTCAGGAATAAACTTCAAGTTGAGTGAGCATTCGTATGTATTCTTATCTTGATTCAGCGTTCGCATCTCTGAGCTGCTGTTTGTCAAGCCTGTACATACACCAAATGGCCAAAGTGCTCGTAAAATTGTGACACATAAGGCTATTTGCATTGTTTATTCCTGCAAGAAGGCTATAGGTTTCCATCTTCCGTTTGTTTTTAACATTGCTGTACATCTTTGTAGTTCAAGTTCAAGAAGTCCCTTAGGTAGCCAATAAGAGTGATAACTTTGTAAAATTTATCAATTTCATCCATCATCATCATAATTTTAAACCCACTAAGTTCTACTTTTCAGTTCTCATGACTCTGCTTGACGATGCAAGTGCAAATAGCAAAGCAATTTCAAAATTAAGTGCACTAAAATGCCACAAGCCCAACAAAATATCAATGATATTTCAGTGGCAATTTTTGAAATATCAATGCCATCTCAACAGGCGCACAATGTACTTTTCAATGCTGTGTCAATAATCACTCAACAAATGGTCAATAGAACAATCACAACAGCATTTCAATACTGCATCAATGGAAACCCAACAGAAATTCAACAGAAATTACACATTGATATGTCTAAGCACAATGTGCTTTCAATACTAACTCAACAACTACTCAACATTGACTTGCCCAATTGTGTTTCAATAAAGTTTCAGTGGCCAATATTCAAGAGCCCTCAACACTTTCCTCAATGATATCCCAACAAACTCCCAATGAATTCTCAATACGACATTCAACATTGACCAATGATATGTCAATGCATTCTCAACAAAAATTTTTGTAAGGGCTGCCATTGTTAATAGCGCCACCGATGGTCTTTCTGCCGTGGTCTGGGTTTGTACCGATGCATGTGACTTGAAGCTGTCATTCGCCGGAGCCGGTGCCTGCAAGAAGCTAGGACTGTTAGGCAAAAGAAAAAAGAAAAAAAGAAAAAGGCTTTAGGCCTGAAACGTGAACAGCGCTCTACTGTTCCCGATTATTGCGCTGCGTTAGTATGTATGGCAGACCCGATCGACTACTCACAGTGTGTGCTCCTTCCCATCTGTAAGCTTGTGCCGCGGCAAAACCTACTGACGCATCACTAAGGGGATGCGTCGTTTTCAGAACTAGATAGCCAACCTCAAAGCTGATGTCGCACCAACGCTTATTATACTGGCCAGGCTGTTCCTAGTCGGGCGACATCAAGGTGCTGTCGAGCCTGCTCAATGGCATCTGTCAGCCACCTCTGAAGGTCGCCTGCAAGTTTCGCAGAAGACAAGCTGCGTGTTTTAGAACACTCTGACGGGCCGTCCTGTCGAAACCGTAACACTTTGCCTAGGTTCAGCTGTGCGGGGGTGAAGCCAGTGGAGCGTTTAACAGTTTTTCTGGTGGCGAAGGGCATCTCCGGAAGTTTCAAGTCCCAGTCCTTGTGCCGATCTGTGTGCGCGACCAGCATCGACTTCAGAATGCGGTTTCCCCTTTCCGTGATGTTGGCTTGAGGATGGTACACAGACGTAGTGGTGTGAGGAATTCTCACGGTCTTGCAGCACTCTATGAAGGCCATGCTGGTGAAATACGTCGAGATGTCCGTGATCAGCGGTGCTGGGGAACCAAAACTTGTGAACGTTCCAAGGAGGCACTCCCATGCTTTCTGTGAAGTCAACCTGCGCGAGGGAAACAATTCGACCCACTACGTAAAGTGGTCCGTTACAACCAAGAACTGGTTACGGCGCGGACTCATGGGGAAGTGGCCCATGACGTCACATTCTGCAAGCTACCATGGTGATGTGCTCCGAATGACCTTCATGGTGCCGCACGGAAGCACGCCGCATGACTTTGTTTCCTGGCAGACTTGACACGGACGAGCGTAGCGGAGTACGTTTTGCTTCATTCCAGGCTATGTAAGAAACGACACATTTTCTAGTTAGTTATTAGTCCCAAGGAATGGCCGGCTCTAGCTCTGTCGTGGTGAAGAACTCGCGTAGCATTCGCGATACCACAACACGAAACGACGAGTCATATATGTTTCAACGTCCACCTGAGGGATGCAGCGCAACAGCAGGCCTTCCTCTCCGAGGGTGTAGCAGTCGGCCTCAATGCCGCTTGCTGTATCTACTGGTCCCTGTTCTGCCAGCTGCGTGTACACCTTGTGGCAAAACCCGTCGTCCTACTGTGCTGCAAGAAGTTCCTGTTTATTGATTAGCGCGCCCCAGCGTGAATCGCTTTCACGTATGCTGTGGTTAGCGTCACGATTTGTTCAGGTTCAACAAGGGCTTCGGAAGCAACTGGCGCACGAGAAAGCGCGCCAGAGAGGGTGTTTGTACAGCCGTCTTTATGCTAAATGGTATAGTTTTGCAATGCCAGAGCGCATCGCGCTAGTCTTCCAGGTGCGCTTTTCAAGCCCGTAAGCCAAGATTAAGCCTGGTGATCTGCCTGTATCACAAAACCAGTGCCATCTAAAAGCGTTTCAAACTTCTTCAGGCCAAGAACTATCGCCAGGCATTCCTGCATGGTTACCGAATAATTTCGTTCGGAACCACTGAGAGTGTGGCTCGTGAACGCCACTAGACGCAGAACACCTGTGCATTCCCGCAAAAGTACTGCTGCGAGACTGTGTTCACTGGCATCACTCTGCAAAACGAAAGGTTTGTTAAGATCAGCCAGATGAAGGAACGCATTGTCAGGAGCGCATCGAAGGCATCTTGCTGCTCACTTTCCCATCGCCATTTTTCACCTGTGCGTAGAAGCTGATTCAGTGGTTGGGAGATGTCTGTGCAGTGCGGAATGAACTGTCGGTAAAAAAAAAAAAAACAGCCATACCAAAAATTGTTGCAACCCTTTCGTTTTCTTTGGAGGCGGGTCCTCAGCGATTGCTCGCAGCTTATCTGGACTTGGTTTCAACGTGTCATTGTCTGCACTGAAAGCCAAAAGATCGATTCTTCGAGCCACCAGCTGATTTTTTTCTAGGGTACATCGTTAGGCCTGCGTCACGAATGAGCTGCAACACGGTGTGTAAATGCTCAAGATGTTCATCGAACGTAAGGGAAAACATAGTTACGTCGTAATAGATGGCAGAGACCATACTGACACTTTGCATCCCCGAGCACTATGTCCATCATTTTCTGATAAGAGCTGGAGCTATTACAAAGGCCAAATGGCTTGCGAATAAACTCGTACATTCCACGGCAGGAAGCAATGACAGTTTTCGATACATCAATGGAGTCGACAGCTATTTTTAGATAGCCTCGGGCTCAGACGAGTGTTGTGAAAAATTTTACATTACCCAGTGCATACGTAATGCTGGAAACTACGGGCAGCAGATAAGAATCCCTCACCGTGACGTCGATGAGTTTACGGTAGTCGACGCAAAGGCGTACTGTGCGGTGCTTCTTTTGCGCTAAAAGCACCGGAGAAGCCCACGGACGTTTCGACGGTTGCACTGTTCCAGTGTCGATCAACTCGTTCAGTGCTTGGTCCAGGAGGGCTCAATTGTGCGCGCTGAGCCGCTGCAGGCTTACACCACCATTGACGCGTATCGCAGGTATCGATGCGGTGTATCAGCACGTCCGTATTTTCAGATCGCTCCGTGAACATCTCGCAGAAAGGTTTGAGAATGCTCTCGAGTTGGCTATGCTGACGGGAAGTACCTTGGACGTTGTTCAGGGCCTCAATCACGGGCTCGGGTAGGATGGTTTGCAGGGCTGCTACACAACCAGGTGTTGCAGCAGCAGGTTCAGTGTGATCTGCGAACAGTGTGATTTCGGACTCCCCTGGAAGGCGGTAGCCACTTGCTGAGGAATACATCGTGATACCAGCGTCTTCAAGAAAATCTCAGCCGAGCAATACTGGGATAGACAAACCAGGCAAGCAAACAAAACGCTGCCTCTTTGCTCTACAAATAAAGCTGATGCGCAAGCGTATAGATCGGTCAGCTTCTGCTATATGACTCGATGCGATGTGCAGGCGGACATACGCATTGCGCAATTTCATTTCCTTTCGCTTGTCTCGTTGATGAGCAAGTCTAGAATAAGTGATAGGCCTGAGCCAGTATCAAGAAGAGCGGGAACAATCTTTCCAATAGAGAAAGAGAAACGAAGAGGAAAGGTAGGTTGGTTACCCTACATTTGGGGAGCTAGGGGGAAAGGGGCAGAATGGATAAGGAGAGAAAAGAACAATAATACAGCTAGTCCTTCGCAGAGTTAGTCGGAGGAAAATCTCCTTTGTGACAAGCGTTCGTACAATCCAGTATCCTTCACGAAGTGCAGAAAGGCTTTTGCATGCAAGAATGCAGTAGGCCATGGTCCAAGGATCTTTTCTTTCGAGAGCGCTTTATCTAACAGGCCTGTGTTTAGCTTGTAGATTACGTTGTTGAATGTCGAAGGATAGGCAGTAACACAGAAGGTGCTCTAGAGTCTCATCGCACCCGCACAAATTGCTCGCCGCACTGTTGGCCATCCCTATTTGGAATAATTGGGCCTTGGTAAATGCGACGCCTTACGACATGCGGCACAGTAAAGTTGTTTTGCGACGGCAGAGTCCCGGTGGCAGGCGAAGTCGCAAGTTAGGGTCGAGAGAGTGCAAGCGTAAGTTGGTGAAACCCGGTGAATTCTATTGTACAAGTCGGACGTCGCGAGAAAGTGATTGAAGTGACCGCGCAGCATCCGTTCTTGAGAGTGGTATAGGAACTCGCTGATGTTTTTGATGAGCCGAACACGCAGCTTGATCCTCGGCCACGTTGTGTCTAAGGATGGCATTCTTCCAGATCCCGAGAAATTACGGGCCGTCTCTGCGTTTCCTAAGCCCACTACAATGAAAGAACTTCGCAGTTTCATCGGCTTATGCTCTTATTTCCGGCGCTTCGTTCAAAACTTCGCATCTATCCTATCACCCCTCACGCAACTGCTTCGTGGTGCCAAAGACCTCTCAGCGTGGTCCCCTGCCTGCGACCATGCGTTCTCCACCTTGCGCCGTCTTCTCACGACGCCACCTATTCTTCGCCATATGCCCGCAACTCGACCCCATCTTTTCAACCGGGAGACCTCGTTTGGCTGTCCGTACCGAACGGCACGCCAGGACTTGCTTCAAAACCCCTTCCTAAATACGACGGACCACACCGCATTTTGCAGCAAACGTCTCCCGTCAAGTACCTGATCGAGCCACTGACCCCGCCTTCTGACATGCGTCGTCGCAACTGCGACGCTTGCGAAGTCGTCTACGTCCAGCGGCTCAAGCCATATCATGATTCTGTGGCGTCATCTTCTGACTAAGTCGCCAGGATGGCTCCTTCTTCCGACGGGCAATTGTAATGAAGAAGAACGCCTGGACTTAGGCAGCAGGATTGCCAACAGCATCGCGTGCCGCAGAAGCTCGAGCTTAGAGATTGTGCTCGGTGGAACGCTCGACCCCGTCATCGGCCTTTCGTCCAATGAACCTCCTTTATAATATATATATATATATATATATATATATATATATATATATAGTTCGCGTCAGCGGAGGCCAAAGAGGTATGTTGCCTCAACCGAGGGGCCAGAAAAGGTCCAAACACCCGGCTTTGGCTCAACCCCTATAGGGTCGTCTTTTCCCCGGGCACGCTACAGGCAGGGGGTCCGACCCCGATGTGCTCGGGTCCGTGGTGTAGCAACCCACCAAACGCATGCTGACGCGAAAGTCCCTGTGGGGTATTGTTGGAAAACGTGTAATTCGACACACTGTAGGAACGAAGACTGACCCGCCCTCTTGACCGCCTTGTTGCCTGATATCGGTGCCTCTACCGGCGCGGCATTGCCGCCACACATGACCTGCCTGATAGCAGTTAAAACGTATTAGACAGTTTTAGTTTAGCGTGGTTACCGGAATAGCGGGCGTGCCGGAATAGCGGGATCGAAATGCGCATGCGCAGAACGCTAAACGACCCATACCGTTTACCGTGCGCACGCTATTTCTCAGAGTTAACGTTACCTTGTTAGCCTGTTTACGTAGTGTACGTAAAACATGGCGGCGGTCCCGGCCGCCCGCTTCGAACTGAATTTGGAGTTGTTGAATAATTCACTTCGTTGGTAGGAAATGACTGCGTAAATCACTTTCGCTTACTTTAAGGCAGGATCGACAATATGTTTTTATGGATAATTTAGCGGAGTTTTCAAGATAGATTTTCGTTTCGAACGCGCCTAAGCCTAACGAAAAAAATTTGTCCGAGTAGTTAGCGCCACCTGTCGATAAACTGGAGAGATAGGCGCGACGACGGCATATGGCCTCTGAGATGGAAGGATTTCGGAGGCTATGGTAGACAGCTTGTACTGCTTGTCTGTTAAGTTGCAGATCGACGGACATGTGAATTAAAAATACAACGCGCTCCTGGCTTCCATTGCGCTGCCTATCGCACTTTCCGGACGCACACACACATAGAATTAGGTGCCCTATGTATGCGAAATTCAAAGCGTAATGGAATAGCGTCCCGCACGTAAACTACGCTATCAGGCTATACTAAAACTCTCTTTCTGCAAATTTCGTTTGCGGAACGGTAACGCTATTTCCCGTAACCCCGCTATTACGCTAACGCTAAACTAAAACTGTCTATTATCTACTTCAGCATCTAAATATCGGAAGCCTCCCGGAGTCAAACCCAATACAGGAGGGCCTTCCGGTTTCGGCATTGGAAGGGCTTTGGTGGACTGAAACAGACTGGAGGTCCTGCCTACTTGTATGGAGCGAACCGTATTCACCCTGCTTTTGCTCGGACCGCTCGCAGTGAAGTCGACCGTCGCCTTGTGCGGGATCTTCAAGCGCAACACACAACTCTTGGCCGTAGGCGAAGGGGTCCAGTGGGCGTGGGGAACAGACCGACGCAACGACGCCACTCGCCTGGTCGTGTGGCAAGCGAGGGGCAAAGGGAGCTCGCCAAGCCAATGACGGTTCTAGGGCAGCATTTGGCGGTGACGGAGGTATGTAGACGCTTGCAGCTAGCAGGGCGTCTTGAATCCCACGCGCTACCTGTGTAATTTGCTCAAGGGTTTCGAATGTGCGCTATACAAAAAAGGTCTAAACCTGTGGTGACTCTGTCGATTGACCCGAGCTACTTTGTCAACCTCCGGCGCACTTGGTGTCGCTCTGCGATGCAGTTCCTGCATGGTTCGGACGTACTCGAGCTAGCTTTCGTCCGAGTGTTGTGTTCCCAAGTCGAACTAACGCTGGACTCGGAGCTCGTATCCAGGTGGCAGGAACTCTTCCCGGAAGCATGTCTTTTTCTACTGTATGTGAACATTGTTTCTATACGGGTGCCTAACTAACCTAGCCACCCATGTATTGTTGTTCATGTCCCGCAGTCGCCTTTCAAGTAAATTTTGCGGCGAGACTCCCTCCCATCGAAGGACGCCCTGGCCGTCTCTGCCTGTAGTGCTTCATTTGTGTTCTTTTTCTCTTCACGCTCTCCTAGTTGTAGGCTTTCGACAGCCCTCTGATGAATATTTTGTCAATTATGCACTTAGTTTAAACACAGCAAAGAATTAGCAAACGCAAGGCCGGGAAACATTGGGTCTGTCTATGCACTTCGTACTTTTTCGTATTTGTTAGACATTGCGTCTATAATTACACAGCAACCACCACCAACCATAGCAAATAAATTCTTAGACGCCACAAAGAAATATTCCGCAAACCTTCCAAGCGCAGCCAGCGTTTCCACTGAAACAGTAGAACAGCGGTTAATTCAGCAAATATAGTTGCGAATGAATCACGGCGGGGTTGCATGTACATTTTTGTTTCAAACGCAAAACTATTTCACCATTGCCAGCTGTCGGAGTGCTGACTAGCTAGCGAAGTGCTGGCTATAGCGGGGAAACGATCCCCCGTTGAATCTGTCAAGCGACCCCCGATAGGCCAGCAAGGCAAAAAACGCAGCGACCGAACGACCCACGCGATATACGTGTATCCGAGGAGGTTGGCAAAAGAACTTCGCTTTAACAGGGATCACGTATGGCAAATGCTACCTCCACCTCATGGGCAATTTCGTTGGTTCGGTCTGTAAAGACATAGTTAAAGACAAATATCAAAGCCTAACGTGCCCAATGTGATTTCCCCGAAGAAGCGCGGACTTGTACTAAGCGTTCGAGAAAAAAAATAAGAAAAAGCATTGCGCATATAACCTAACAAAACCAACTTTTGCTAAAGGGGCGCAGGTCATGCACTTATGATTATGCGCGACCATTGAGGGAAAGCCTCAGCAAGCAGCCGCACTGCAATAAGCATCATTAACGCATGACCTGCCGCCGTGACGGCCGATCTCGAAGGTACTGTGTGCGAAAGGCTGAAGCTACAAATGGCATTGTCATAGGCTAGTGCGCTTCAGCAACCCAAGCCGCCATCGAAATAAGCGCAGCTTCATCACCGCCGGGCTTCACAATGCTCCATTCCAGTGTATCCAGGAAAAGTTCGAAAGCGCGCTCTCGTGCGCACGCATGAGCGACCTACCTCAACGAGTTCAAGGCACTTTATCCTACACCCAACCCGTTTCGCTTTCACCCATGCGGCAGTATGCATGTCATATATCCCGTCAAAAATGAACACGTTAAGCCAGCAATAAACAATTGACCAATAATTCATTTCCAAACAGCTAGACAGACAGGCAGACAGACAAGGAACATTGTTAAGGTCCTGAGGAGCCAGCCATTGGAGCCCTAGAGAGAGGCACAAATTTGCCTTGTGGTATATATATTCACCCATCAATCAGTAAGCGACATACGAAAGGGCGTACACGTTGCTTGCTTTGTTTTTGTTACCGACGCTCTGCAGCCGCTGCGCTTGGGTATCTAGCTCAGCGCTTTGAGACACGGCAGCAGCTGCACTCGCTGAAACGTTCACCGAATTAAGCCTGTTTCACGGGCTGCTGTTTTATATCGCCAACTGCAGCGACGAACAGCGTGGTGCCGAACGACGCCGACGCACGCGCAAACGTTGGCTAAGGCGTATATTTTATTTATCTTTTAGTAATCACTTTTTACTGCGTCAGCTTTTCGGGATTTGCTTGCTGGCCGCTCGCAAGTGTAAGCGCCTTAGCATGTATAAAAGAAAAAAACAACTGCGACGGAAAATGGCAGCGAAAGTAAAACGAACGCAAAACTTTTCATATGCCAGTGAAGTTGGAATTTCGCCAATGATGCGAAGCAATGCCTCGATAGCAGGCCCAGTATAATGACCTTTAAATGCTGCACTATTTCGAGCGATATGGGTTTGGGCAAACATCCGCAGGCGGGCGCGACCTATCTTCTCTACAGAAGAAAATTTAATTCAGTGACGGTTCTTGTCTGTGTCATGTTTGTGATGAAACTGTAACGGCAACCCATTTGATTTGGTGTGGCAACAAATAATCACCTGTAACGTGTGAGCGACTATTCCGCCTTTCTCTGCTTTATCTCGTAAACTTCACGATCACATCCCCATCTCTTTTCCAAATCTTTTCTACGTATAATATCAACGTTTTTTCCTAGTAGTAGTAGTATATAGTGCTAGATAAACTTCATTAAAAGAAAGAATAATCAGAGTTTTTGTGATGGGTAATGGTCGGGGCCCCTAGTCCAGGGCTCTGCTCTCTGGATCAGCTTTAGCTGGTCGTTGAGGGCGGAGCTGGACAGCAGTGCCTCCCATTGCTCCTTCGGAGTGTTCATGTCGTTATGTTCTGTGTTGTGTAGCGTGTACTCCCACGTAATGTGGTACAGGGTTGTTATGGCCCCGCACCGCTGACATTCGTCCCTGTAGGCTGTGGGGTGTATGCGATGTAATATGTGTAGGCTCGTGTAGGCGCCTGTCTGGAGCCTACGCCAGGCAGCGGCATCCTCCGTCTTTAGTTTTCGATGGGGTGTTGGATATCGCAAGCGACTCGCTCTGTGGTAGCTCAGGATAGCTGAATACTAGAGGTCGACTGGGTCCGGGTCATCTACAGTCGGCGTAATGAGTGCTCGGTTATGTACAAAGCCTCGAACTGTTCTGTCGGCGTACAGGTTACTCGTGATGCCAGCGTGGTCCGGTATCCAGGTGATGGCTTGGGTGGCGAGGTCGTCAGTGTCCTCCTTGAGCATATGGGCTAGGATTTGTGCAGCCGGTCTTCCGATTTTTACCTGTGAGAAGTTGCGGCAGGCCTGCTGGGAATCCGTGAGGACCGACAGTGGTTTGTGTGCGTGTTGGCCTTCGCGGATGGCTAACGCGATGGCCAGCTCTTCTGTGATCGGCTTCCGTGATCGTGCAGGGGCGTGTCGATGCACCGGAGGTAATGTAGCCTCGGCTGTCGTAGACCGCTGCAACTGCGCCCTTATTCTTCGTCCCGTACATGGCGGCGTCCATGAAACGGACCTGGTTTGGAACCTGCATCTATTCTCCGTATACTGGGCCCTCGCTCTCCTGCCGGAGTGTAGGTTAGGGTCCATGTTGCGTGGTATTGGTGTAATGGGATACCTGTGCTGGACGTGACGAGGTATCGTGCAGGTTTCTTGGGTTCGTGCTGCTGCCCAGCTTGGAAGCCTGCCGGCCAGTGCAAGTACGCGCAAGTATCTGTTGTTGCGGGACGTGAAGGGCTTCTGTGACTTCGCTGAGTGTGTTGTGTAACCCCAGCGCCAATTATTTCTCAGTCTATGTACTCATCGGCAGGCAGAGAGCGGTCTTGAAAGACATCTTCAATAGCGTGTTGGCCTGTTTCGTCTCGGATAGTGTGAGATGGTAGTAGGACAGGCTGTATGTGATTGTGCTCACCACGAGGCTTCGCACGAGTGGGAGGGTATCCCCTTCCTTCAAGCCCCTGTTCGTAGATGTTACGCGGGATATCATGCGTGATATCGCCTTGACACTGGTTTTGATGAGCGTAATGATGTGGGCCGTACGCTGGTTAGACTGCCGCCAAATGCCCACCCCCCGAAGCAATGGCTTCTCTTGTATGAGGTCCCCGTTGAGGTGTAACCTCGACTTGTCGTGCTGGGTTTGTGGGGAACGTGTGGTTACCGCGGCCTCGCCAGACTCGTAGGAGTTGAGATTTCTCGGGGGAGCATTGTAGTATATAAAAATGGCTGACGTATTCTTGGATGAGGTGAGCTGCAGTTTGCAGCCACTTTTCCTTTGTCAGTGAGGGACCCTGTTGTGGCCCGAGTGTTATTTCGTCTGCGTAGAAGGCGTGGCGGGGGCCTTCTATGTCCTGCAGTTTTCTTGCGAAGCTGATCATGGTGACGTTCAAGCGCGTGGGTGAGATGACAGCTCCTTATTGGGAGGGTAGTACACTCGAGTCGGGATCTCACCAATCTTCACCTCCGCCGTTCGGTAGCTTAGGAAGCTGTGAACGTACTTGTACGTTCACTCACCGCAGTTGGTGTTGGCGAGCAGTTCTAGGATTCTTTGGTGGCTGACGTCGAAATCCATTTGATATCGATTGCTCAGAGGACGTGTTCGCCGCTGCTGGGACGTTGCTGAGGACCTCTTTCTCGATTTTGAGTTTTTAAGGACAACAGACTTGGACACGCGGTTGTAGCCTGAACTGATGTTTATAGCACTACAAGTGCTACTGTGCTGTGCGGTGACAGTATGCAGTGATAATGACTGACTGTGATTGTGTACCTGTGCTCCTTTTCTTTCTCTCCCTCTACTTTCCGTCACTTTACCTCAACCTCCCCTCTCTCCCCAGCATAGGGTAGCAAACCGAATATTCCCCTCTGGTTAATCTCCTTGCCTTTCCCCCTTTTTGCTTCTCTCTGTCCCCGCACGGTGAGTTTGCACACAGCGATCCCGTGCGCTAACCTCGGAGCAAGTCCGCGTACGCTGCCGTTTGAGACCTGGTCGTTGCACTATCTCGCTGCCCTAGCGCAAACGTAACACGTAAAATAGTGGAAGGGCAATGTCGTGCTACATCATTAAAGAAAAAATCACCGCCCAAATGCTCCGTACAGATGGTTAACCAGCGAAGCTAAACGTGCGGCTCCAGTGTTTATCACTGGGTTAATCCCGACGGCTCATTAAAGTCTTTCTCAATCATTGGTTACGTCTTTGTGTTTCTTAATGAGGTTGCACATACGTTCGGCTGCGACGGAGAGAACGACGTCACTGACGGTATGCCCGCGGTCCGCCATGGTCGCATTGTCACGTGCGATTCTTCAAAATTAAATTGCTTCAAAATTAAATCTGTCCGTCACGTAAGACAATGCATGGATCATACCCGCTTAAGCAATGACTCACATTCCCGTAAACGCGGCCTCCCCATTACGACGAGAGAATAGAAGCGAAATTCTACGCCGGAATGATGAGCGGCAACGGAGCCAGCTGTGGAAGAAGACGGACGACGATGAACGCGGGAGCAGTAGCACGAGCGCGAGCCGAGCACGAGCACGAGCGCAACTCGAGGGGCGCCAAAGAGCCATCTGCGGTGCTCCAGTGTTTCGTCTGCAACGCAGTCTGCTCAGGCAGGGTAGGAGGTCCTGCCCAGTCGGTGCTTACGGGCAGTGGTCCAGCAGCAGACAAGTCGCATTCTCTGCAGCAGTGTCCGCTCCTTTCTGGTGAAGCCTCGATCCGGGAGCAGCGGCGGGGGGTCGCCTCCAGTAACCGTAGAGTCTGGGTGGCGCCGGAGTCGAAGAGGTGCGCGCTAACCTCCCCCCTTCTCCCTCGCCCTTCCTATTGCGCTCACATCTTCCGCTCCCCCTCCTTGCGTGCAGGAGTAGACGCCACCGCATCAAACCACCATTCGTCTTAGATCACCCTCGCACGCTTTCCCTCGCACCCACGGCGCCTTATCGCACTTGGACTTTATACGGAACCTGACGGCGACGCCGACGACGGCGGAAATTTGATTGTAGTGTCCATATAATTGATCACAATAAAAGCTAAATTCCCACCTAGAAGCTGGACGAATAACATCGGGTCACAGTTATATCTAATGAACACAAACCTGTTAATGGAATAGGGGATTATAACCTAACGAATTCTTTGATTTACTTCATTTTCTTTATTTAGCCATTCGGTATGTGTCTCTAGGTTTGCGCCCGTTCTTGGCCAATCGTCCAGGATGGGCATGTAAATGCCACTGTGACACAAGAGGTACAGCATACTTAAACATTGCGTCTTCTTATTTTTCTGGGGTTTTACGTGCCAAAACCAGTTGTGATTATGAGGTACGGTACGCGGCAGTGGAGGGCTCCGAATTAATTTTTACCACCTCGGGGGGTTTTTTTTTTGCACACGGGCGTTTTTTAATATCGCCTCCATCGAAATGCGGCTGCCGCGGCCGGGTTTTGATCCCGCGACCTCATGCTCAGCAGTACAATGCCTTAGCCACTGAGCCACCGCGGCGGGTATTAAACATTCCATGATAGGCGTACTTTTCATCCGCATTCTTGCTTCGACAAGTATCATACATCACATTCTTCCTTGTGACGTCGCTGCTTATGCGTCTCAGACTGTGCGTGGGCCAGAACTGTTGTTTGCGTTTTGGCATAGCTTGAGACCGGTTGAGCGGAAAATGAAAATTGCGTGTGATTTCACGTTGCATAGCATGAGACGTAAACAAATGTTTACGCACCACGCTTAGTTTTTGAATTATGGTTTCACTAAAGCAATTTTGCGCAATTTCCGACGTGTGCGCTGGATCAGCATATTTCTTTTGCTATATGTTTCAATATTCCGTAGCTGAACATTTTAGGATGCTTCTCGCGTCAAAGACTACGTATTAAGAACACAGCACAGAACATTAAAGTCAGATGCCGATACACTACGTGGGGAATCACGCCACGTTCCCTTAAGAAACCTCCTATAGCATTTGACCTTAAAAGAGGCTCTATCCGGATTGTGAAGGCGTTCCCGTCACGTCCTCGAAGTGCGTCAAAACATTCTTTTTTTGCAAAATGAATGAACAGCTGCGCCAGCACGAAGCTCTTCCAATATGAATCTTGCAAAACATACACTTCCGAGACTGCTCATACAGAGCCTTTCTCAACTCTCGTCAGCAGCATTGCTTTTGCTCTATGCCACGGGTCAAGACAGAAGGAAAAAATCCCTGGCCGTCGTGAAAAACACTGTACATGATTACAAGCAGCACCAACTCGGGTATGTACTTTTGGTTTATTTCCTAAACCTAACACTGATGCCACGTGACCCAGCCTCCATTGTACTGTAGTTTTAGGCATTCGCTTCACATCATTGCGTGTTCGCAGCTTCGCACGCACTTCCCTTTCCCCTCGCCCGGCTCGTACGCTCTCACCATAGCGCGACGTCTCGACTGAGACCGAAAGCGACGACAGTGCCTTTCGTGGCCTAGAAAGAAAAATTAGTAGAGCAGGCGCTCTACTCTGTACATTCCGCCATTTTCTTCGAGGCGTGACGTATAGGTGTGACGCGGACAAAATGGCGCTGATGGCCGCGTTTTGCCCTTGTAACATGACGCAAGCTTGGCGTTTCGCCCAAGAAGCTGAAATGGAGGTAATGAGCATATAACGTTCTTGATAAATCAAAGCTATTTTCCTTCTGAGTAAAAATAAAGCAGCTAGCTCAAAGCGTACGATCATTCCGTCGAAAACGCCTCTCGCTTCCGTCGTCTGCTGCGTACAAGCTGTAGTCTGCTTCTTTAGCCGGGACGCGTGCCTCTGAGAAGCGGAATAAAGGCCAACCTCCATGGAGCGAAAAAGCGACGAAGTTTCGGCGGCGGCCGCCCGCCGCCCGACGTCAAAAAAATGACTGTTCGCCGCCGATCCACTCTCTCCAGATATTCGACGCCCAGCGAACCGCCGCCGCCGGAAGTCGTCGCGCGCGGCGGAGAGCGTGGACCAATCGGACCACAGCGCAAAGGTTGACTTCCGTCGGTCGCCCGTCGACGGGAGTTTTGGTTACTGACGCTTGGCTATTTCCTACCTTCGTTTCAAACGCTTGTTTTCCAGCGCTGTTTCACCTCCTTGTTGGTTGTTCTGCCTCAATGTTCTAGTGAATAAATAATATGTGGTCACTGCTTGTTTTGTGTACTTATGTAGTTAGAGGCTTTGCTCCCCGATGATGATCTGCTCACGCATACCCGCAACATGATGCCTTGCGTACCGCCGTGTTTTGGAAAGACGTTTGATTTAAGTTTGCAGGTGTAGTTCACTGGCACATCCGAGAAAAACGCGAGCTGAAGCATCGCGTAGGTGCGGCATATGAGCGGCTCGCTACTTTAAGACAAAAGAGGCTTCTCGCAAGCCACGTACGTAAAACATGGCGGCGGTCCCCGCTGGCCGCTTCGGATTGAATTTGGCGTGACTTTTGTAGAATTCGCTTCGTTCGTAGCAAATGACTGCGTAAACGGCTTTCGCTTAGTCTCAGGCCGCTTCGACGACAGTGTATTATGATAACCTTGCTGAGTTTTCACGATCGCTTCTAGTTTCAAACGACACGGAGCCTAACGAGGGTCCGACAGGTGCCGCTGACATATTCTTCGAGATATGTCAGCGGCACCTGTCGGTGAAGTCGATAGATAGGCGTGACGATGGCATATGACCTCTGAGATCGGAAGATCACGTATAGGCCAACTAAAACTGTAATAAACGTGCGCTGCTTAGCGTACGCTCTACTAGAGCGTATAACGTACGCTATTAGTTACGTACGTTATACTGAAACTTTCTCATAGCTTTCTGTGTTTCCTCGATGGCAGGGCAGGCTCGAAGGCGGAAGCTGACGGGAGAAAAACTCAGTTGCGCGCGAGCGCAGAGAGCCCTAAACAAACGCAGGGTGACAGACGAGGGCACAGTGTACTAGAAGGAACACTGTAACAAGTGATAAGCATAGGCGAAATACCGACGTGCCACGTATAAAAAAAAGTTGTCGCAGTTTCACCTGAAAGGTGAAGCATCAATTGCGATAGCAAATTTGAAGAGAGCTATACGGAGTAATGATAGCAGCTTTATCAGCTGTATAAACTTGGACATGCAGCAGCACCGGCAACACGCAGAACTGTTGTCGACGCCGTCGGCGTTTTGCCCGCGTTCGCTCAAAATGCGTGCGGCGTTGGTGACTGTTGCCGGAGCCTCTGATATAAATAGGCACTTGGTGCCGCAGCTAAACGTCGCCTCCCTTCCCTCCCCCTCCCCCCCACGGCCTTTCGTGCGTCGGAAGAAGGCACGTTTGCTCTACATATATGGTGATTGTAGAGGAGGAAAGAGACGCCTACTTCTGCAGCCCTTAAGGGAGCACAGAGCAGAACGCGCGTTTGTTCTCCGCCGTGCGTTCACTCCCCGTGAAAGCGCGCGTCCCTCGCGCCCTTTCACTCGCACATACAGCGTTCGGCGCGCGGCGACGATTTCATCTCCATTGACGTCATACGGAACCTCACGGCGACGGCGACGGCGACGGCAGAAATCTGCTTTTGAGTGTCCATATAATTGCTATCGCAATAAAGAAAGTTACACTCTAAATAGATTGCGGCTAAGATCGAACACTTATTGTACGCACTTTTTTTAGGTCAGGTGCCTTACTTTACGTGTAAAAAGATTGATTTAGGCGCTGTTTTGCCTTCTGCTTTAATTCGCCAACGTCGCTTTCGTAGCCTATCTCGTCTGGCCACAATGACTCCTCGCGGGCTGCGTCGACCGCATGGTCAGCGGCGTTCGCCGGCTCTTGGTTGCATGAAGTGTGGTGAGACGAATTCGCGACGGCGCTTCGCGCTGGATTTTTCGTCACGTGACATTCGTCGCGAAAGTTCGCTGCATAGAGGTTGGCCTTGAGTGATCGTATATCGGTGCCAAAGCGCCAGTTTTCTACCTTGGGACAGCAATACGCGACCGACAAGTGGTGATGATCGATCGAACCCACGTCATACGGCCGTATTCTGTAACGCTTCGGTTTTCGAAGAATTCGGTTTGCGTGCGGCGATTGGTCGCCGCCTGGGTGACGCCATCGCCTCAGGGCGCGAACGCATTTTTTGATGACGTCACGCACATGTCAGTCACGCGGAAACCGAATTTGTCGTCTGCTACGAAGCGAAGCCGCGCGCGCTGCTTCGGTCTGATCCGAAGCGCGGTGTGCCGTGTGCCGAGCCTGTGCGTGCCGTGTGCACGGGTGAGACGGCACTCGGAGCAAAATGACGGCATGTGCGGTGCCTGGGGCGCCTGTTATCGTGCTTTTAGCGAGCCTCCGTGATAGACAGCGACGACCTCGACGTCGACAAAACGCCTTTGAGATGACTGACGAGGAATTCAGGTGACAATTCAGATTCTCAAAAGAGACAGCGCTCCGACTGTGCGAGGAACTTGAGTGTGTATTGGGGCCGCAATGCGAAGTTAGCGTACGACGTCCCACCTAGTGGCATAAATGGGTCAACCGAAGTAAACAAAATTCGTTAAGTCACTCACCGCCAGTACAACTCACATACGTTTCATAATGAAAAATATAAACCTCATCAATACCATGAACAAATTATTTTAGGGGCGAAGCTCCTTATAGCGGCACCCGTTCCGTCCCCGTCGTAGTAGTAGTAGTGTGTAACCAGTAGTGTGTAATCAGTCTGAGAAAAATGAGAAAAAAAATTCCGAAGTTGTGTCCGTAGCGCGGAATCGAACCAGGGACCCCTCGCTTCCGAGCGCGCGGCGTTAGCCGACTACGCCACGAAGCGGACATGGACACACGCACCACGATGGCAATAAATACCCAACATTAACGAAAGGCCGCGTTTCTAGCGCGTTTCTAACGCGTTTGTGCTAGCGCGTTACGGCCCGTGTAAGAAGCTGGTGTAAGACGCTGTGGCCTCTCCGCCTTACCTTCAACGCGTTTCGAACGCGCTGCCCAAAGCGGTGGCAAGTCAAGTTCAAGTCGAGGAGCGTTTATGAATACGGGGGGTATACTCTCTCAGCAGTCATGTGATGGCGTCGGCAAACGCGGTGCACGTTCCGGCATGTGTAAATGGCTGCGTAAGACGCTGTGGCCGCTCCCCCTTACTAGAGAGTACTGCACGTTTCTAACGCGTTTGTGCTAGCGTCCCCTTAAGCGGGAGATCCGATGATTCCCTCCGGAGCTTCGCCCACTCATCATCATTCACCCCGTGGATATGCTGTGATTTTTTTATTTATCAAGAAGCGCTCGTAAATTCCTATATTTTTACTCGGTTTGTGACGTTCACTGCCAAAAATAAACTTTCTCGCCGATTGACCTCTGTCCTTCCACTTGTTTTCATTACGCAACGGACCGCCCCAATGTGACGCCACCGCAAAACCGAATCCTTCGAAAACCGAAGCGTTACAGAATACGGCCCCTAGGCCGCGTTATTGCTATCTCGTGAAACTCAAGTGACTCAGCCGAACTCGGTTGGGTGACAAGCGGTCACATTGCAAGCGGTCGAATATCGCCAATAGAGATACGCCCGTCACAGGTGGCCCACTCGCACGACGCAATAAAAACGCAAGCGCTGACGCTACCATCTCTCGTTCACTTCGCTGCTTACTCAATCCGTGGGATCAAACCATATAGAGTAATGATGAAACTTCAAGGCGCCGTCTTGCGTACATTTTCTTTTATAAATTAAAAGCCACCATTCTCATAACTTCTGATGATGTCATAAATGACTAATCTTGATTACAATACGAACGCAGCAGTGACAAGTGCAAACCAAGTTGCAGCAAGGTTCGTAATGTTTAACTAATATTATTTCAAAAAAACTCTTTTTTCTTGGGGGGAATGATGGCCCAATACACAAATTACATTACCACCCGAGAGCAACGCGATTACTATGAGCAAGCGTTACGGACAAAATATTTTCATGGCCCCAAACGACGGGGAAAAGGCGGCGATACACGTGACTCTCTATCGTCATTGTATATGGCCGCTTATGCGCATAATTCGCGCGGCTCGTCACACGACAAATTACGGCGGAAAATATCTGACATTGCGGCCCAGCGCAATGTGACGCAACGTCAAATTGACGTTCACGAAACGGCTCTTCCTGCGACGCTCCTCACGGTATATTCTTACCGCCAACGAGCAAGCTGACATGGCGGCTATCTTGGAGCACCACCGCATATTCGCGAAATTGCAGATGCATTGCACAGGTTTCTGCACGCTACCGTTCCCTTTTTTTTAAGCGTTAACGTCGCTATATAGCTGATTCGATAAGGTTTGGAGCTCCTAGTCACGTTTCGTCATGCTGATGAAAACGCTAAACTACATTTGGAAAACTTCAGCTTCCTGGCACAAATTTCGATATACGTGACCTCTCGACAGCCAATCAGAGAGTCAACATGGCTGATAATGGCGGCCATGCAGCCGCCATGTGCGTCGAGAATAGAGCCCCAATATCGTCTCCTTATAAAAGCCGCTGGGCAATCGGGGTGTCACCAATGCGAACGATGTGAACGCTTATTTGTGTTAAGTTTTAAACAGCGAAGTTGTATATGGCTAGCTTCTCGCGGATCGCGTCCGCGGACAGAAATGACGCGTAGAACAAAGTGGGCCGATCCTGATGATGTGCAGAAAGGGTCCAAGCTCAATGGCACATACCCCTGTCATGTGGATGTGGGCCAATCCTGGTGATAGTGCACAAAGGGTCCAAACTCAATGGCACATACCCCTGTGGGCTCGGGGACCTGTAACGCGCCCTTGAACTATCCTTGTCACACGTGGGACCCAACGAGACAAGAACAATGCGCCGGAGCGATGAACGCTGTTGCCCAAACGTTAGTCTATGACGATGCATGTCGAAACGCAAGTGATAAAACGTAACAGTCTACCAACCAATACCCGTGTCTGATTCTCTCTCGACATAGCCATTTCCCTAGCGACGTCATCAGTTGCCCCTTGGACTCGGTATGGGTAAAACCCGTGTCGCTCGCTCCGAAGAGGAAGAGCGTGCCTTCAAGGAACACCGGCGCGATGAACAGCGCGAATGGATGCGAAAGCGACGAGAAGCCGAACGCGCCGCGGCCCAACGGGCTGCGGCCGATGGCGCAAGGTGGCGTGAATCAAGCCGCCTTCACTCGCTTTCACTCGCACATACGAGCATACGGCGCGCGGCGACGCAATGAAGTTATGAGTTGTGTCTTTTCAACAATTTAATATAACCACCAATTTAAAGGTATTAAATATAATTAAAGAAGACCTACAGCTTCGCTGGTCTTCCATCTTCACACAGTGGAAGGGCTCTGATTTTTTCTTTTGAAAGGTATGGAACGCTGAGTTGTAATTCTCTTTTAATAACGTAACACTGATACGAGTTATCTAACTTTGTGTCACGGCCAATGCCGGCGGCAAATAATGCTGCAGCGAGTATATTAGTGTTCGTATACCACAATGACAGCGATGGGCAGGTATTTCGATCGACATAATGAGCCCCTACGTCCGCTAGCGATTGTATGATTGGTTGTATGCTCCCCTATGTGGTCATTGTCCTCTTCGGCAAATTACGCTCTTGGAGTACATAGGTACCCTACTTTCAAGACCAGAGCTCAAATGGGCACATCTTTGGCACGCTGCTGCTTTGAGGAGGAGGAGGAAAAACATTTATTAAGAGAAAAAAAAAAAACAAGCAGACGTCATCCTGCTTGTGTTGCTGCTTTGAAACAAAGGCGCAAAGCCTGCATGTGCCGCATGCACGCTAAATAAATAATAAGAAAAGGCGACTAGTGTGCTTCTGTTTGGTGCCAGCGACGGCGAATGCCATCATTCAAGTCTCTAACAGATTTTGACGTTCCCCACAATGGCACGGACGATGCTGCTTGATTGCGCTAGACTCCTTAACCGATAGCGTTATATTGCTTTTATTTTATTTATTTTTCGTATTTTAACAACGTAGCTGTTCTTCGTCGATCCTTCGCCGTCTGTCCGGCGTCACGCAGGTCACGTGACCAGGAGAGGACGAGAGCCGCGCCGGGGAGGGGAGGTCACGTGACCAGGAGAGGCGAGGCGTGCTGGGGAAGGAGGCGACCAATGCGAGGCCGCATTGCTGGGCGCGAGAGGAGAGGCGATAAGAGGTGTTTCTGTGCGGCGCGCTCTTTCAGATAACACGCAGAGCTGCTGCTGACGCCGAACGCCGAACGCGCGCGGTGTCCGTGACAGCAGCCGATGCCTCCGGCGGCGGCTCAGCAGGTTTCGACCAGAGAACTGGGGCGCTATAACGTAAAATGATTCCAAACTGTTTGATTCCAATTTCTGCAATCAGCCTCCACGATTGGTTAAAACATTTTCGGGCCACTCCCAACTTCGCCTGTCTGTCACGCGACGTCACGAAAACTGCGATAATTCCCCGTCTGATATAACGTCTACACACTGATTATGCATGATTAAACCGCACAAAAGAAAAATAATAATTCCTGATTCCGACGCCTTTTCACCATTAGCCCTCTGCTATTGGTCCAATGTTTTCTGGCTACGCCCACTTCGCCTGTCCGTCACGCGACCTCACAACACCGCGACATCTCACCACGTCAAAGTGACGTGTACACACACAAAAAATGCATTAATATGCCGAACAAAACTGAAAAATTTTCTGAATAGCCACAGACTGCCCCGTTCCGAAAGGAATAGAAGATGGCCGCCCGCCGATCGCTCAGTCCTTCGCTACTGGCACCTGCCGGTGAGCATGTATTTATTTGCGCATGATAAACCTTTTTGCGTGGCAGTAAAACGTTATCGAGCCCTTTCTGCATGCATACGACATCGCTCTGTCAACTGTTCCTTGCTGAGGATCCGTTTTAGCGGCATTCTTATCCTTCCGTTGCACACCGTCGCAATTTTCGACCAGCCACCGCAAGCTACGTTAGACGAAGCGGACCAATCGGAGAAGCCGGCACCACCCTCTTCATGCGGTTATCTATTTTCACTGTGCTGGCTCGGCCCCATCGAGACCCTCTCCACTTGAGCATGCTCCTCGCCTCTTGTCAGCCGATTCGATAAGAAAAGCCGCTGAGTGCAAAGAATTTTATTGGTTTTGAAAGCGAACAAAGGTGACCTCCTATAAACGAGGAGAGTGTTTGATTGGGTTGTTTAGACAACGCTGAGGGGCACCTCCCGATGCTTGCGACGGTGGTTACGTAAATTTGACGTCAGGAGTTTGGAATCAAAACAGTTTGGAATCATTTTACGTTATAGCGCCCCTGGACACTCGTCGAGCAGCGTCGGAAGTCGCTGCCTCTTCTCTCCTCGCCACGTTTAAATATAACTTTCTGTGCTAGATCTGTGTTTACTTGTGTTTACTCAATTGAATCACGCGCAACACATGCACATGCAACACTCGGTGTAACGAAGTAAAAGGGGCGTTTTTTTTTTTTTTGTGACGGACAGGTGGGTTTCGCTCTTTGCAAGCACAAGTATTCGCGCGTCAACCCTACCGCGGGGCAAGTGCATATTGACAGTTTTTTGCATTTTTGGCGGTTTTTATTTAGACACTGGAAAAGAGAACCACATAAAATACAACATCACGGAAACAACTTCATTGGATTGTTCAGACTCAAGAGTATGCTCTAGAACTTTTAAAATACAAACTATGCCTTCAATTGAATATTTAAAAATCTGCAGCTTTGAACCTAATTAGCTACCGAATAAAATGTGCCTACGTACATACATACATACATACATACATACATACATACATGCATGCATGCATGCATACATACATACATGCATGCATGCATGCATACATACATACATACATACATACATACATACATACATACATACATACATACATACATACATACATACATACATACATACATACATACATACATACATACATACATACATACATACATACATACATACATACATACATACATACATACATACATACATACATACATACATATATACATACCGCTTAACTTGGAAGACTGCGAATGATTTGGCACTGCTGCCATTCGCTCAAGGTATACTAGGCATTGAGTGTGCATGCGTGTCTTTTTTAAACAGTTTGAAGTTGGCGCCATCCGCCTAAGTAGTAATAATATTTACCATGCTCTTGTGTTTGTTTTCATTTTTTTATTGCGTTATCAAATTAACTTTATTGATGGAGAATAGTGTCTAAATGCGGAAATTATAGACAGAACCTGCTTATTTCTTGCTATTATTTATGCACATGTGCGAAGAGGGCTCGTAGTATACCTCATTTGATCATCCTCTGATAATCGAATAGCTTATTGCATATGCTGTGCCTTTAATTTCTTGCAAAGTGCTTTGTTCTATGTGATTCTATTCTTGTGAAGCTCTTTGACCATATGTGGCCCTTGCGAAAATAAAATCATAAATAAATACCGTCATATTCTTCCTCTTTATGACCACTGGTGCTAACTGTGGGAGTATCGTAAAACTGAACGTGGAATCATAGGAAGGCACTGTTCGTTTTCGCGTCCTTCTGTGATGAGTTTGACCAGAACTGCATGGTGAGCTGACAAATTGATGCCAGTGAGAGCACTTGTGTTCTGCTTAAGACAACTATAAAGCACGACAAAAAAATCGTGTATACATAATGAATGTTCTTATGAGTCTCTAAAGCACATAGACCTCGTAATTTAAGAAGGCATGATATGCAACGTCTTCGATTTTCTATATATATATTTTTAATTTTTAGCCTATACCATACCTTGGCAGTTGCGGACGTGCCATGACATGCTCCGGTTTATACATTAAGGAATGTTGACCGACGGAGTAGTGCCAACTAAGGGATTTTTTTTTTCTGCGTAATAAAAGAATAAGCCATGACATGAAAATATGAGCATAATGTCACCTCACAGCTATATATCTAAAGTGCCCGAACTCCGAATACCTTTTAACTGCTTATTTTGTTATCTTAAATGTATAACATTTCTAATACCCACTCCTGGATCAATGGTACCTACCGCTGCGCCTGGGCCCATTCTAAGCCATTCCTTCATAACGAGTACGTGGGTCACCTTGAGACAAAGAATATGCAATGCTCAAATATATATTCACATAAGTATATGTGCCGTACGTTAGTGCGCCTACAGCTCTCATCACCACTGTTCTTTAGACGAACATCACGCGTCACCTCCCTACTCGTGACACTCTCTGAGTCTATGTAAACAGGAATTGTACGCATTGCGTTTAGTTGTCTAGAACTTGCCGGACCGCTTTTATGACTATTCGCTTCACATAGATTCCAAAATTTGGGTTTTATATGCGTAATATTTTATTATTATTTTTTTAAATCTACAGGATGCGTGGAGAAGAGAACAGATTTCTATATTGAGCCTTGTTGTGTAGCTGAGGAGCATCATTGATATCCTGAGCAAAATAAGTTGATGCGACTTTCCTGTAAATATTATTCGGTTATGCAAACGAACAAGAATTCGTAAGAACCGGTTTGAACCATTATATTTTCGCTCCGGAGTTGTACGAGAAGTGAAACAAAAACTAGAATGAAAGACTCTCCGTTCGACTCTACCTCCGGGAAGCTCCACCGTCCTCATACATCTTCGCTCAAACGAATTTCAACCCATCAGCATGCAGAACTAATAAAAGAGGGGGATGCCCGAATGCGCGTCTTGTATACCCGTAGATAGATATAGCCATGGTAGCGACTCATGAATTTTGCGACCATCACTATGCCGAAAGGTTGCTCTGTGAACTCTGTGTGTGAGCTCTGTGAACTTCGTGTGTGCAATCTTCAGATGGACCCGGTGTGCGACTTGCTTTATTATCTGCTGAGTGATTAGTAGCGGCATACGGAGACAGCTTTCTGCGGCGTGGACTATAAACGTTGTAGACGCCTCTGAAGCTGTAGCGGCAACGTGGCCTCTAAGCGGTAGTTTTGCGTCTATATAAAAAAAAAAAAAGAAGAAAAGACATTGCATTCACAGCTGGCGGACGCAATTGAGGACTTTGTGCGGAAGCTTCGCGCGCGGTCGTCATAGATGGCAGTGGAGTCAATCCGCCGCATGCACAGCTGCAGCGCCGCTGCGAATATATACGCATTACCGATAGTTTCTTGTTTTTTTCCCTGTTTCGTTTCTTTTTTTTGCACTCCAAGTAAACTGGTCGAACTTTATTCCGACTCGACCTATATTACGGCTTATACGAAAAACTGCGGGGGCTGCAGATGCGGGTTTATCACGCTAAATGTCAGTCGTGAAACTAAATGCTGCCAACAAGGGTGTTCCAAGACATCATACGGCGCCCCGAGAAATACGTTTTACACGCTGCGGGAAGCGCGCAGAATACTTATACGGGTATATGTAGAGCTATATGAAAATGCATTTGCTATCAACAGGCTAGCATGGGCACATCCAATATAGCAGATAGCCTTGCTTGCTTGCCTTCGGGAGTGGCTCATCCAGCAGCACTGTGTCATCTTCTTCGTCCGAATAATGGCCGTCGTCTTCGTCAGTAGTTCTGCTCGTAGCTCCGTGAGATAACCTCCAGTGGTGAAAGCGCCGACCCGGTGCCGGCTATAAAGTGGCTGAATGGTATGGCTTGAGGCTGGAAACATGGATGAAGTCGGAGGAAGGGGACAATGCGGAAGCATTGAGTGGGGCTATTTCGTAAGTGACGTCGCTGACTTGCCGGAGGACGCAATAGAGGCTGGAGTATCGGGAAAGCAGCTTTTCTAATAGGCCCACGTGCCATGCAGGAGTCCATAGAAGAAAGAGGTCGCTCGCAGTGAAGTCGATGTCTCGATGGTCGTAGTCAAACGGGCTCATGCCGTGCCTTTGGCGTATGCTATGGCGTCGCGAACGTACTCAGACGGGGACTCGACAAGGTTTGTCGAAAGTCAACGTTGGTTCACGTCCCAAAGTAGAGATAGAAGAGGATTAGGGAGTGGTGTCATGGCGTGAGGAGTCATACGCGAATGTCAAGAAAGGGAGGGCAGTGTCCCAGTCACAATGACGTGAGAAAACGTACCTCGCACGCACATCGGTGATCTTTCGATTCAGACACTCAGTAAGGCCGTTCGTTTCGGGATGGTACGCTGTTGTATGTAAGTTTGTGCTTAGTGGCGCTAGAGGAAAGCAAATCTTCCATAACCGTAGGTAAATTGTAGGGGCCCCGGTCTATGAGAAGTTGTCGAGGAGCTACGTGGCACAAAATGATGATTTGCAGCAGGAAGTCAGCAGCGTCTGTAGCACAAATGGCCGGGATAGCTCGTGTCATGGCATAGCGGGTCGAATAATTCGTAGCAACGTCGATGCACTTATTTCCCGCTCTTGCGATGGGGAAAGAACCGAACATGCCGAGGCCAACGCAATAAAATGGTTCGGCGGGCATATCAGTTAAGGCGTTGGCAGGACTCGCAGGCAGCGACATAACGTCGTAAGGCATGGTAGAGCCCAGTTCAGAAGAAAATTACGGGCGATGCTTAGAACTTCCTAAGAATGTGAAGGCACAAGCCTAGTTGGACCTTCTGTTGATCTGGTGTTCCGCCCGCGACTACGGCCTGGTGCGTCGTCACCCATAACGATCTGGAATGAAGCTCTGAGCTTCATTGCGCCGTTTCCAGAACGTTCTATGGGCGCCGCCGCTGACATTTCCCTCCTCCTCCCCATCGCCGCCACCGCGCTTGCCTTCAATGCCCCTATTGCGTCGCTGCTGACATTTGCCTCCTCCTCCCCAGCACAGCCGTTCCTCTTTCTCCCAACGCCCTCCCGCGCCACCACTGAGATTTTCCTCTTCCTCCCTAACGCTCCCGTTGCCCTATTGCGCCTCCATTGAGTTGCGCTAACGATCAGCAGTTGGTTAACCTCGGGGTGCTTACTCTGGCGGTATAAGGTGCCGTCCAGGAGGACGAACATGCGAAGGGATGGGTCGAACGCGTCAGAACGTCGGCGGCTGATGAGGCCTCGTAATGATGTATCGCGCTGTTCGTTGCCGATGTGACGAAAGGCAGAGAGCATTAAACTTCTGGCTAGTCGATGGGCTGCTGACACAAGCAGTCGGAGTCCTAATGGGCCCGACATATATACCACATCGCATGTGAATTCTTGAAGACGGAGGGCCCAGCGGCATAGGCGACCCGTCGGGCCTTTGAGGGTCGACTGTCAACAGAGAGCGTGCTGATCGGTCGTAACAGTTAAAAGTCGACCTTACAAGTAGGGGCGGAATTGGCTTACTGCCCAAGCAAGTGCAAGGCATTCACACTCCGAAATAAAATAATTGCGTTCAGCAGGGGAGAGGAGGCGACTTGCATATTCAATAACTCGGTCATGGTCATGATGATACTGGGATAAAATAGCGCCAATTCCATAGCCACTAACGTCTATGTGGATTTCTATTGGAGCGGACGGGTTGAAGTGGGCAAGAATTGGCCGGGTGGTGAGCAGCGAGATAAGGTATGTGTGATGTGTTTTGTCACCGATCTCGGGGGCGTGCAGGTGTTAGAGGAGATGGAGAAGGCAGGCGCAGGCAACACAGCAAATGGATTTTTAATTACGCACGAACCCAAGACCCGAACGAAAGGAAACAAAAAAATAAACAAGCACACTAAAACACACCGCGGGGACAATACTAACGGAGTTACAACCTAAAGCCTAATATACTAAGAATGTTCCTATTTGTGCCTACACTCGTCTGTGGCGGCTAATCCACCAAAGTCAGGCAACCTTGTATTAACGCTGGGACGCGGCGAATAAGAGTCACCTTGTTGTGTTCGTCGTTGCAGGTTTGTCCAAGTCCGAAGCTCGTCGGCCCTTTCTCTCCGAATTCAGCGTTCTTGTCGATTCCGCAGACGTCTGTATCTCGCTGTCGTCGCGTCGTCTCTTTTGTAGGTGTTTAGCTCATCAGTGCTCCGTCGGTGGCGAGCTCCTCAGCTCGTCATTGATGGCGTTCGCCGTAGCTTAGGCCCACCTGCCTAGGCCTAGCGTCGGGATGCGTCGCAACTTCTTCAGGAGTGCCGACGTGTCGTCCCGAGGAGATTCGAACGTGCAGGTCTGCCGCAGAAAGGGGATCCTCTCTGGGGTGCCTGGTCCTGCCGTGAGAAGCTGCAGCCCGTCCAGGAGCCTCGCCCGAACTTGCCGAGGTCGACGGCCACACCTTGGACGGCCAGCGTCGCGGACTTAACCAGACCCCCAAGTCTCCCGTCGCCAGAACATAGCTGGAGATGCGACCTTCCTGACCCGGTGCCACGTTGAAACTCCACGGACAGCGCCGTTCATCCCTCGACTATGCCTCGGTTCGTGCGCCTCGCGCGCTCGCGCCGTTCGGAACCCCGTGTTTCTCGTGCTCCTTTTCTTTTTCGCGCCACCGGCGGCCTCTTACATATGACATGGGTCCCCTTTTTGAGAGTTTTTTCCAAAAAACTGCTTACTCCTGATCTGTGGGGGGAGGGGGTGACGTTCGGGTGATGACTGTGACTCCTCGTAGTGACATTGCTGCCGGTTCGTGTGAAGACTTGATGCACTACACAACACCACCACACACTTCACCGCACAATTCACCAGTTGCACTGTTCACCACGTTTAAGAGTTCACTTTATGCACATTTCATCACCTAATGCACTTCACTCGACTGTTCACAATGTTCACTATCTAATGTTCTGAGACACTCTCACATGAATAAACTTTGGGCCTAGACATATTTTACAATACTCCACATGCCCTATATATGCGTAGGTACTGTTAGTGTTTTACTAACATATTTAGTATAGTTAGTGTCTTACTATACACATTTCTGAATCCCGCATTGTTCCGCCTGCCATTCCTAAATGTTTTTCCTTTTGATCCCGACCATCGCGTCTGCCCTATTTTTTCCATCTCTTGCGAATTTTCTTTCTACGCTTACGCCTTACATGTCTAGGGCGATTTGTGTATCTATCCCCTTCGCCTTTTTTCTCGGAGTCCCAATGTCCCGTCACGTCTAGTGCTTGATACTCCCTGGACTTATAGGCTTCCTATCTTTCCGAGGTGAAATGACTTTTTCCACTCTCTTCCGCTCTTCGGGTAAATAAACCTCGATCGGGATGTTGTCCATCCTCTTATCCCGGTTAACCTGAACCAAGGGCTCTCCGGTCGTGAGCTTCTTTACGGCG
Organism: Dermacentor silvarum; assembly: GCF_013339745.2. Taxonomy (NCBI): domain Eukaryota; kingdom Metazoa; phylum Arthropoda; class Arachnida; order Ixodida; family Ixodidae; genus Dermacentor; species Dermacentor silvarum. Next base: position 56,295,371 of record NC_051155.1, read on the forward strand.
TCATGGGCACTATCTAGTCTGCCTGTGTCCTTCCCTTCAGCAATCGTGCACACACTCATATTCTCGTTTTTCCCCTTATCCATAGTCTTTTGACATACGTCACATGACCTGACGTATCTCCTCACGTCGCTCTGTACCCCGATCCAAAAGAAATCTTCTGTTATTTTTTCTAAAGTGTCTTTTACTCCCTGGTGGCCTGCCGTTACGTTATCGTGCCCTAATTTCAGTACTCTATCTCTCAGTTCCTTGGTGACCATCAATTGCTGAACCTCTCTTCCCGAACTGAACACACACCTCCGGTATAATAAGTCGTTCTTCCTGAAAAACTCCGCTACGTTTCGACTTCTTTGTCTTCGTACTACTTCCCCTATCTTCTGTACGCACTTCTGCAATGATTCGTCTTTCTCCTGTAATTCCTTGAACTCAGCGACCGTTATGCTCAACCCTTTAATGTTCGTGACCGGTAATGGTTTTAAGGGCTTAGTACTCTTACTCCTGGCTCGCGTTTGTACTGCCGCTGCTACCTCTACCTCAGGTGACTCCTCTTCTAGCGTTTCTGACTTTTCTCTCTTCTCTAAATCTTCTGTCCTCTTCCAGTTAGGGTCTGGGTCATTCGCCCTTCTCACCCCTGATACATTCCCCAAAATCAAGTCAAACAGAGGATCTTCTACACACCTAGCTATGACCAATCCCGTAAAAAATGGTGTCGAAACTTGAATTTGCGCCTCTGGCAAATACTTAACGGACCTGTCCGCCAAAATGACTGGTTTGAAGTAGCCGGTCATGTTCTCTGACGGCACCAGACTTTCCCTAACCAATACGGTGTTCGCCCCCGTGTCTCTCAAAACTGTGGCCCTGCGTCCTTGAACTTCTCCCTCCACCACGGGCATCTTCTTTTCTCTCGGCTCACCCTCTTCACCTTTCATCATACATGCAGCTTTGTCTGCGTATCCTGATTTGCATTCGTGCGCTCCATGCCCTCTCTTTTGACATAGCTGGCAAACCACTGGTGGACCACGTCTACTATCCTTCGCCCGACAGTTCATTGCTATATGTCCCAGCCGGTTACAAAGAAAACATCTTTGGGGCGTCCCTTGCCTGTTCATTCGACCCCGATTCCTCGTCTCACCTGCAGCTGCCATCGGCGCGTCCTTGCCACTCTTTCCTAAATTTCTTAGACCCTGCGCCCCTACAAACTGATCTGAGTGCGCTGCCATCTCCTCCACTGTTTTTAATTTCCTCTCTTTGAGGAATACCGCCAGACTGTCGCTGCACCTGGCGAGAAATTGCTCTCCTACGACCTTGTCCCGCACCCCTTCATATGTCTTGTTGGCCTCCGACAACTCCATCCATCTCTCAAAGTAGTTTGTTAATCTACATGCAAACTGTTTTCCAGTTTCCGCGTCTTCCGGCTTGCATGACCTGAACTTTTCGCGGAAACCCTCAGCGGTTAGCCGGAATCTTTGCAATAAAGTGTTTTTTACTTTGTCGTAGTCTAGACTCTCTTCGACGGGCATCCGTCCGAACACACTCAAAGCCTCACCAACTAGACACAGGCTTAAGGCGCTAGCCCACTCGTTCCTTGCCCAGCCTTGCCCGACCGCTATTCTTTCGAAGCGATGCAAGTACGCATCTAAATCGTCCCTACGCTCATCAAAAGGAGCCATTAATTTCCTAGGGCAAATTTGCTTTGGTCTGGGCGAAGTTGAGTTGGATGACGCCGATCCTGGTGAACTTGTGCCGTCACGAGAACCTGCGCCCATCTCCGCTAGTCTAATCTTTAATTCTAAAATTTCTTTTTCATTTTTGTGCTGTTCGCGCACTCGTTCATGTTCCTCGCGTGCTCGTTCGTGCCTCTGACGCTCTGGTTCGTGCTCCTTCTCTTTCTCTTGACGAGTATACTCGAAGAATGTCATTGTCTCGTCCTTTGAGAGGTTTAAATCCTTGGCTATTGCCGCCAAACGTTCCCACTCCATCTTTGCTACTCCCGAGTATCGGTGACTGGGCTAAGATAGAACCCGGGACGGATCCTGGCAGGCTCGCCAATTGTGATGTGTTTTGTCACCGATCTCGGGGGCGTGCAGGTGTTAGAGGAGATGGAGAAGGCAGGCCCATGGCAACACAGCAAAAGGATTTTTAATTACGCACGAACCCAAGACCCGAACGAAAGGAAACAAAAAATAAACAAGCACACTAAAACACACCGCGGGGACAATACTAACGAAGTTACAACCTAAAGCCTAATATACTAAGAATGTTCCTATTTGTGCCTACACACGTCTGTGGCGGCTAATCCACCAAAGTCAGGCAACCTTGTATTAACGCTGGGACGCGGCGAATAAGGGTCACCTTGTTGTGTTCGTTGTTGCAGGTTTGTCCAAGTCCGAAGCTCGTCGGCCCTTTCTCTCCGAATTCAGCGTTCTTGTCGATTCCGGAGACGTCTGTATCTCGCTGTCGTCGCGTCGTCTCTTTTGTAGGTGTTTAGCTCATCAGTGCTCCGTCGGTGGCGAGCTCCTCAGCTCGTCATTGATGGCGTTCGCCGTAGCTTAGGCCTACCTGCCTAGGCCTAGCGTCGGGATGCGTCGCAACTTCTTCAGGAGTGCCAACGTGTCGTCCCGAGGAGATTCGAACGTGCCGGTCTGCCGCAGAAGGGGGATCCTCTCTGGGGTGCCTGGTCCTGCCGTGAGAAGCTGCAGCCCGTCCAGGAGCCTCGCCCGAACTTGCCGAGGTCGACGGCCACACCTTGGACGGCCAGCGTCGCGGACTTAACCAGACCCCCAAGTCTCCCGTCGCCAGAACATAGCTGAAGATGCGACCTTCCTGACCCGGTGCCACGTTGAAACTCCACGGACAGCGCCGTTCATCCCTCGACTATGCCTCGGTTCGTGCGCCTCGCGCGCTCGCGCCGTTCGGAACCCCGTGTTTCTCGTGCTCCTTTTCTTTTTCGCGCCACCGGCGGCCTCTTACATATGACAGTATGAGAAGGAAGTAGCTTGATTGGGGCACCACCTGAAAAAGGGAGTGCCTTTCATAAGGAAGGGACGGGAAGGAGCGGACATGCAGTGCACACGAAATTAGTCATAAATTGGTGGAAGTACGAGCAGAAGCCCACAAAGCTTCGCACGTCCTTAGCACACGTTGGCACAGGAAAATCGACGACTGCACGAACTTTGGCGGGATTGGGGCAGACGTTAGACAACTGGACAAGACGACTGAGGATGGTGATTTGTCGGCGGCCTAAGTGGCATTTCAAGGAATTGAGTTGTAGCCCAGCCTCACGAAACGCTGAAAGAATAGGTGAAAGACGTTCAAGGTGTGACGGATAGGTCGGAGAGAACCTGATGACTTCGTCCAAGTAGTATAACAGATAGGCCATTTAATGCTATGCAAGAGCTATACCAAGCGCTCGAACGTGGCTGGTGCATCGCATAAGCCGAACAGCGTGACTCGGAACTGATAAAGGCTATCCGGCGTTACAAATGCCATCTTCTCGCGGTCCATGTCGTCCGCGGCAATCTGCCAATAACCGGAGCGCAGGTCTTTCGCTGGAAACTACGTCGCACTACAGTGTACTAGAAGGCTTTGTAGTGGGCTCAGAGGAGGGCGCGGGCTGAAGCGCTGCATGTGCCTGCCGAGAGGGGGCGCAGCGAGACTTTCCTCTTGCAGGTTCGCCCCGGGGCACGGCGGCTGCCGAGCGGGCGGAGTTACTTTTACCATTTTACTTCGAAATAAACTGCCGGTTTCTGCGTTACCGACCGGGTAGTTATTTGTAGGGTAAAAAAGTGTGATTCTCCCACACAAGAGGCCTCCCACCTAGAGTGATCCACAGCTCAAACGCTCGGGAACACTGTCTCGAAAATTAAAGTTTATTTCATCATCATCTCCGGATCACTGCAGACGGCTCGGGGAAGATTTCACGTCGTTCTCGCGATGATGTTGAATGTCGCCCCAGTTTTTTCTTACAATCATTACGCTTCTGCGGGACGTTTAATTTGCCTGTGTGAGTGCCACAGCCTAATAGTACCCAAAGGGTTGACCCTTTACCTTCGCCATGCCCTTTGCTCTAACCGCATCGGGTTTGATTGTTGAACTGCCGTGGCAAACCACGGCTGCTGCAGGAACGTGAACTTGCCAAGCGCTCGCACCTATAGGCTCGGAGGCCAGTTTGCTCAGTAATTATGGGTATGCAATCTCAATTGGTTTGTCTACGGCACTCGTGCATGCTCGCTTTTAGAACACCACTTCCTTACAATACAACGCATAAGAGTAAATTGGCCGGAACAAACAAGAATTTTTCAGAGCATGTGTAAACACTTTAGTTACAGTAACAAATACAACAGATTGGTCAGGCGCATCTTGCAAAAGTGTAGCAGCATGCAGAACGTAATCAGCATCCCGAACGATCACTCCCCCCCCCCCCCCCCCCCCCCCTATGTTGCATATCTAGCCTACGTCTCATCTTTCGGAGTTTCATTGTCTGCTTGCTTCCCCGCTTCTCTGCATTAGCTCATTTCACGAAGAAGTAACCGGCCGAGTAGTTAGGTAGAAGCTGACCTCCTTCGCTGTTAGTTCAGCCGTGTGTTCGCTGCAACAATGCAGGTTCGGGAGATTCGTGGGGATTGCGCCTTCCGATAGCAGGGGCCTTCCGCGAGGAATGTGTATTTCCTTCCCATCGATTACATGCACGTAGTCTCTCATTATACGGGGTGTCCCAGCTACCATGCACTAAGACTTTAAAATATGCAAATGCCACGTAGCTGGACAGAACCTAGATAATTTTTGCCGTCGCTTGGAGATACTCGGATTATTTTTGCATTTCGCCTAATTACATAATTTGTCTTAATTAATTACCCAACTTCTGAAATAATATAATTCGATGAAAAGTGTCAATGGGAAAATTGCTGAGCAACGTGAAAAACTCCCATACAGCTTTCTTTTGATCAATGCGTGCTACAGAAAAGTTTTTCCGAGCGTGAGAGAAGCCTGCGAATGCGTCCAAAATGGCCGTCCGACTGGCCTCTCGAGGCACTTTGCCCAGCTGTATTCGCAGGCTTCTCGCAAAAAACACTTTTATGTAGCATGTATTGAGCAACAGAAAGCTGTATCGGGAGTTTTGCATGTTGCTCTACAGTTTTCTGACACATTTATTCTAAATATAATATTTCAGAAGTTGCGCAATTAATTAAGACTAATTATGGAATTAGACGGAATGCAAGAAATAATCTGAGTATCTCCAAGCGACGGCAAACAGCATTACCTTGGTTCTGTCCAGCTGCGTGGCATTTGCGCATTTTTAAATCTTGGTGCATGATATAGTTGGGACTCCCTGTATATCGCTGCTCGAAATGCACCTCGCAGACCGCGCATGTGTCATCCAATATTTTATCTGTACGGTGAAAGTTCCGTTCCCAATGCTTTCTTCGTTCTTCGTCTCGCGAAACATTGAATAAGAATGCCTTCGGTGCGCCTTTCACAAAATGAATGCCCTTTTCATCTATTGTATTGTTTATTTTGTGTTTACCTGAAAGAACAGGAATGACGTTTCTAAAGAGGCAAAGGTGCAATCTGAAAGCCCATAATGCTGCAGAGCCGTGAACAGAAAACGCGGACTACGAAGCGGCCGGAAAAAGGTCACGGCACCTACACAAATACATGCCCTCTATTTTTAACCCTCTAACGCCCAAACTCAGATTCACATCAAGGAAAATTTGAACAACTTGGTCACCCTTATTTTCTGTCATGGAGAGTACATTTTCTTTAAATTCGCATGGGCTCTCAGCAGCATAAAGTGAAAATTAAATTACATATATCGTGCGTGTAGATTCATACAAAAAATGATATAAAAACTGTGAAATGGTGTTAAAGTCAAATTATTAGCACAGTAATTAATTATTTAGTAATTGGTTCGCTTAACTATATTATATATACATGAGTGAAAACTCTCTCCAGCCTATCAAAAAATGCAGCGACGGCAAACAGCATTACCTTGGTTCTGTCCAGCTGCGTGGCATTTGCGCATTTTTAAATTTTGGTGCATGATATAGTTGGGACTCCCTGTATATCGCTGCTCGAAATGCACCTCGCAGACCGCGCATGTGTCATCCAATATTTTATCTGCACGGTGAAAGTTCCGTTCCCAATGCTTTCTTCCCAATGCTTTCTTCAACTCATATGGATCATATGAGTTGGAATCTACATACAGCGAAGCTTTGTATATGAGTGCATAAAGTGTCGAAACACGAGTTTGTATTTCTCGGTTGTCGGCACAAAGTGACACGGAAGGCTTTATTATTATTATAGAGAGGCTAATGCAATGTCTTGTAAAGGAAACACACGCGCAATGGATGGCGGGTGTCCTGGCGTTGTCCTCGTTCTTTTTTTTTTATTATTAACATTGTGCACGGCCGCCGCCGCCGCTGCCGTGGACAACGTTACTAGAAGCTAGTCAAGTAACGCTGGCCGTGGATGGGCGGCGGCGAGTGCCATATGGTGGCGGTGTAAGGACCCCACCGGCGGTGCCATCGCGCGGTTCCTCCTCTGTGATTGGTTGGCCTATTCGGCAAAAGAACAGCCACGCAACACACATGGTCACAAAAATCCGGAGAGCTTTGCAAAGAAAAGCTTCCCTTTTAAAGGCTGCTGTATGTCATAATGTTTGCGTATAAATCACAATTTTGAGGCATCAAAATAGCGTAGCATATATGATACGTTGGGCATTGGACAGGTAAACTGAATTGTTTTTTCCCCTTCTTTCGATAGAAATATATGGACACTACAGGCGCACTTTGCCGCCGCCGTGATGTTCCGTATAAAGTTTAAGGGTGACAACATCGTCGCCGCGCGCCGTACGCTGTAGGTGCGAGTGAAAGCGAGCGAGGGTGAGCAAACGATGGCGGGTCAATCTCACGTGCGCAAGGGAGGAAAACGGGAAGGAAACGCACCGTCTTCCGTGGCGCGCAATGCACCGGGAGGAGGGGGCTCGTTCTACGCCGGCGGCTTCTGCATATGGCGCGGCCGCGCGAGCCGTATCTTCAAAGCGATCTGCGATGGGGTAACAGTGCGGCGAGTGCTGATAGCGTCGTGCGCGCTGAGTTTCCGCCGCTTCGTTCGCACTGAAGCGAGGCAGCACGAAGGTCAATTCGCTCGCTGGTGCTGCCGCGCTTCATCGCTCAAGCGTTTTTTTAGCGAGAGTGCGCGGTCATCGCAGGTTAATTAATTTATTTATTTTTACCGTCAGGGTACATAGTACATTGCAGAGGGGAAGGACAAAAGTACATGAATGTATCAATCTGATAATAGGCAAGTATTAGTTGGGTAAATAACATGGGTTAAACAACATAGCAGCAATACATGAGCAAGTAAGCACATAAATACAGTAATATTAACAATAAATATAAATATAAATTTGTTTAGTAAGCGAATGTTTACAAGTGTGTACAGCCGATGAAACTGCTATCCTTACTTTGTATACCTTTAGCTGTCTACTAATTTGCTAATGCAGTCGATGCTTCGCCTTTCAGGCGAAACCCCGACTTTTTTTTTTCAAAGCCCGACACTCAGGCATCTAATGTAACCATTGAGCCCTGTGCTCAAAATACAGCCCATATGCGCTATCGCGCCCTTTCAGAAAAGCTGGAAATCGCTGCTTCGTCGATTCGCGTTCGGGTGGTGTTTTCTTGAAAAGGTAGGTCGGCGGATCTCTGTCAGCTGTTTCGCCGCAGTGAATGCGTTAGTATGTATGTATACATATATACATGTATATACACACGGGAAAGTGCGTCACCACTTTGCGGGCTCGCTTTTCCCGGCTTCGAAAACGTTTGCCAGCCCCGCAGAACACGTGTTCGCAGAAAGACCCGACAGCGAGGGATACGTAGTTATCGAGGTGAGCAGGGCCGGTATTTTGTAGCGATGCCTTATTCTATACTAGTCTTATCATCCACCGCTCACGGCCGGCTGATGCCGTTGATAACGTGAGCGGACCGTCGCTCTGTCCATTGACCAAGCGTGAAAAGCGCGAAAAGGCATTAGCATCGGAAAGGCATCGTTACAAAATACCGGCCCAGGTGTCAAGTGCCAAACTTGTCCAAGTCATATGTCTCAATTTTAGATGAATTTATGCCTACCGTGTCTGGTATAGCGGTCCTGTCGATGTTATCTATATAGTGACTGAGATCAAATTGTTCTTTCTTTTGACGCACTCCAACTGTCGTACCCGGCGCGTTCTTCTCTTGCGACTGCTGCTGACGGAGCCGCCGCGCGGGCGCCGCATCTTAAAAGTGATATGCGATGTGGTCGAAGTACATGCCCCGAGTGCCGGTAGCTTCGTATGCACTGTGCTTTCGACGTTTAGTTCGCGTTGAAGCGAGAGCCAGTGCGAAGGTCAGTTTGCTCGCTGCCACTGGTGCGCTTTCTCACTCCAGCGTTTTGACGAGTTTCCGCGGTCATCGAGAGAGATGCGTTCATGTTTACCTGTGCGCGCGTGACACCATGCTTGTTTATTTAGTTAGTAAGCGAATACGTCCAACTTTATACGGCCGATAAAACTACTACCATTACTTCGTATAGCTGTCTTCTAATTTGTTATCACAATCGATGCTTCGCATTTCGGACGAAACTGCGCCTTTTTTTTCTATCGATATGCCTCGTCCTCATGGTTAGACTGCTTGCGGACTTCTTTTTTGAGCTGTAGTGACTTGTAATAAACTTCACAAAAGCGTTTATATACTTTATAAGAGCGTCGGCTGTTGCTTTGTATTATTGCGTTTTTTTTTTTCAGAGTGTTGTAAATTTTTTGTTGCTTCAGATGAAATGTTTAACTATACTAAACTTCAAAGTAACTAGTAAGGCAGAAACATTCTGCAGCAAGGGTAATAGGAAAGCTTTTCGAGAAAACGTGATGCTCTAATAACGATTAATATTAAACGTAGGAGGGTCGTTTATATCGAAAAGCAACGTTTCGGAATCTACAAGAGAACTGCTAAAATTGCTGTAAATATGACGGCGTGATATTGCTGTGCCGTGGAATTGAATTACAAAGCCACTATTTTTTACCGAGAATTGCTGTAAATAAGATGGCCTGCTAATGCGGTTCCATGAATCGCAGACGTCTGTATTTTTTGCCAGAAATTGCAGTAAATTTGATGGCTCGGTACAGCAGTGCTGCGCAATGAAATTACGGGCGCCTGTATAATTTGCTGGAAATATAGTCGGAAGTGCATGATGTCGGGCAAACTCCAGTAAAAACGACGGCATATTTTTCAGTGTAGCAGACGTCAAATGCAGATCTCACTTTGTGACGTCACCGTAGCCCCTCTTGTTGCATCATCAACCGCGAAAGAGGCCACGGGGTTCCTAGCCACGGCGGCCTCATTTAAATGGGGGCCGAATGCGAAACTGCATCTGTACCAAGGTTTGCCTGCATGCTAAATGAGGTGATGAAAATCAATACCGAGCTCTCCATTACGGCTACCCTTATAGTTTCTATGTTGGTTCAAAAATTTAAACCCCATAGTTCGTCGTGGTCGTCACCATCTGAGGAAATTATGGCAGGTCAAAAGAGAACTGACTGCTTCGTTTGAGGTGAACAAAACAACTAACTTTGTTTCGATAGTGAGGCCCGTTGCCGAGCAAGTACCGAGGACTACAGGGTTGCCTCTTGACAAAAAGAAAGAGGCTGAAGTTGGCAGTTTCTTCATACTGCCCCCGGAATGAGCTTCAGGTCATTTGTCCGTGTATTCCATCGGGTACAACATTTGAATGAGTCTTCTCAATGTGATTCCATTAGGCATGCGTACCGTGCAGGCTCTGCTTCTTCCGTCTCGTCCGAGAAGAACTTATGTTACTTGTCCAGTTTTCCAGAGCGGCCTCGGTAGATATTGTTCGTGAACTGAAACGAGAGTTCCTTTCTTTAGTGTGCTTGACGAATTCGGCACAACGAAATAGGCTGATCGGAGACCCGTCAGGAACTCATTTTGCCAGCGGCGCCAAAATTGGTCGAACATCCTTTGGGGGTAGCGCCAGTGACGAATGTGTTGACCAGATGGCTGAGCCGCCTCTGTAACGGAACTGCTTTCAGGAAGAGTGGTCAGTTGCTCTCCTGCCAGAAAGTGCGATGGTGCTAGAGGTTTGGGTTCGTTTCGCCTCCGTGTAGACGTAGGTTAAGAGTCAAGAGTTGATGACAACTTCGATTTCAATTAGTATTGTGAGCTCCTCGAAGTTGCCGTAGATGTTTCCCAAGACCTTCTTCAATGACGTTTTCACGGACCAAACCATCCTTTCCCAGAATCCGTCCCACCAAGCGGCTTTCTCAGCTATAAGCTTTAAGCTGATCTGGTGGCTTGTGAAGATGTTGTGAATATCTTCTCCTCATATTGTTGTCCACGGTTGTCTTAGATCCTTAGAAGCGCGTTGGGATGCCTTGGCAATGTTACAGAAAATGACTCGACAGACTCCTCTTCTCAAGAACGGCATCAGGAAGTTTGGAGTGGACATGCTGGTCACCAGTTCAAGGTGTATTGCGCGAGTCACTGCACACGTGAAAATAACGATGTAAGAGTTCCGCTTATTTCCTTGATCCTTTGTGTTCAGTGCTCCAGCAGTCTTCACCGGTAACATCAAACGGTGGCGCTTGTGTCACCCTCTCACGATGCAGAGGACGACTGGCTCCATAGCCGCACGACTGTTAAAACGGCTGCACGTCACAGATTCCTTAAGCACCTTTTTAAATGCGAAGCATTTCTTGGCGAACATTTGCCACTTTGACAGTATCTATCTATCTATCTATCTATCTATCTATCTATCTATCTATCTATCTATCTATCTATCTATCTATCTATCTATCTATCTATCTATCTATCTATCTAGCCGCCTACGTCTTGGTGCTCTCGTGGTCGTATCGTTAACTTGGTATTTACCAAAATTGGCATACTATGACAAGAGTGTATGACGAACATAAATAATAGGTCATGACATGAATATCATGACATAAGCGTCATGTAGGTCATGAAACAGCTGCCTACGTGTAGGTGCTCTGATGGTCGTTCCGTTAACTTGGTAGGTACCAAAATTGGCATAGTATGACGAACAGAAATTATAGGTCATGACATGCGTGTCATGTAGGTCATGACAATGACCCAGCGAAAAAGATTAACACTCAAAAACCACTGAAATGGGTTCGGACGTGGGTACAAAGTGAATGCAACACTAAAGGATCATGCTAGAAATCAGTCATGAGCATGACTCAGGAAAAAAGACTGAGTCAGCGAAAAAAGATTAACACTCAAAAACCACTGAAATAGGTTCGTACGTGCTTACTAAGCGAAGGCAACACTAAAGGACAATGCTAGAAGTCATCGTCATGAGCATGACTGAGCAAAAATGACAATCACTCAGCGAAAAAAGATTAACATTCAGAAACCACTGAACTGGGTTCTGACGTGGGTACTAAGTGAAGGATATACTGGAAGATGGTGGTAGAAGTCATATTCGTGAGCATGACTCAGCGAAAATGAGAATGACTCAGCAAAACAAGAATAGCACTCAAGAACCACTGAAATGGGTTCCGTCGGCGGTATTAAGTAAACAATAAAGGATAATGGTAGAAGTCATAATCATGAACGTGATTCAGCAAGAATGACAGTGACTCAGCGAAAAACGATTAACACTCAAAAACCAATGGAATGGGTTCGGATGTGGTACTAAGTGAAGGAAAAGGCTTAAGGTCAATGGTTGAAGCCACAGTCATGAGCATGGCTAAGGCTTTCGCCTTAAGGTCTCCTAGGCGTTGCTAAAGGGACTCCTGAGGACTCATAACGTGAATGTCATGGCATGCGTGTCATGTAGGTCATGAAAAAGGCGCCTACGTCTTGGCGCTCTCATGGCTGTTTCGTTAACTTGGTAGCCTCCCCACACACTGCTTCGCATAACATCGATTCCCACAGGGCGTGGTATCTGCCGGCTATTTTCCCATTTGCCTTCCCCGCAATATCCAGTACTGTGCCCTAATTTCGGTAAGAGTCTCCAGTGCGCCAGAATACAGGAGCCGGCAATAAGGTTGCATTGATCGTTAGCTCTATGAAGGAATGTCTCGACTGGAGGATAATAGGGATGCTTAACGTTGTAGCACAACTGGGCTGCCATTGAGCACTTCCTCCCACTCTGAACACTCCGTCGTCGTCACAGATGGCACTGAAATCACATATCGGGGAATCGCTTGGCATGCGTGTCGAGCGGCGAATAAATTGGAGTGCCCCTTGGAAAGCCTCGAATTGCGCTTGAAGGATCAGACAAGTGTGTTCCTTTTTGAATGTCCTCTGTCGTAAGAGGTCTTTCGTATTTCTGGCTGGGGTGCCTGGCGTTGTGAAAAAATCGTAGAACCCAAGTTGTCACTCGAACCAGTCTAGAGAGGGAGCTGCATTTTTGCATAGACAAGACAGGTTCCTTTACAGTTGCGTTGTGAACGCGAAGTGTTCCTATTTCCTCCTCTGCGATGGTCAGGTCAGTGATGCCTTCATGACTTAAGAGGCAATAGATGACTGCTAAAGCCAAGCAGGTCTCTTCCACCAAACTTAGCTTGATTTGATGCCTTAGGTGTGACTCGCCATGTCAAAAGGCAGGCGGGATTTTCGATACCAGAACAGTGATTCCACATGTCTGGATCCGTTCGCTGCTGAATTTGCAACACACTCTTTTCTACAAAGGAGTTCCGTTGTTGTGCGCGACCTTACACCCAATGAAGCGCGATAGGTTCAGGGATCGCTCCAAGTATTCCCACAGTCGAGGATCCATCACCATGCCCATCAGTTCCAGTCTCGGAAGAGAAATTCTCTTAATTGGGGCTACTTAGGACTCTGAGAGTACCAGAGTCACCTTTGCTTCCTTGACCCTAGAGATGTGCAGATATACAACTGTACCGTAAACTCTCGGGCTGGCATCTGTGAAGCTGTCTACTTCCTTCCATCGTTGGGTAAGCTACCATATCGTCTCTGCACTGTTACGTCCGTTGAATGGTGTAGCTGGGTGTGCCACTGCGTCCAAGCTGCTTTTACTTCTTCAGGCAGAGGGGCATCCCACTCGATACCCGATTCCCACAGTGTTTGCAACATCAACTTGGTTGTCACTGTGACCGCAGAAATGAGTCCAAGAGGGTCATATATACGAGCCGATGCCTGAAGGACGAATCGTTTCGTGTTTCTGTTTCAGTCTAGAAAATCCAAGATGGCCTGCATGGAAAATTCCAAATGATCTCTGTTCTTATGCCATACAAATCCGATGACCCGTGAGACCTTCGCTGTTGGACATTACAAACAACCGAGGGCGCATTAGGTTCCTTCGTAGTTGAAGAGCTGTTTCAGCTTCTTGGAATTTGAGTTCCGCTTGCGCTCTCTCATGCTTGCTCGGTTCATGGCATCTAGTGCCCCTCCGTAGAAGTCTGCAGCCTCCGCCTAGAGCTGTGTTTGCTCCTGTTGTGAGGTCGCCCACGTAATCTCCTGTGCTGGACAGATGGTGGCGCACGGTGGCTGCGAGGAGGAATGGACAACTTGTTGCGCCAAAAGGGACCCGTGTCATTCTCTAGACTTCAATAGCACGCTCTGGGTCTTCATTCATTGAAATATATCTACAGCAGAAGAATCGGGGGGCATCGCGATCTGCCGGTTACACCTAAATTTCCAGAAATGCCTTTTCAACGTCGGTACTTAATCCAATACGATGAATTCTGAAGTTCACCCCCACATTAATAAAGTCTGTATTCACGTTCAGTTCTGGTTCAAGGGCTTCGTTTAGCAATACACAACCTGCATCGTGGGAAGACGCGTCAAATACGACTCTAATCTTGGTCGAAAGCGAGTCAAGCCTAAAGACAGCACGATGAGGCATATAATATACTCTGTTTGCGTCGTTGTTGATTTCATCCGTTGGAAGTCACTCTGCGAACCATTGTTCCAGTTACTGACGAAAAGCCTCGTCATACTTGATCAGTATCGCCTTGTCTTTCATTAGTTTATTAGTGAGGCTAGTCAAGTGCTTCTTTGCAACAGCTTTGTTGTCGGCTAGTTGCATGTTCAGGGGTTTCCATGGTAGTGCTACCTCATAGCGCTTCTCCATTTTCTTGACAGATGCCGAAAATGTGCTACTTCATGACTTCTTTGCTTTCTGCGTTCATTTGGGCACAAGAGTCTACAATTCCAATAATCTCAAGTTCCCAAAAGGATTTAAACTCCTTGCACAGAGTGGTTGTGTCATCGAACACTCGCTGACAGTGAAGCACTGCCACGGTCGAGCAGCAGGCAGCTGAGCTACTGCTGGGAATCGCTCCTTGCAGGGTGCAGCCCAATTCGGTTTTCACTGCAACTAGTGCGCCTTGCAGCTTCTTGACTTCACAACACACCAATGTCCAGCAACAGTCAGCACCAATAAGAATGTTAATCCCGCTTACCGTCAAATGGGCTGGTGCCACAGTGACATCTGCCAGTTCATCCATGTCCGCTTGCACCTTTTTTAGTATGCCCTCAGGAGCATGAAGCCGATCAGAGCAGATCTCCGTTAATTCCAGAGCTGCGATAGAGTGCTATTTACGGTCGTGTTAACTTATTAGTCAAATTCTTGCTCTTCTGCCCTTTTCTTCTGTAATGTTTCCTTCTGCGAATGGGCAGATTGCGATGTCCTCTTTACCCACGACCTCTAGTTGCAGTTCGCCGTGAGAGGTTTTTCTTGACAAAGCTTCGTTGGCTACCTCCGTCAAAGAGAAGACGGGTGAGGGCTCTTCGTATTACTGCCCATACTTGAGCAGTTTGGAGATGCACACTTGGGACTTTTTTAGTTTTTGTTTCGGCCAAAGAGTGCTACTCTGTGTCTCTGTTCTCGGCTAGCTATCATGTCGGGTCACACGTGAGTCAGATGTCTTCTACCACATTCCTTGCATTTTATTCTTTCATTACGACATTCCCTTGAATTATGTCCTTTTATGCAGCACCGGAAGCATCGACTAGCCGCAGTGAGTGTTTTTTCTGCTTTCCACCCAGTGAGGTCAGCGCCTGACACACGTGAGTCGCATGATTCTTTACAGCACAGAATGCACACAGGCCGGACTGCTTTGAATTACCCGCACAGAACGGAGAAGCTGCTGAACCTTTTTGAGGTTCGCTATTTTCTTTGTTTTGATGTTTCGGGTTTGATTCTCCGGATTCGCGATTACCAGTATGCAATGCCTTTTCCCGGCTCTCTACTTGGGTTTTCTGAAAAGCTTGCAAACTGTTGATGCTGAACCCGTCTTTTTTGCTTGCAGCGGAAAGTCCTTTATGGTATTCGACAACAAGATCACTTGGCAGCATTCGCAGGAGTGCGGAGAAGAGCAGGGCGCCGTAACTGTCTGTTTTGACTTCGAGCGCCGTGAGACCCGCTATGTGGCGTTGCAGATGGTGATAGAGCCGACGTAGGCCAATATGCTCTTTTTCGTTCCGTACCGGTAGCAAGTCGAGCAACTGAGTCATGTATCAAGAATCAGCGCATCTCTTTGACCGAAGCGCTGTTTTAGAAGTTCGATGACAGTGGTGTAATTTGCTCCAGGCACTTGAATACCGGCAATGGCCGCTGCGGCTTTTCCCGAAAGTGACGATGGCAAGTACAGAGACTTTTCAGCGTTGGAGAGGGCGTCGTTTCCGTGCACCGCCTGCTCGAACTGCTCCCAGAAGGAGTGCCACTACGTGGCGGTGACGCTAAATCGTTGTAACTCGAGCTTCGGCAGTTTCACTTTGGACTTTGCCTCCGACGGAGGGCCGTCGGTGTGCGCCCACGTCGCTGCCGTTTCCGATTCTTTCTTTCGCACGTCTTTTCCTGCTTCCTCGCGGAGTTTTGTCATGTGTGCGACGATAAGGTCCTTGTATTCTATGGCCTCTATACAATTTTGCTCTGCGTCTTGGTCTTGCACTAAAGGCTCGATGGCTGCGTACACCTCGTTTAGCTGCATTTGGAGGGCGCTAAGTCTCGCAGACCAGACACTAAGAGCTCCTTCGTCTGCATGGCTCTCCCATAATAAGTTAGCGTCAGGAAACCGGTTGAGTCACTTGATTACTCAACGTGTTTCTTTTCAGTTTCAGCCATTCCATCGCAGCATCAGTTCGCTTACCGCGATGGGGCTTGGGTCGTGGTGTCGGTTTCGGTTGGGTATAGTGTCCCTAGGCCTTATTGTTGAAGGCGCGTCTCATCAACCTGCTTTTTTTTTTTGCCCGAGGATCGTTGTGCTTTCGACATAGGCGGAAAGTTTGCATTTTCCAGGGGGGGGGGGCTCTGGGGCCCGACCAGCTTTCCGAAACCTACCCATGCATATATGTATAAATGTATATATATATATATATATATATATATTGTCACGGGAAACGGTGTAAGTGAAATTATATTTACACAATATATGCAGCGATCTGTAGCACTGCCAAGATGGCCGAAAAGACAATATCTTCAATCGTCGTCTTCTTCACCGAAATGGTCAACGTCATCTTTGTCCCATTGCGCGCAGTTTCGTAACATTAACCTCCGGCCGGAAAAGCGCCGACCCTGCGCCTAAGACAGGGTAGTGGGCGAAAGGTATGGCTTGAGGCGGGCCACGTGCACGACGTCTGAGGAAGGAGAAGACGTGGTAGGACCGAGCGGGGCTACTTCGTAAGTGACATCTGTCAATTGCCGCAGGACGCGATAGGGGCCAGAGTATCTCCAAAGTAGTTTTTCAGAAAGGCCAACGCGCCGAGACGGGGACCAGACATGGACCAGATCACCCGCACCGAAGCGGGCGTCTCGGTGGTGGGCGTCGTACAACAACTTCTGCCGTGACTGCGACGCAGAGAGGCGAAGAGGGGCAATGTGACGTGCCTTTTCTGCTGTAGCAATGGCGTCGCGCGCGTATTCAGTAGGCAGTGCGGCAGGGGTCCACATAAGTGTGTCAGAAGGGAGCGTTGGTTCTCGGCCGTATAGAAGGTAGAAGGGAGAGTAGCCGGCGGTGTCATGGCGTGAGGAGTTGTAGGCAAAGGTGACAAAAGGTAGCGCAGTGTCCCAGTCATGGTTATCAGACGAAACATACATGGAGAGCATATCAGTGATAGTGCGATTCAGACGTTCCGTAAGACCATTCGTTTGGGGGTGGTACGCAGTCGTAAGTTTGTGTTTGGTGGCACAAGAACGAAGTAAGTCTTCAATGACTTTAGATAAGAAGTAGCGACCCCGGTCGGTGAGAAGCTGACGAGGAGCGCCGTGATGTAAAATTACGTCTTGCATCAAGAAGTCGGCGACGTCTGTAGCGCAACTGGTCGGGAGAGGTCTTGTGATAGCGTAACGGGTCGCATAATCTGTAGCAACGGCAATCCATTTATTGCCAGCGGTGAAGAGAGGGAAGGGGCCGAGAAGGTCGAGGCCAACATGAAAAAATGGCTCGGCGGGTATGTCAATAGGCTGGAGGAGCCCAGCTGGAGGAAGAGATGGCCTTTTCCGGCGTTGGCACGACGCGCAGGCAGCGACATAACGTTAGAACAGAACGGTAGAGACCGGGCCAGAAAAAGCGCCGCCGTACGCGGTCATACGTCCTGGAAACACCAAGGTGGCCGGCTGTTGGGACATCATGCAGTTGCTCGAGTACGGTCGCCCGAAGGTGTTCGGGAACGACGAGTAGTAGTTCCTGTCCCTCAGGGTGCATGTTACGGCGATATAATGTGCCATTTACAATGACAAACAGGCGAAGTGACCGGTCCTGACGAGCCAGACTGCAGGACGTTGATGAGATCATTCAGAAACGTGTCCCGCCGTTGCTCGTCACCAATGTGGCTGAAAGCGGAGAGCGAGAAAAGGCCAGGCGGTGTATCCTCCGTGGTAGCTTCGGGGCATCAATGGGGTGCCGAGACAAGCAGTCGGCATCCTGGTGTAGTCGGCCAGACTTGTACACCACAGTGTACGTGAATTCCTGGAGACGTAGAGCCCAGCGACCTAGACGCCCAGTGGGGTCCTTGAGGCTCGAAAGCCAGCACAGAGCGTGGTGGTCAGTGGTAACAGTAAAAGACCGCCCGTATAATTAGGGGCGAAATTTGCTAACTGCCCAAACAAGAGCGAGGCACTCGCGCTCGGTAATAGAATAATTGCGCTCGGCAGGGGAGAGAAGCCGGCTGGCGTACGCAATAACTCGATCACAGCCACGTTGGCATTGGGCTAAAACAGCACCAATGCCATAGCCACTCGCGTCTGTGCGTACTTCAGTTGGAGCATTGGGATCAAAGTGGGCGAGAATCGGCGGGGTAGTGAGTAGCGTGATAAGGTGTGAAAAGGCTTGAGCGAAACCCCACGGAAACGGAGCCTCTTTCCAGAGAAGATCTGTTAGTGGACGGGCTATGTCTGCAAAATTTCTGACAAATCGGCGGAAATAGGAGCACAAGCCCACAAAGCTCCGAACATCCTTGGCACAAGTTGATACGGGGAACTCGATGACAGCACGAACCTTGGCAGGGTCGGGACGGACGCCAGTTGAATCGACGAGATGCCCGAGGATGGTAATTTGGCGGCGACCGAAGTGGCATTTAGAAGAATTAAGTTGAAGCCCAGCCGCACGAAACACCGACAGGATGGATGAAAGACGTGTGAGGTGTGTGGCAAATGTCCGGGAGAACACGATCACGTCGTCCAGGTAGCACAGGCAGATAGACCATTTAATGCTGTGCAACAGCGTGTGCATCATTCGCTCCAATGTGGCCGGGGCATTGAACAATCTAAATGGCATAACTTTGAACTTGATAGAGGCCGTCAGCTGTAACAAATGCTGTCTTTTCACGGTCCCTGTCGTCCACGGCGATCTGCCAGTAACCAGAGAGCAGGTCGATGGATGAAAAATAGGTCGCTCCTTGAAGGCAATCCAGAGCGTCATCAATCGTGGAAGAGGATATACATCCTTTTTGGTGATCTTATTGAGATGCCGATAATCAACGCAAAATCGCCAACTCTTGTCTTTCTTTTTAACTAAGACAACAGGGGAAGCCCATGGACTCGCGGAGGGCTCAATAATGCCTTTTGAAAGCATCTTGTCAACCTCTTGTTGAATAACTTGGCGCTCGGATGGTGACACGCGATAAGGTCGCCGGGGAATCGGAGGCGCATCGCCAGTATGTATGCGATGTTTAACGAGATAGGTTTGACCTAAGGAACGGCCGTCAAAGTCGAAGATGTCGGAGTATGTGACGAGCAAATGACGGAGGTCGTCTACTTGGGAGGGCAGGAGGTCCGGGGCAATCATCTTTGTGATAGCGCTCTGTACCGACGGACGGGCGCGTCGGCGGACAAAATTGCTGACGTAGGATCAGGTGAGCGTGATGAAATCTGGCACCCATCTGATGGTGACAGGGTGGCCAAAACTATGCCTTGGGGAAGAACTTGAGGACAGAGTCCGAAGTTCAAGAGGGGCAGGCAAGTCTGGTTGGTCGCAACAGTCACAACAGTGTGGGGGAAGGAAATGTTGTGCGACAAAAGGACACTGGTAGACGGAGTAATCACATAGTCACCATCCGGTACACTGGGGCAAGGTACAGCGACAATACAGGTGAGTGCTTGGGGCGGCAAACGAACAAACTCGGCACAAGAGAGCTGGCTCTGGACTACATCAGGAGCGTCTAGTGAAGCGGGGAAGTCAAGTTCAACGACACCGGCCGAGCAGTCAATTACAGCGGAGTGGTCAGTCAAGAAATCGAGTCCAAGGATTACGTCATGAGGGCAGTGGCGGAGAACATGATACAACACGGAAGTGTGGCGGCCAGCGACGCTCACGCGTGCGGTGCACATTCCAAGCACGGCCGCAGTTCCGCCATCAGCGACACGCACAACGCGGGACTCTGGAGGTGTTAGCACATTGTGCAAGCGTTCACGGAGATCAGCGCTCATGATACAAATATGTGCATCGGTGTCGATAAGGGCAGTAGTGGGTAGGCCATCCACTCCTACGGCAAGTTGGTTCTCATGCGTGGGCAAGGTTAAAAGAGGTCAGGTCGTGGGTCCAATGCAGCGTCACCTCCGGGAGCTGCATTGCTCAGTTTTCATGGGAGGAGCGGCCAGAGGGGTGCGGCGATGAATAGCGGCGGAGCAGAGGGGACCGGGAACGACGATCGTGCGGAGAAGGTGAACGGCTGGAGCTGCGGGCTGGTACAGGAGCGTCTCGGAGCGGTGAGTTTTTACAAGTGGGAAACTGCAGGGGCCGATTGTCGTCGCGGCGACTGTCAAAAAATGAGCGAGGGGAGGAAGGTTGGCGATACCGGCAGTGACGGGAAATATGTCCAACGCCGTGGCAATGAAAACATATGGGCTTATCGTCCTGGGTTCTCCACTGGGCCGGATCACTATAGCGGCGCAACGTTACTGTATTTCTGTAAGGCGGCAGCACAGAACTGACCCGAGGGTGAGGCAGGGTTGCAACAGGCTGGAGCCCTGCGTTAGCCAGGTTTTCCCTAACGACGGCTTGGATTAAAGAAACTGTCGGTCGGGAATCATCGGAAGGACGTGCGAAATAGGAAGGTGGCGACGCCGCCTCAATTTCACGACGCACGATGCGTCGGTAGTCGGTTGCTGATTGGGCGGCTGAACGCCCGCGCAGGACGATGTAGCGGCCGTGTTTGGAAGCCGCATGGATTGATGGGTGATGCGGCGACTCTTCAGTGCTTTGGAACGCTGGCATTCCTTGATAATGTCTTCAACGGTCGAGCAGTCCTTAAAGACCAGCAAGTTGAAAGCATCATCAGCAATGCCTTTCCGGACGTGACTTACTTTGTCCGCCTCAGTCATGGTGGCATCAACTCGGCGACAAAGGGCGATGACGTCAAGTATGTACGACACGTACGACTCCGTGGGAGATTGGGCGCGACAGGAGAGATCTTTCGAAGCAGCGCTCTGGCGGCCAATTGGTTTGCCAAATAGGTCACGAAGCTTCTGCTTACACAGATCCCAGCTGGTCAGCTCCGTTTCGTGAGTGTCAAACCAGACGCGCGCTGTCCCACTGAGGTAGAAACCGACATTAGCGAGTGTCACTGTCGGGTCCCACCGATTGTTGGTTGCGACGTGCTCGTAATTCCTAATCCAGTCATCAACGTCGACGTTGTCGGTGCCGCAAAAAGATCCTGGGTCGCGGGGTTGGATCAAGATCACTGGCTGGGGTGCCGGTGTTGCGGTTGACGCAATATCCCCGCCTGTTGACATGGTGGAACTTGCCAGGACACGTCCGCTGCGGAGTTCCGTCTTGAGTAGTACCCCTAGCACTTCCACCAAAATGTCACGGGGAACGGTGTAAGTGAAAATATATTTACAAAATATATACAGCGAGCTGTATCACTGCCAAGATGGCCGAAAAGACAATATCTTCAATCGTCGTCTTCTTCACCGAAATGGTCAACGTTATCTTTGTCCCATTGCGCGCCGTTTCGTAACAATATATATGCCCTCTGCTAACAATTTTTTATTTCTAGCTTTATGGCGAAAGCAATTATATCGACACTTCAGGCAAATTGTCGCGGTTGTCGTCACCGTGATGTTCCGCATTAAATCCAAAAGCTATATGCATGAGCGACCCACACACTGTGGGTGCGGGAAAAAGCACGTAACAGTGAGCCGAAAAGGATTGCGGCTTGATTGGCATTATTTCCCACGCGCTCAATATTCGGGTTAGTTGTAGGTCACGTAATCAAACGCGAATGGGAAGGAGAGAACACGTCTTCTCCTCTAGCCCTGCCGTATAGCTGTGAATGACTGTGCGCAGCTGACGCTTATGGGGCCCACGTGCCATATCTAATCGTTGGTAATTATTGGTGGGTACAATAATAAAGGGCGACCAGGGATGGCTGCTAACTTCATGCGCGCTGTCTTCCTTGCCGGGCTGTCTTTCTGCGCCCCTAGTGTTGCAGAGTTAAGAGACAAGGTCATCGCAGATCACTCACAGGGGCCGTCAGTAGCGTGGACATAAAAATAGGTAGATAATGATGATGAATCTAATTTTCAGAGTTGCGGTGAATCGCGCGTCTGTACAAAGCGTTCACCTCCACTGCCGGCGTTCTTCATAATGCTTGCGTTGTGAAAGCGAGTGCTCGAGGTTATCTAGTGAGGTACTTACAGGTTTACATGATCCGTGCATTACACTATGCTTCCTCTTTCAATTTTAGGTGAATGTTTGCTGCAATTTATATGGCCACTATAACGTATAGACTCGTCTAAGGGCCGCATTTTTCTGTCGCGATTTTTACGGGCCTTTCATAGGGACAGTTCATTTGACCTCATTTTTCCAACTACGAGTATGAAATCCGCAGTAAACCTCCGCGATCGCCTCCTCTCGACATCCAGTAGCGACGCGCGAAAGTACGCTGCGCGCGACAATTCGCTGTTGAGCCCGATCAGAATCAGCGCACGGAACGCGATTGCTTCTCGGTTGGATGTCTTTTGTTTAATATTGGCTGTCAAGTTATGGGTGCGGCCCTTACATGGGTGCGATCCTTACATGGATTTACACAGTAAGAATCTTCCTTCGTGTAATTTCTTCTACTTCGCTACCACTAAAACTGCCTCGCCTTCCCGGCCAAACTGCACTCTTTCTTTATTTTTTAGTACTTTGAGTCCGAGTATAAGCGCTGCTGCGCATGACTTCTAGATTTCTATTTATTCTGATTTGGAGTGAATCCGGCTTGGCATCATTTCGGTTACATGAGTGAATTCTATATACAAGGTGTTTCAGCGAACAGTTTCCGAAATTTGTAAAGGTGGCCTGTGGCAGATAGTACAATTCTAGTTCATGAGCTCGTCTACTCTAAGAGGCGGGCATTACTTGCACAATAATTGAAATGCATAATCGACTAATTAACAAAATTAACCAATTAAGTTTTTAGCTAATTACCTTATGGCCCATGTTGCGATTTACAAATTCTATCCGTGGAGTGCGGATCCACTTTGAACTAAATCTCAGGCTGACACCAGTGTCGAGATATTAATTCTCTAACTTTGCGGGGAAATACATTGGCGTGCCCGTCACTTTCTCAACAAAACGTCGTTTGATGCATCAAATCACAAAAGTATGAAAAGAACAAATTATGGGATTTTACGTGCCAAAACCACGATATGATTATGAGGCACGCCGTAGTGGAGGACCACCTGGGGTTCTTATCGTGCACCTAAGTCTAAGTATACGGGTGTTCTAGCATTTCGCTTAGCAGTCCAACACCATAGCCACTAAGCAACCACGGCCGTTTAGCACAAAAGTAACTGGAACGCCGATGCATTTCTCCGCAATGTTCGGGAAATTAATATCTCGAAACTGGTGCCATCCTGAGAATTAGTTGCTAATGCATCCGCCTTGCGAATTTCACGGCTAGAATTAGTAAATTGCAACACGGGCCATAAGTTAATATGTTATAAACATAATTGGTGATTTTTTTTTCATTAGTCGATTATGTATTTCAATTTTTTGTGCAAGTAATGTCCACCTCTTCGAGTAAAACGGCTCATAAACTAGAATTGTGCTATCTGCCACAGGCAACCTTTAAAAATTTTTTGAAAGTGTTTGCTAAAACAACCCGTATTTATGGCCTTTGCATGCAAGAAGCGATGTTTCCATCCCTAATGCGTAAATGTTGTAAATAATTAGAATAGCTTTTTTCTTTTATTTTGTCGCCAGTCGTTAGCATTGCCTACTGGAAAGAGAATCAATATTGAGACACATATCACTCACGTGCTTTTCACACGCCGTTAATAGAAGACTGTGCCGAAGGGGTCACCGAAGTCTGCAGGTTTTTTTTTTTTCAGGGTCAAAAAAGCACGCAAAGTAATTTCATGTGAGGTGAACATAAATCAACATATTCATTCTCGAGGTATAGGCTATCCATTTAGTTGACTACCTCCTTCTCTTTAAAAATATAATAAACTTTGTTCTTTGTATATATTTAAATGTATGGTGTTCTCAGCGGAAATTAAAAAAAAATGTTAAAGTGAGGAAACACGGATGAGGTAGCCGCCGCTGGTGCTTCTAATGCGCTTGTTGCGCTTGTCCTCCTATTGTCAGGATTTGCCGAAATAAAGCGAAAGTATAAATTAAAAGCCGTGCACGTCCGCGCCAACATTGGTGCCGTAAGCTTTTAGCCACAGCAAAAGTGAAAATGTGGAGGCGACGCAAGAGAATCCTCTAATTATGTGGGTAACAGAACTCCGGTAATGACATTTTAGGGGCGCGGGGGGGGGGGGGGGTAGGCTCAGCCCGGAGGGGGCTCGAGCCCCGGAGCCCCCCCCCATAGTCGGCGCCTATGGCTGTCGACGTCTATTTACCTCATTGTCTTAAGGGTAAGTTTGATCGTTTCTCCCGGGTTTCGGCACCAAATATTGAGAAAACCATGGCAGGCCGAAAAAACCCCGGCAGATCCCACGCCTGGTGGGAATCGATGTTATGCGAAGCAGTGTGCGGGGAGCCTACCAAGTTAACGAAACGACTATGAGAGCACCAAGACGTAGGCGGCTCTTTCATGACCTACATGACATGCATATGATGACATTCATGAGTCCTCAGGAATCCCTTTAACTACATCTGAGAGCCCTTAAGGTGAAAGCCTGAGTTATGCTAGTGACTATGACTTCGATCATCAACCTTTAGCCTTTTCCTTCATTTAGTGTCATATACGAACCCATTCCATTGGTTTTTCAGTGTTATTCTTTTCTTCGCTGAGTCATTCTTATTTTTACTGAGTCATGCGCATGGATATGACTTCTACCACCATTTTTAGTTTCCTTCACCTCATTCACTTAATACCCACGTCCCAACATATCTCAGTGGTTTTTGAGCGTTAGTCTTTTTTTCGATGAGTCATAGTCATTTCTGCTCAGTCGTGGTCATGACTATGACTTCTGCCATCATCCTTTAGTCTTGCCTTCACTTAGTACCCACGTCAGAACCCATTTCAGTGGTTTTTGAGTGTAATCTTTTTCGCTGGGTCATTGTCATGAGCTACATGACACGCATGTCATGACATTTACTTCATGACCTATCACTTACGTTCGTCATACACTCCTGTCATACTATGCCAATTTTGGTACCTACAAGTTAACGAAACGACATAGAGAGCACCAAGACGTAGGCGGCTGTTTCATGACCTACTTGACACGCATGTCATGACATCATGACATATCATTTATGCTCTTCATATACTCTTGTCATAGTGTGCCAATTTTGGTACATACCAAGTTAACGAAATGACCGTGAGAGCACAAAGACGCAGGCGGCTAGACAGACGACAGACAGAACAGACAGACAGACGACAGACAGACAGAGCAGACAGACAGACAGACAGACAGACGACAGACAGACAGACAGACAGACAGACGACAGACAGACAGACAGACAGAAGACAGGACAGACAGACAGACAGACAGACAGACAGACAGACAGACAGACAGCAGAAGGGGACAGACAGACAGACAGCAGACAGACAGACAGACAGACAGAAGACAGACAGACAGACAGACAGAACAGACAGACAGACAGACAGACAGACAGACAGACAGACAGACGTAGACAGACAGACAGACAGACAGACAGACAGACAGACAGACAGACAGACAGACAGACAGACAGACAGACAGACAGACAGACAGACAGACAGACAGACAGACAGACAGACAGACAGACAGACAGACAGACAGACAGACAGACAGACAGACAGACAGACAGACAGACAGACAGACAGACAGACAGACAGACAGACAGACAGACAGACAGACAGACAGACAGACAGACAGACAGACAGACAGACAGACAGACAGACAGACAGACAGACAGACAGACAGACAGACAGACAGACAGACAGACAGACAGACAGACAGACAGACAGACAGACAGACAGACAGACAGACAGACAGACAGACAGACAGACAGACAGACAGACAGACAGACAGACAGACAGACAGACAGACAGACAGACAGACAGACAGACAGACAGACAGACAGACAGACAGACAGACAGACAGACGATAGATAGATAGATAGATAGATAGATAGATAGATAGATAGATAGATAGATAGATAGATAGATAGATACGGTCAAAGTAGCAAATGTTCGCCAAGAAATGCTTCGCATTTAAAACTGATTGCTTTGTTTGAGGTGAACAAAACAACTAACTTTATTTCGACAGTGATGCCCATTGCCGAGCGAGTTCAGAGGAGTACAGGGTTGCCCGTTGACAAAAATAAAGAGGCTGAAGTTAGCATTTTCTTCCCCATCTTTATCATCGTCAGTGTTAGCGGTACAGTGTGCCAGCTGCTACGCTATCTGTAGTTGTGTCACAAATACTCTGGTTAGAAACGAGACACAGTCCTGCGACGAACCTTTCCTCCTTTCGTCATATGGAACTTTCTCTGTCTTCGGGTATGTCCCGTAGCCTACAAGATCGGGCAGTGAAATGGCGCGTTCGGTCGCGCTGCCAGATCCCAGAGGCCGTATAGTGTGCGTGTGCACCATACGTGTATGCTGACTAGCGACGGCCTGCCGTTTTGCAGGGCGCAGTTGTCTCCTAGGAACGCAGGAGCTCACGGCACATGTGCTTCCCCCCCCCCCCCCCCCCCCAGAAAGGCAAAACATTAGAAGAGTAATACAAGGACGCGCTGCAGGAAAAGCAGCTGGTAACACGAAAACTTCCCTGCGTTAAGCGTAGCCATAGTTTCGCGCCCGCTCTTACCACCTGCATATTGTGATAGCCTTCTCTGCTCCCAATTCTAACGATAACATGTTTTCCTCACTTTTTGGCGGCACATAAAGACAGACGCAGTAACGTCATGCACATTCCTAGTATGCGCGCTAAAGTAAACAACACGTGATCGTTTGGTGTAAGGCATAGAGTTTCCTAGAAAGATCACCAGATGTAAATCTGGCGCTGCTATCGGTGAGCTACCATCGGAATGATGGCCAGCATCTGGATTTGACTAATATTTGTGCCTGTAGCTTCAAACGTTCGTGTGACGTCATTTATTACACTTTATCTTTGTGAAATTGCAAGCAATCAGTTTTATCAACGCAGGCATGCGTAATCACACTGGATTGTTGTATTTTAAACACATTATTTTCTCGAAAAAAAAAACAATCTGTAAACTCGCGAAGCCGTTCAAAGCCAGAAGGATCAAGTTTAGGAACGTCCTTGTAATGCACATCAATTCCACGCCGGCTGAACCGCCATATATATTTGTTGCTCCCATAGATGCTAGCGCTCTAGTTGTTCATAGTAATTCTTGTAGGAAACTATGTGGTGCACGGGGCCTGCATTACTACCTGGTGAGATTTTTCTGCCTAAGCGTGCTCAGATGCAACCGTGGAAACGGCATCACCGCTGGCGTGCGCGACAGGCCTTATGTGTTCCGCGCGATGACGCACCAACACACTTTGAGCGTGTAGCTATTAGTTGTTCCCTATTAACTAGTGAGCGTACTTCATCCACGCCGGCTTCGCGCTCGCGTTTAACAGATGACCGTATTTCGGAGAACCGATGAGCCTGTCAAAGGAATAGGCAAACCATAGGAATGACTGTGCGCTGTATAGTCGCGCACGAATCGCTTATGACTACCGGTATTTTTGAACGGTTACTTGCCAATAATCCCGATTAAGTTGTAAAGACCACTCGTCATCGTTCTTTCACCTATCCTTTCCTCTTTGCACTAGTATTGCTGTCACCTACAACCACAGGTGTTGGTTGCACATGCTGCCGACTTGCATGATGATACTTCCCACGCCGTTTTCCGGGAGTCTAAATCAGCGCAGAACCGTAATTAAAGAACGGGTACCGGGTCGCTTGGTGGAAGAGTATAATGGGCGGATTTGCAGCTGTGATTTGGTTGCGGCCAATCTGGTCGAATCGCAGCAAGCACAGTATCATTTCCTTCCTGCAACGTAGGAATCGAATTCCTTGTTTCATTGACGCACATTGCTCTAGTGCACAGGTCTCGCGAATAAAACGTAGCCAAATGTGCCGCTGAAGAGCAGGGAAATCCGGGCAAGCAGATAGGAGTTCATCCTAAAAGTAACAGCGCGGCGAAAGCAAAGCCGAGCGGTAACATAAACGCTGAATATCAAGTAAAAATGTATGATCATAAATGACCTTACTTTTACGAGAACTGCGGGAGAGATGCGTGTATGAAAAATACAGCAAAAGATAAATGAAAACTTATATGACAACGTGAAGTGGCATACATCAACATAACGGAACGGCGTGAAGTTGTGTTTATGCGTATTACTTCACGCTGTCACATATAACTGTTCTCTTTTCTTATTATTCTCATTGTGTGTTTGTGTTTATGGGTAGCTGGCGCTTTGTCAGGCATTTATTTGCCTTCTCGGCAGCTTGCACGGAAAATCTCTACATGATTGTCCGAAAATAAACAAACTTCATATAATTTTTCATTATTTTTTATTTTATTTTTTATACACGCATACACTTTGTATAAAAAAAAAACAGTTTTCCCGCTAACAGAAAGGGCACCACCTGTGCAAGGAATGCAGTTCGCGGAACTCAGAGGTTAGTGGAGGTCACAGTATAGGTGTCATATAAGCAGGTATGGCTGTATTGACCGTCTTCGTTGTCTCACATAAGTTGCAGTAACTTCAAGTAAAGAACAAGAGAAACACTCTTCCGGCAGCTGCGACCTCTATCGTGCTCTGTGCTAACATGTGAACACTCTCCCCCAGCGTTCTACTGGCTGCGCCTTTCCATCTCATATTTCTCACGCCCCTCCCTTGTGGACGCCACTGAATGTACGCGCGTTGGTATTCGTAAGCCGCCTACGTTTTTATTTGACTTGGGTGAATGTACACGCTCTGGTATTCATGACGCTGGATTCATGACGCCACTGAATGTACGCGTGTTCGTGGTCATAGGCTACTTACGCTTTTTTTTTTTCTTCGGTCCTACAGGGAACAGCTATAAATTGAGCTCTGGGTGCTTGTAAATCCACTCTTGATGAAGGCCAGACCCCGGCCGTAATGTCGAAATTAAAGGTACTTTGTTAGCCTTTTTTACGTACGCCTACACTTCTTTTATTATATATATATATATATATATATATATATATATATATATATATATATATATATGCGACCAGCATTGCAGACGTGCTCCCATTTTTATTTGTTTTGATGGCTGTCGCCTACCTTGTTCATATGGAAGGGAACTCTTAATTTATCATGCGGTGCTTTGTCGCTTCTTTTCAAGTTCACACAGGAAGCATGAACTTTGATCCCCGAAAATGACGCTTTGCAGGAATCTGGGATAACTTCGGGTGATTTCTAAAGGGAAGGAGGGTATGCATTTAGATAAAAAATGTAAGACCCTTTCCCTACCGGTAACACGGGGGGCACGCGAAGCTTGTCGTACCCTCAACATTGTGTGTCGCGTTCCCTAGCCTCGGGGTTCACTGCCCTTCGTTGACGCTGGGCTTCGGTAAGACGGGCTTTCAACGTGTGATCCGCTGCCTGCCGCTGTAACCAAGCCTGGGCTTGGGCTGCCTTGAACGCAAGATCCGCACTGCGAGCGCGAGCCTGCTCTCGGCGACGTTGACGGCGTTTCTCGTCGAAAGCGGCCCGTTCCGCCGCCGACCGCACAACGCGTGGCCTTCCCATCCACTTGCCGAGCGTGCACTGAAAAGGGGACCCGACGAAACACGCGCGAGGCCCTTTCTTTCCCTTGCCCTTTTCCCGGCGGTCGTCCGCTCCTGATTGGGTGCTCCCGTCACGGGCATGTTACGGGCGCGCGCCTCACGTGTTTCACCAGCGCGAGACGTTTCTTTTTTTGTGGTCAACCTACAACGGCACCGACACTTGTGAGGCAATACAAGCTTCGCTTGAATACGTCGTACTTATTGGTGCCTATACACTTCTCGTTGCCATTTTTCCCTCGACCAGTGCCATAAATTGCCTTCGGCCTCATGACACAGAAAGCAAAACATGTACATGTGACGAAACTGGTCGCGTGTCATCCGCTACAGTTCCTACCTCGTTAACTAAAACAAGCTGTGCGCCATTTCAATTCCAACACGGCGTTCGATCAGTGTGTTTGATCTTTCTTTTGCAGCAGCAGCACTTCCCGGTCTCGTCTTACCATTAAAAACAACTAATGCGGCGAGCAAGACGAGCGGCCACCATCGTTGTAATAGCGACGGTGTTGGCGACATACTGCATGTTGTTGGTATACCTATGGCAAGAACCGCGAAAAGTCAACGACGGTACCTCAGCACTCCCCCAAGCAAGAATTGCCAGAGAAGCTTCACAGCGAGCCCGAAGTTTCGTCGACCACTGCGACTACAACGACTACAACGACCACAACGACAAGTACGTATCTAGATCTCGGTGCATCTAAACGCAGTTTTCTTTTCTGCTGAGCACTCCGTGAAGAGTCACTTAAAACCAAGCAAAGGGATCAGGGGCTCCAAAGGAAGCACACCAGAGTATTAGGCCTCCTCACAAATGGCAGAAGCCTGCTTCGCTTGAAATGTTTAAACGGGAGCTGTGGAGCAGACTAGAAATATTCGCTCCCGATCTCGAGCTGGCTATATCACTTGGGGTCTTAAGCCCGCCCACATGGAGCGAACTTTCACGGCGAACTTCGCG
The DNA here is from genome assembly GCF_013339745.2 of Dermacentor silvarum. Taxonomy (NCBI): domain Eukaryota; kingdom Metazoa; phylum Arthropoda; class Arachnida; order Ixodida; family Ixodidae; genus Dermacentor; species Dermacentor silvarum. Next base: position 56,325,994 of record NC_051155.1, read on the forward strand.
CGGCCCGCGCCAGCGCGGCGGAACGCCAGCATGCTGCCACCTCCTACTTCCTCTATGACGCACACACAATAGTGATAACAGCTCCAAATAAAAAAAAAGGCACCGTGATGCGCCGAGGGCAACGCGATGGCGCCTCCCGAGCGCACATGGCAGTGCGCTCGGGTTATTGGATGCGTTGAACATATGACGTCTAAGTGAACGGATTTTAGCTATTAGCGCACCGTTCTTATAGTATATATGTTCTTTCCGACAAAAACTAGTTGTTAGACCGCGCCCCTGTATTGTTTTTCCAGGTCCCGTCGTTTAGCGCTCCGACAAATTAGTAAGAAAAGGTGATACTTAAAAAATGTTTGAATATAAGTGCAAGTGGGCTGAGTTCCGAAGTCTGTCTCTCAATGTGAGGTGCTCCGACGCTCTCTTCGTTGACTTTCCCACGCGCCCGGAGAAAAATTTACGCTCGTTCCTTTCCACAGAAAGTCCACAAAGAAGTAATGCCTGGATGCCCTACTACCGCCGCATGAGACCCGATGGGCAGCCGGACCTGCCGAGAATTCTCTTCTGGACGACAATTTATGGCTCCTGGTTTTCGGGTCTCACGGAAGAGGGAGTGGCAGAGCTCGAGTACAAAGGGTGTCCCGATCGCTGCTTTATCGCCAACGACCGGCGCACGCTGGACGTCAGCGACGCCGTCGTCTTCTACGGCCACGACCTAGACCCCACACGGATGCCGAAAGAGCGGGCCCCTTTCCAGAAGTGGGTCTACTGGTCCCTCGAGCCTCCGTGGCACTGTCCAGTGGCCTTGCTCAAAGGTCTCACCAACACCATCAACTGGACCATGACTTACAGGTGGGTGCTGTTGTATGCTATTACTTTTTTAATGCGTTAGCATTCTAAGCGTACTTCATGCACTTCCCTGGGGCTATCTATCTATGTTTGTAACTCAAACGTAACGCCTCATACGTAACGCGTTTCGACGGTGCATTACCGTCGACAGCCATTGTGACGTTAAGTCTGCCACAAATACTTCGTAACCAAAGGGGATTTTCGCGTTTTCGCGTGCAAGAGGGAAGTGTTATTGCCCGTGTCCGCTTTCACTGACAGTTTCGAGGTGCACAATTTCATCTAGTTGTCGTACATTGAACGATGTTGCCACGCATTATCACAAACCTCGATAACGGTGCGATCAGCCAGCCGCTCTGTAGGAACTTTCCAACATGATAAATAGCTTCTATAAAAAAGTTTCTATTACCACTACATGCCACAATCTGTGGGGATTTCTGTGACGAACTCCAATTGTTGCTACTTACTGATCAAAGTGGTATGTGAGGTGCCAAACTGCATTTACTGTAAGTGAACCTTGCGGTTTCGTATGCGGTCTTAAAATTAAGTTGTTTAGTGTTGAGTGTTGTGCTTTGAGTGGTGTGTGTTGCGCATTATCTGTATCGATGTTGTCAACTGTGCATATCATTTCACCTTTCAGCATACCCATTTGCATTAGCATGCTAGGCGTGCGGTCGAGCAAACCTCTCTTTCTCTCTCATGTTGAAAACGTCACGCAGTTTGGCAATATTTGTATGTTTGCAGAAATTATATGTGCGTACTTCTGTAGGAGCACCTTCAGAACCTTTTAGCTGTACACGTATGTATGGATCTTGCTTACCTGTCCAAGTATGATGATGCAGAATGCTTTATTTTTGTGTTTTTTTTTCTTTTTGTTTGTGACGCAGAACGTGATGAAGTGGCGGTTTCGTTGGTTTGCTTGTCTGTGTTTTTGCCATGATTTTATATTGTTATTCTAATACGTGGTCGACGGCGGCCTATGTAACAGAGGCCGATGGGCTCGTCAAGCTGCTCATGCAGCTTTCTTTCTTTGGTCCTCCCCATGTACTCAATTGGTGCATAAATTTTCAAACCTTAGCGCTACTGCTACAACGCTTTGTTTACAAATCGGGACATTAGAGCATCACATAGGGCCACGTCTTCCAATACAGTTTGGAGAAATCATGAAATCTCTTTGAAGTAGAAGGAACATATAATACAATAGAAAGCTGTGCACTATCGTCGCCTATGGATTTCGCATGCTGATAGCAACAGCTATTGACAACTCTAACATTTGCTTAAGGTTGCTACCTCAGCGCTGCGCGGCTTACATAAGGGCCATGCCACAGAAGTAATTTTGGTTCCTGAAGCAAAGTAGGCTTCCAGCAGTGATAAATGGGACATTGGGAACTTAGTGCGACAGGAAAAAAATAAGGAGGAGGAAATAACAAGACGTCAGTTTTTGTGTCGATACAACTTTCAGGTCGTTTTTGAGCTCTACACTACAGCAGTGCTCAGTGAAAGCGAAAATTAAATGTTATTTCCCATAAGAATTTTCGCGAGTTAGGACGACTACATTTGGCTTCAAAGAAAGCTCGCGATTGAAATACTAATATGCGTCGCAGTTCGCCAAGGAGGTATAATGGTACTGAGTCAACAGACCGTCAATCCTCGTCACTGTGCTTGTGCGAGTTAGAGATTAATAAGCGCAGTGCTGAGTCAGTCCGGTGTAATAATCCGTTTGCGTTTTCTTAGGGTATATTGACAATGAAAATCGCTTTTGAAAACTTTGTCGCACATTTGGAATAATACGCACGAAAACTAGCAAAGCCTGCGATACATGGAAAGTCAATACTTCCCTTCAAGCAAGCGTTTCATTCATGGCTACGACGTGCCAATGTACCTGTTCCAAACTATTTCTGACGTAATCAAACGTTTAATGTTATCTGCGATTAGAATCTGTCACCATCGCCTGAGCGGCTCAAGTGCAACCGGAATTCAGTAACAGCACACGAGCTTGAGCTCAGGCTGTCGTTCACTGGCAACGCCACGTCGCTAATGTCTTATGCATTGTACAGCGCATAAAAGTCGCTTAAATGTTTTTAATCGAAACCAGTTGGGCCAACTAACAACACAATTTCTCAATAAGAATTATTCTATGCGCGTCGTCTGCTGACACACGGAGCCGCCAGCTGACTTTGAGATTGTTTACCTTTTGTACGCGCCTTGATTTCGGTTAGAAAACACTCTCAGGTGTTCAAGTTTAGATACTGTAACTGCTATGACAAAATATAATGTAAATAAAATAGAAAACAAGCTGGGCTTTCGGCCGCAACGCGACAAGAGCAGAAAAAATACCGCCGCTCGGCTAGGTGGCCTTTCTTTTACTACGGCACCCCTAGCGGCTGGCGCTGGCTCTATATTAAACTGAGGCGGGAGTGTCGTGACCAGAAAAAGCTATTAAGGGACTATGACAGCACGAACCGGGCGTGGTAATAGCAGGGACTGCTGAACCAAACCTGTCGAGGTGGAAAGTGGATAACCCCACCCTACATGGAGCGACGGCTATAGGAGGAGAGGATTCAGGCACCACAGAGAGACATTATTTATCGCGCGATCTGTCGTATAAAAAATCGGGGTAGCTTGCACTAGTGGCGCAAGCCTAAAGACACAGCGGAGCTGATCGGTTCCTAGCTGGTCCTGGCTATACGAAGTGATGCTAAGTTATACCAAGGGACTATGGTTGTACGAAGTAATGCCAAGTGATGCTAAGTTATAGGATATATAAGGATTTACTCGTGGTCCGTGGCATCGGAGAACGCCTCGCGAAGCACTTGCAGTCCGAGCACACGTAGGGAAAGTGCGGCGAAAGCTATGCACAGTGTACGGGCGGCGCGCACCAGACGACACGCCGGGATGACGTTATGGCGCATGCGCAATAGCGCGCTGCTTGTGGGAGCTCGGTCGAGTCGCCGCCTGAGGCGCCGGCTGAAGTCACGGACACCGCGAGCGTTCGGTGCTAATGCGAGGAAACGGAGAAGCGCGGATGGCGTCGGCAGCACCTCTGCGCGTTGCCTCGTTGGTGCTGCTACAATTTGTTTCTCTCTCTCGCTCGCTCTCAATTTCTCTTTCTCTCTTTAGAGAAAAGCGCGCGACGTGCACTCTCTCTCTCTCTCTCTCGCTCTCGTTTTCTCTTTCTGCGCGTGACGCTCTGCGAGGTGGTTGCTAGGCAACGCAGTGGCAGGCGGCACACATTACGGCCGGCTTAAACAGCTCCGCTGCTAAATATGTCACAGTTTCGCTCGAAAGGCAAAACATCGATTGCGATAGCAAATTAGTGGACAGCTATACAAAGCAAGGGTAGTAGCTTTATCGGCTCTACACACTTGTAAACATAGGCAAAACAATTAAATTAACAAGCATGGTGTCACACGCGCACGAGCAAACCTGAACGCATATCACTCGATTACCGCGGAAACACGCTGTCAAAACGCTGGAGTGAGTCAGCGCAGCGCTCGCATCACCGCGGTCTTAGCCGCGGAAACACAGGGAAGGCTGTGGAGATGGGTTTGCACAAGGCTTACCCTACGAGCGACGGTCAGGAAAGGGCACGACGCTCCTCCACTCCGCAACGCACAAAGGCGCTACGGCAGGGTTCGTCGACTCTCCGACACGGCGCAGAGAAGGCTCCGGAGTCAGACCGCCAACAAACACGGGTTTATTCACCCAAGATACAGCTCAGTGCTACAGTCACGGCGCTTACGGGCCAAGGCTCGCCGCAAGACCGATCGAGTACGCGCGCCCGCTGCGCTAGGGCTAACCGGGTAGCGGTCCGCCAAGCGCGAGAACGAGGAGTCGCGAGAACAAAGGTCTCATGTAACCACCTCGTTGCGGGCCTGAGAGAATCTGCCGCGGAAGGCGGACCCTGCCCCCGCCGCAGATGGCTTTCAAGATGCAGCCGCGCGGGCGGGCGCTCGCGGCGCATGACGCCTCCCCCCCCCCCCCCCCTTCCTCTTCCCGGAGCCTTCCAGCCCGGCGGGAGCGCGGGCCGCAGTAAAGCGCGGCTCCTCCACCTCCCTACTCTGCCCCCCGAGCGTTGTGCGCAACTGGAAGACGGCGCGCTTCTTTGCGTGCGCGAGGCGTGACTGCCGGCTCACCGTCGCACGCTTTCACTCGCACATGTAGCATACGGTTCGCTGCGACGATTTTATCGCCGTTGGACTTTTACGGAACCTCACGGCGACGGCAGAAATCCGCTTGGAGTATTCATATAATTGCCATCGAAATAAAAGAAATGTTATCATGCACATACAGTTTAACCTAGTTCTGTGTAGAGAACACGACCACTACGCGGGGTTTCACATTCGCGAATTATTTCGGGAAAATGATTACTGAGTTGAAATTATGAAACAGTTTTGGTAGTGCACGGCAAAGGTTTGCACTTGCTCTCGGACAAGTTGATTAAGACCTGTTTGGTTACACTGGCACCCATAGATTATGAGAGCTTCTGTAGGATGCTGTGAGCGTTTCAATCCTGGTTAGCCTGGTTCTGTTTAAAATGCGTTCGTGACAGCAGATTTCTTTAGGTCCCGATTTACACTTGGCGTGACCCACCGGTCGATCACACGTTATATCGCCCGGGTGCCTCGTGGGCCACAGGCAAGTCACGCTGTTCTGCACCTTTTTCGCGTTGCGTTCGTTGCTTCTGGCGTTTGGCGCCTACATTTCAAAGATGCTGAGCTATTTTTGGCTATAATCGCGCGGTTCTGCGGGGAACCGCATTTGTGACTTTTGTAAAGGCATTTTGTAAACGAGCCCCGGACTCCCTCAAGATGCTTCAAGGCAGCTTTTTGTGCCAGGCCTTTTTCTCTTGGAGAAATAAATCAATATTAAATTATGAATCTTGAACCACAAAGTGCTATGGCCATCAGAAAACAGACGAAGTCAGCTCTTGCTTTATAAAAGTTGTTTTCAAGTTTGTATTAAGACTCTACATGGATTATCGTTTGCTCACATCACAGCTTTCAGTTGTCTGCTGAATTGAAGCATGACTACAACATGGATGACTTGCCAGAGCGTTCTCCGCAGAAGGTGGTCACTTTCCTCGCTTTCACCCTTGAATCATTTGGGCTACTGCTGGTTTCCATGGGTGCATGGACGCATAGCAGCCAGTGCAATACGTATAGCAGCCAGTCTTGCTTGCCAACCCGTCAGGTTTTTCCAGCGTATGGGTAGGCTTCTTTTCGCGTCTGGTACCGAATAGTACACGAGCAATTTCCTCTAAATTACAGAATTAGCTTCCTTTTGCGCCATGAAAACCTTCTGGATTCATCGTAATACGTTAATGTCTTATTGCAGCATGAAAGCCGCGTATACGGAACTACCTGTTATTTTGATAACTGCAGTAATATTTTCAGCCCAAAACAACTTCAAATACTGCTGTGACACCGCCCCTTTGTTTCAACAGCGCCAACCCTCCAATAACGCAAAAAGATAGTTCTAATAGTCACACTTAGAAATCATAGGTGGCAGCCCAGCACACGCTGGGCCTACCGTACTCAGAATGCAGAAAGTTTTCATGGAATGCGTCGCGTGTCACCGGCGGGTCACAGTATATATATTTCCCCTCAGCCAGATATTCTCCTGGCTATTTGTTACCTCATACAATAAATATACCTCTGCTTTCAAGTGCAGTAATGTTATCGCAACCGCAAGCATATAAATATGTGTAATTTGACTTCCCCGTATCAGTAATACAGGTGGTGACCCACCGGTGACCCACGATACAGTGAACGAATCAATTTAGCTGCGAATTTGTGTCGTCGGCTGCTCAGAGCCCTATTGCGATTGACATTATATGTCACATATAGTGGGGGCCAGGTATCTGCAGCAAATTCATTTACTTGTTGCTCGCTGACTCCAGAACAATGTTACATAGCATCAAGGCGCGTTGCAATGTACTCAATAAGCGTTAACGTGCATGTATGGCCCGCTTTATTCGTTCGCTTTGCATTGTTCGTTAAAACAGTGCCCTGAATGTATCCATTCTAAGTGCAAGTGAGAAGAAACAGTTTTGTCGTCTCATATGCAGGCTCGATTCGGACATCCTGGACACCTACGCCACGATCACAGACCAAAAGCCAGCCCAACAACCGTACTCCAAGAAGTCCCTCAAGCGCATCTGGGAGCGAAAGTCCAAGATGGCCGCGTGGGCCGTCAGCAGCTGCAACACGTCCGGAAAGCGCGAGGACTACGTGCAAGAGTTACGGAAGTACATCGACGTAGATGTGTACGGCTACTGCGGCGCATACAAATGCCCTCGGCAAAACGAGACCGCCTGCTACAAGATGTTTGCCCAAAACTACTACTTCTACCTGTCCTTCGAGAATTGCATCTGCAAGGACTACGTCACCGAGAAGCTGTTCAAGCTGCTAAGGCACGACATCGTCCCTGTCGTGTATGGCGGAGCAAACTACACTAACGCTGCACCTCCGGGATCGTTCATCGACGCCCTCAGCTTCGAGTCGCCCATGCACTTGGCTCGCCACCTTAAGAAAGTGGCCGGGGACTACAACCTGTACAAGAGGTACTTCCAGTGGAAAGGCAAGTACCATGTGGAACCGTTCACTTACTACACCTTCTGCGCACTCTGCCGGAAGCTGCACAGCGAAGACTTCAAGAAGACTTCGGTTGTGGCGGACATCTACCACTGGTGGAACACGACATCGTACTGTCGTGCTTGGAACCGCAGAACTCAAAAGTTCGAGTACTGATCGCCGCTTTCGACGTGGTACGGTGGACGTTACTGTCACGATCCCGGCTTGTCCAACCAATGCACTACACCGGAGCAGTGTTTCGTGTCGGGCGAATGCATATATGGTTCTTCCAAGGCAATGGATGGTTAGTTCGTGATCCTATGAGCGTAATCTTCACACCGCCGCCGTTGAACGCAACGGAGGCCTAACTGCATGTGGTTGTGTTAAATGTAGGTAGTTTGTCTACAAGAAGACGTGAAGGCGCAACTTTAGATCCTGAGGAAAGGACGCCGCAGCAGCATTTTGTGACGGTAAATGCCCGTTTATAGTCCGAAGTTATCGGCGTGCGGGCGAGCGTCGCTTGCGGCCAGTCACACTACGCCGTGTGGTGCCGTACTACGCGCCTATCATCGAGGCGACGGGAGCTCCCACTTCTGCGTGACGAATCAAGAATTCGACGCGGGAGCACTTCAAGAAGCACCCGGCATTTGCCGCGACGAATCAATTAGACGCTGTTAACTTCAAGCTGCACCAGGCCTTCCCCCGTGGGAAGAATGAGGCGACGCGGGTGACGGCAGCTCTCCGCCCCGCCTCGTTCCTGCCGACGAGGAGCCCAAAAAGGGATTTAAGGCAGAACCGGCCCTTTGTGAACAGAGAGTCGCCACCAGCCGCCCCGTCGGTCTGGTGCGCTCTCACTGCTATTACCAGCTATCGGCAGCTAATACCTGCTATTACCTGCTATATCTGTACATATCTGTACATATTGTGTAAAGCTTTCGTCTCCTCTTCGTCTGCTCCAAGAGTCCGTCTCTCGCCCATCGACCCCGGGTCGCAATAGTCGGTTGCGCTGTGCCAGCAGAAATGCTATCTCCTCGATACTTCGACGCGCGCTTCGTCGGCTGGTGCCTTCGGAGCATGCGCCGAACGATCCCCAACCCGCGCGCTGCTTTGAACTGCTGTCTGCGACCGTCGGCACACAACACCTATATAAACTTAGAGAAGGGAAACTCTACCTTCCACAGTGCAACGGAAATAAGTGTAGCGGGGGCGTTGTGAACTAAAGTATTCGACCGAGAGATGGCACTGGCAAAATCAAAACTAATATCCTCATCATTAGGTAGTGAGCAATACAGCCGATATAGCCGCTACGGTAGCGGTTCGTGGGGCTCGTCACGCTGCTCGCTCGCTGGTTTTGGGCGTTTTGTTACCGCTTTATGGGCGCTATTCGTGTGTACTGTACGCTAACATGGCTACAGATATATTTATTATGCCGCTAGATGACCTAGGGGCCTCAACTGGCGATAAAACACTTCAAACAAGTAAGCTTACGTTGTTTATTCTCAATGGTGAATGAAGCAGCACATGCTCACAATTTTCGTACAGGTCAGGTGGGCTTAATGTTGTCCGTCACTGAGTTTACAGCATAGAGAAACACAGATGACCATCTATTTAATGGAATCCCAAGCTGAAATCGAGAGAAGTTTTCTCATTGTGTTCGGCGTGACGCTAAAGCAGGGAGAACGAAGCTTCAGGAAACGATATTTATGCTGGGCTACCCTCGTACTTGTATTGTGTGCAGTGCTGCTTGAAGTTTTATATTGTCTGCGTTCAACGATTTCAGCCAGATTAAAGATAGAAGCAAAAAATTGCTCGGCAAAGATGTACCGTCAGCAAGATAAGCTCAAGCTGCAATGTGCCATTGTTTTCATAACACATTGGTGAGAGGCACGAAATGTAGGGGGGGGGGGGGGGCGTTATGCTAAATTTTACATCACATAATGTCTGCTCTTGTTATTCTTCTGCTGCACATTTAGTGTTCAGGTACGGCAGTAAAGGCTTTGACGCAAGTGGAGTACTCGTAGGGCAACCAAGAAACGTTATGGAGGCAACAGTACTTACAAGGACTTCTGCAAATATTGTGTGAATAAACAAGGACACTGAATAAACATGTAAGCAAGCCCAAGCAAGCCCATTTTCCAAGCTCACAGATCCTTGGAAAATGCCATTTGCGGTTTCATGCTGGAAAATAATCTCAGTATATGTATTCAAACAAGGCTAATAGGTTTCAAGGAGATACTCTTCATTTGAGTAACAGAGGTGAGCAAGAGAAGCCTCAGCCTGGAGCCAACGTTTCAACAAGCAAACATATTTGTGAGGGCCGAGATGAAGAAAAATTCCCACACTGAGGTTTCCCTTGCTCGGCCACTGTTGATTCGCTGAATGTTAAGCCGAACTTATTCTGCGACTATATTTCAAATCGTTTTGGGAGCACACTGTGCTCAAGTTAGTCATCTGCTGTTTGAAGAGAAAGAAAAATTGTTTTTAGTCATTTCTCAAGTTTGTGAAGTGTGAAATAGGCCGGTTGTGTGAGCTTGCCTTTTCTAGCTATCTCTTACGGTGTAAGGCTAGCCTAGTTATTGATTTCATGGAAACTGTACATGAGCGTTTTGTAGTTAAGAAATGTCAAATAATGCGCGTATCCACATCTAGTTCTAATCCTAGCATTTACCATGTTAACAACGTTCCCTTGGGTTTTGTCATGTCATATGAATATCTCGGTGTACACATTACAAATAACGTAAATTGAACCATTAATATAGAGTAGGTCATTATCAATGCTAATCACATGCTCGGGTACTTACGGCGCAACTTTTCAAAAGCGCCGTCTACTTTCAAACTACAGCTTTACATGACTCTAATTCTCTCGAAACTTGAATATACATCTGCAATGTGGGATCCCAGTCGCGTTAATCTTATTACTTCACTTGAACTAGTACAAAATAACTCTACTCGTTTCATTCTTTCTAGTTAGAAGCGTAGCGAGAGTATAACCTCAATGTAAACTAACCTAGCACTTGTTCCACTAGCTAATCGCCGCGAAGTCGCCCGTCTTTTGCTGTTTCATAAAATTTACCGTCACACCACACTTCATGACGACCTTCATACTGCGGCCTCAGCACATTTCAAACCACGTCGATCATCGCAGTTAGGTAGGAATTCATTCATCTAACACGAAGTCGTTCTTTCAATCTTTCATCCCCCGTACATCTCTACCACTTTGCAACAACTCCCCTCTTTAATGCCATGTGGCCCTGAGAGTACTTCATTTTTTAATTAAATAATAAAATGAAGATTGACTACCAGAGTTCAGTTAAAATGGCACTGAGCGCTTTTGATCGTTTTAAAATTATTTGCATTTTCATGTAACAATTAAATTATCATTGTGAGGGAGCATGTGATACTTCGTGGTACTAATGCCCGTCAAACTGATTTGCAAAGAGCAGATGACAGAGTTCGTGCACTAGCAAGTAGGAGCTTGCTACATTGTTTCTGTTCTGGCCGTCATGGCTATAATGAATGGAAAAGAAACAAGTTGGGACTCGGCATGTTACTTCTCTGATTGTCCTAAAACGCTCTTAAAAGCAACTAAGCTTGTATGTCAAATTTTTCATTCCCGCTCGGTACGATACAGAGCTGTAGACTGCTGCTTTCCTAATAGAGCTCACACCTCTCTATCTGGTAAACTTGCAAACATCTCATGGTGAGGCACGTAGTTCAAGAGGACCTGTTGCCATTATGGTCACAGAAAGTGAGAGAGGCATAGAACTCGCCTCAAAGCTCCTTTTACATCAGTGTGCCTCATTCATACGGCTTGAAGAAGAAACCAACCTGCTCATAAACGTTGCCTTCAGCATTCTCTATGCTGTTATCACCATTTTTCTTAATTTGCTACACCAGTGGGGCGCGCAACTGGCCCAAAATCATGCGCCTCCATCGAATGCTGCGGCCCGTCCGCGGGAGCCAAGGCGGAAAAGCGTGCCGTGCGCAGCGCGCACATCCGGTGCGCGAGGACAATCGAGAAGGAAAGCGCGCGGCGGGGAGGAGAGTGTCCCTACTTTCAAATTATCAAGGAGCTTTAAAGTGGGCCGCAGAGGCCTACAGAAACCTCCATTTTTATCGCTTACTAATTACTCTAGGGTCTAGGCGTGTTCACGTTCTAATCGCAGAAACTGGTGTACAGAAGAAACTGTATCCTAATATCTCAGGTTAGACAGTTTGCTTGCTGGAACGAATTGTAACACAGCCTAACAGGCCGTGCAGACCCTGCCAGCTTGTGCCATCGTTTCCTCGCACGTAGTAGCCACGGTAGGGTGGCCATGGTAGTTGTACCGATAAGAATAATGGGAACGCAGCGCCATGCTACCCAGACGCCCGCATTGCATTACGCCCGTCACGCAATGCATTCCCGGCCCTAGCCATGGGTAGGCCGCGGGCGCAGCGCACGGCAGAAGAGGCTGCCGTACGCGAACGTAAGAGCGAGCGCAATCGTGCCCGTAAGGCCGATCCCGTGTACCGGCAGAGCCTCTGACCGTCTACCACAGCGATCACAAGGCAATACTGTGCAAGTGCAGAGTCGTCCGTGAAAGTCTGAGTGTGTGCGTCTGATCAACGGCTAGATGATCTAAAATAAAGGCTATGCAACTTAACGAAATGTGCCTTCGTTCAACTTCAACGTTCAAAAATAGAATCCTAAACAAGCAATCAAATCACATATGAATCGCATCGGGTCGTTCAGCATTTCTTGGATTCGTTGCATGGTCGCTGGCCTTTGACTTTGATTCACAGTTTGCACGGAAGAAGGCTTCGCGTTCAACCACCTTTCTTTAAGAAAGGGGCTTTGATTTTTGTCATCCCATTCATTGCTCTCTATCTACGTACGTTTGTATCTAACCGTTTTCCCGCCTACCTGGGTACACTGGGTAGTCCGTGGTCCAATGAGTAGCCCATCGGGCTGCTGGGCTGAGGTAGCGGGGTTCCAGGCCAACCATCGGACCAACTTGGGTCACTGAGTATGCGGCGATGTGTAGCATACGTGCTGCGCTTCGACGAACCTCTTGCACACCGACATGGGTAGATGCGGCACTGGTTAGGTACCGCTGTTCGAAGAAACTCTTTGAGGCCGAGTTTGAGTACTGCGTATGTACCACTCGGTATGTGCTTGTCTTCAATGAACCTCTTTGATGCCAACTTAGGGCACTGGGTATGTGGCACTCTACAATGATGAAAAAGGTTCCCGGTGATGAGTGAAAGCGAACCCACTTCACAAGGGTTCCTCGAGGACAGCAACACGACACAGCGTGCGCCACAAATGCACTAGGTATGCGCTTTTCAACCAACGCCTTCCACGCCAACGCCTTCCACGCCAACGCTTTAGCGAGCTCGCCGTAAATGCCCTTGGTGCGTGCCTTGGCCACTGTGGGTACAGCGACCAAGGGGAAAGGATTGGCGCCCCTCGGCGCAAACGCGCTCGTGCCACTGCTCACGTGTTCGTCGTTGTCTTCTTCCACAGCTGGCTCCGTTGCCGCTCATCATGCCAGCGTAAATTTCATTTCTGTCGTCGTAATGGGCGAGTTCGCGTTTACGGGGGCATGAGCCACTGCTTAAGGGGGTATGTCCGTCTTACGTGGCAGACTGATTTAATAACAGAGGTGATACGCGAACGTGTGTGCGTACTCATCGTCGCGATGACCACCGATCAGGACAATAAATATGTTCGTTCCTTTGTTCCGAATTCTGTGCCACCACTGTGTCGTGCGCTAAACAACTTCGCTGGTCATTCACCGTCACAGAGTGGAATGGGTCATGAATTTTTTGGTCAGAACGGGTAATTAAAAATTATACAATTGGCAGTTTCCGCCTAAGGAAGAAGCACTGACTGCGATAGTACGGTTTATAGTCCTACGCATGAACTTCTCGAACGCTGTTCTAACTATACGCGGGTCCAACTAAATTAATTAATAATGGGGTTTTACGTGCCAAAACCACGATCTGATTATGACGCACGCCGTAGTGGGAGACTCCGGAAAATTTGGACCACCTGGGGTTCTTTGACGTGCACCTAAATCTAAGCACACGGGTGTTTTCGCATTGCGCCCCCATCGAAATGCGGCCGCCGTGGCCGGGATTTGGGTCCAACTAAAGCGAATGCGACATACGCTGGTGCGCCAAAAGTGCTGGCACCCTGAAAAGCTTTAAGACGCCTTGCAGGGCTGTAATGACATCGCACAGAGGCCGCTATACGCTGCCCGTAAATAGCCGCATTTGTAAAACACGTCACCTTCCGATTTGAGCACTGATATTGTCTTGCACTCTTGATATTTTATACTTGGTCAAGATTTGAGATAAAAGGCATGCGCTACGAATGTTATGTTTCAAGCCATTTGTTTGTAGGCTGCCATTCTCGAAATTCCGAGGAATAAATTACTCCAGAACGTAAGATATGAGCAACTTTATAATGATTGAATAGTGTAGCAATACAAACCGCGTATACGGCGTGTATATAAGAATATGGCGTACATACTTCAATACAGACGTTGTTTCATCGGCGCTACCATATTGCGTAGGCAGTGGCGCCATCTATGAGCCATCCGCATGCTGGCTTGGGTGAACGCTCTGTTTTGTATGCCAGATATTAGCCCCGAGATCTCTAAGTGGCGCTCTCTCACATGTGACGTCAGGGGGAACCCTACTGCTAAGCCGTGCGTGCGCTCGCTAGGTGAGGGCAACTTGAAGCTGTAGGTCGATGAGCTCTGCTCGAGTATTTGAAATGTGAATCGGGCAGGTTCGTAGAACAGTATATACGGAATGTTCCAGGACACTATTCCCTGCGAAATTGAGCGGAGTCGCATTCGTCAAAACGGTTAGGTTGGATTGCTCCTGGCGTCGTCTGCTAATCGTCAGTGTGTACTTGTGCGTGTACTACGGTAGTTTATCGTCATTGCAGTTCCGTTGTCGTGGTCCACTCATAATGATTAGCCGGCCCTTTTTAATGAACTGCAGCAGTTGGCCGCCTACTGTATCTGCGCTGTAATACTACGTTTCGCTGTGCAGCGCGTGCTGCGTGCTCGGTTGCCTCCTCCGTTGGCCACGGACATTCCAATGTTTTATTGCGATAGCAATTATTCTGCCGTAGTCGTGGACGCTGTGAGGTTCCGTATAAAGTGCAAACACGGTAACATCGTCGCTGCGCGCCGTACGCTGCACGTGCCAGTGAAAAGCTTGCGACGGTCAGCCGACGATTGCGGCTCAATCTCGCGCTGGCGCCGTATCTTGAAAGCGATCTGCCACGTGGAAAAACTGCGCACCCACGCGGGCCTCATCTTCAAAGCGATCTGCGATATCGACAAAGTTCGCCGAGCGTCGGTAGCTTCGTATGCGCTGTTCTTTCGACGTTCGCTTTGAAGCGAGAGGTGGCATGAAGGTCAATTCGCTCGCTGCTGCTGCCGCGCCTCCTCGCTCCAGCGTTTTGACAGCGAGTTTCCGCGGTCATCGAGCGAGATGTGTTCATGTTTGCCTGTGCACGCGTTACACCATGCTTGTTAGTTTAGTTGGTAAGCGAATGTTTACAAGTTTATACGGCCGACAAAACTAATATCCTTACTTCGTATAGTTCACTACTCATTCGCTCTCGCAATCGATGCTTCGCCTTTCTGGCGAAATTGCCATATTTTTTTCTGCCCAGAGCGTTCAGCATATTGCGAAATACGTTTGATATCATTCTTACGAAACTGGGTGTTCACCGTGGCGCGTTAATGCATGCTCTGCTTTAGCGGCATTGCAGCAAAATGCGTTCTGGAACGTCTTATACAAGCGCGGACAAAGTTAGTGCGCAGAACAAAGTTATGTAGTCTTGTGCTGCCGAGCTGAGCTTCGCAAGAAAATTTTATTTAAGCTTGATTATTTTCACCGCCACACAGTTGGCCCTTGTATTTTAGTCAGCTCGGCGTAACCCTTTCTTTGCTCCTGCCATGGGTAGCGAGTACACTGCAAGGGCGAGGCTCGTCCGACGATGAGAATTAGTGCTATCGCGTAACAAAAACAAGCAGCAACCTTTGCCTAGACCACCGTTTTCAAAATATTTTTTCTGTACACGCGTCATACATATATTTAGAACTAAAACAAGAAAAATGAGAAGCTTAGGTTCGCTGGCACTTGACCGAACAAGTAGCTGGAGCGCTAGGCATGCACCACATTAACACGCACTAAATACACACACAAAGGTAAAATACACACAAAGGCTTGGCGTGGATCCACACGGCTGGTTTGGTTGTCGAGCTGCTCAGTTAGCTGCTGTGACTGCTCGCAGCTAGATGGCGCGGCGAGGTTTTGCGCTTAGCGGCGCATCGTTGTCTTACGCTATACCAAAACTCTATCGAACAGCGTTCCGCAAAGATTTAGCATGCGTAACACGCTAACGCAAACATTTTCCCGCAATTCTAAACTCTCAAATAGCTGTTTCGGGTCACGATGATGCCGTCGCCGCCGCCGCCGCCTCGTAGCCGCTGTCGCATGCGAAAAAAAGTACCCGCTCTCCGCCGGGATCGAACCCAGGCCCGCTGCGTGGGAGGCGGATACTCTACCACTGAGCCACGCAAGCTTTTTTTTTCTTTATTGCATTGGTATAACAGTCAACCACGTAGTGACAAATTCATAATTTTAGAACTGTTTCATGTGTAACAAGCATTCCATGCGGGGCACCCAATCGGGTACACACTTTTTCACTTTATCCATTTCGAGGAATGAAATGAGAGACTCGCGACAGTACTCTATTGCAGGGCGAGCATCAACATCTGCATGGCGAACAGCCATGCGTGACGTCCAAATACTATGCAGAGCCAGTAACATAGTAATATCATTTGGAAAACCATCCTCGTTATCAACATTAGGTACCTTATTCCCTGTGCATCCAAAGGGAAATCCTTCTTTAAGGTCCTTTGCAGGACATCCCAGAAGAACACGCCGTCCCAGCATTCCAGGAACACGTGTTCAATCGTTTCAGGTTTGCGGCACAAGAAACAGTAGTCACCCCATGTAACGAAGAATCCCATATCAGAAAGCCATGTCTTAACTGGCAAACGCCTGTATGTAATTTAAAGAAGAAAGTTTTCACCCCAAGACGCACAGGCATGCTTCTTACACGTTTCAGCACTTTCCGCCATCTTCCTCCAGAGAAATGAGTCCGGTATAATGGAACTGGGAGAACAATATCACATAAATCATTATACAATTTTTTACGGGACACTGCGCTTAAATATTCAATCGAGAAACGGGCCTACAGGAAGCGACACGACTCAACAACCTCTTTAAGGTAACCATGTAGTCGACCTTCCATTTTATTGAAAGAGATGGCAAAGTTGGGCAAATCATTGACCAGTCGTACTTGACAAACTGTGCGCAGGAAAGGATCCCGAACATCTCGAAGGTACAAAAAACGATTTACTGAGCCACGCAAGCACTTACTATCCGAGAGAGGGAAAGACACTAGCCATCGGCGATGGAACGTGTCGGCTTGCAAGCGCGACGGCGTCCCAAGCAGGCCGCGTCGGGCGCGTTGCAATGGGAGCGAATGGGACAGCCGTAGTTGCATTGTCGGCCGCTTGGCTGAGCCGAACGCCGCTAGCCATCGGCGATGGAACGCGTCGGCTTGCACGCGCCACGACGTCCCAAGCGCGTTCTTGACGCATTCACTCAAATTACTAGGTAGTACTGTCGAAACGCTCGCCTAGCTTACGCTGTGACTGTGCTGCGTGTGCCGCGCAGGCCTGGCATTTTTTTTGTAATCTTTCGTGTAGGCATACAGCCTTCCACGTCCTCACCCGCGCGTCCTTGTACTCATGCCCATGAATTTTGTGCATTGCTCCTTCGTCCATCCATTGAACTTCACTGCAGTGTCCTAGCGTAACTCATTCAGCAGCGCTTTAAATAAATGGTATTTCAGAAGATCGGCCAATGTTCAACAACCTTCCGTTACCTACGCCGAAAGGATACTTTTTTCTGATAACATACGCTTTTACGGCAGTTAGTGGTAATTTCCTTGCATAGTTATAGCAGCGTTTTAACCTTGATCAAAGGGCTGCTATAAATAAGCAGAGAAGTTACGACTAAGTGTCTTAAATGCCTATATTTTCAGAAGACAGTATCCTCCTGACGTTGGTAACTGAAAATTGTGGAAATTCGGCCCATCTTTTGAAGTAGAACTGTTATAAAGTGCTGCTCAATATGTTACGCTAGTGCATTGCGGTGAAGTTTGGTGGTTGGCCAAAGAGTCAATGTCCTAAATTCATGGGCATGCGCAAAAGGTCGCGCGGATGAAGCCTTGCAAGACTGTATGCCTATACGAACGGTTACAATACAAAAAAGCTACGTGCACCTACACTAAAGGTTACTATACACTTTTTAAATTTATAGGTGCACAAAATTGCGAGTACATTTATTAAACGCTACTTGAGTAAAGGTTATAATTTTATTTCAAATTTATAGGTGCACAAGCTTGTAAAAATATACCACTTTATTAAAGGTTACTTATGTAAAGGTTACTATGTACTTTCTATTTATAGGTGTACAAAATTTTGAGAATACGGTTCATTATTAAACGTTACTGTGCTAAGAGTGTATACTAATCGAGTAACATTTATGTTATGAGCTACTCGCAACTATAGGTTAACTTAAACGTTACTGTGCTAAGAGTGTATACTAATCGAGTAACATTTATGTTATAAGCTACTTGCAACTATAGGTTAACTTAAACGTTACTGTGCTAAGAGTGTATAGGGCTTCTTCTTCCTTGGTGTCTCGGCCCAAGTGAATTTTCGCCGTCGTCGTAGCCGTCGCCGTCGGGCTCCGCATATATTTAGGTATATCTATGCTACATGCTTATCCAAGCTGTATAGGCGGGTTATATTGCTACGCCATTGAATCACTAAAGTAGCTCATACCAGGTTTACGTTCATGACTAAATTTTTCCTCAGAAATCTTGAAAATGGCAGGCCGCAAACAAAATTTATCTTAAATCGTCACAGACTATTCAATATTAAAAGTGCAAAAAAAAATAATAATCTGTACTCTAACCTGAAAATGATAAAATTTTAATGACGGGGCTCTTTCCGGGCAGCGTAGTGCCGCTTGTGCGACGTCATTACAGGCTCTACACGGCGTGTTAAAGCTTTTCAGGGTGCCCGAAAGTTTTGCACGCCTGCGTACGCCGCGTCCGCGTTAGTCGGACCCGCGTATAGTTAGAACACAGTCCGAGAAGTTTAGGCGCAACGGTAAACCTTGCTATCGCTGCCAGTGCTTCGACCTTAACCAATTGGTACATTTTATTGCGATAGCAATTATATGGACACTCCAAAGCAGATTTCTGCCGTCGGCGTCGCCGTCGTCGTCGCCGTCGCCGTTGCCGTGAGGTTCCGTATGACGTCAATGGAGATGAAATCGTCACCGCGTGCCGCCGAACGCTGTATGTGCGAGTGAAAGGGCGCGAGGGACGCGCTCTTTCACGGGGAGTGAACGCACGGCGGAGAACAAACGCGCGTTCTGCGCTGTGCTTCCGTAAGGGCTGCAGAATTAGGCGTCTCTTTCCTCCTTTACAATCACCATATATGTAGAGCAAACGCACCTTCTTCCGACGCGCGAAAGGCCGGGGGGGGGGGGGGGAGGAAAGGGAGGTGACGTTTATCTGCGGCACCAAGTGCCTATTTATATCAGAGGCTCCGGCGACAGTCAGCAACGCCGCACGCATTTTGTGTGAACGCTGGCAAAACGCCGACAGCGTCGACATTAGTTCTGCGTGTTGCCGGTGCTGCTGCATGTCCAAGTTTATACAGCTGATCAAGCTATTATCATTACTCCGTATAGCTCTCTGCCAATTTGCTATCGCAATTGATGCTTCGCCTTTCAGGTGAAACTGCGACCACTTTTTTTTCACGCTGTGGATATGACGAGCTGGGTATGTCGAGGTTTCTTAGTGTCTACAAGGATGCAGTCGTTGTCAGCCTATAAAGGTGTAGGCGAACGGACAGACAGACGCACTAGGCAAACCCAATTTAGAGCACTTACCCGCCCTCGCACTAAAATGAGTTTCGTTCACGTGGATGCTTTCTGGTAGCACTACCCAAGACATATATGTTGGTACGACATGCTTCTGCAGACAAGCTGAATCATTCAAACACTTCACGTGTTACACGGAGGTTAGGGCTTTCTATCACTCCATCGAATAATGATCGTAATTATGCTGATAGCCTTTTTGCGGCCCACACACTAATGTATATAGAGATGCTCGAGCTCTACGACCTATTACAGTTCAATGTAACTGTGGTCGGCTACTAGTACCGAAACAAACAATGCGAATAAATCTATGAACGCCAGCATCGCACTTTTTCTGTATACCTCAGAGCTTTGTACAAATGCATGGTGCGCGCAGTTCAGAGCGCGCGTCGCACGGCAGCCTAAAGACGATCACTTCTTCACGAGTCCGAAGAGGAGAAAGAAGTCGACGTCGTTGTTCAAGATGAGGAACATGAACGGGTGGTCGACGACGAACTTGCGCCGCTCACAGTGTTTGGCGTCGGGACCTGCGGTGTTGTCAGCGTCCGACGCCAGCTGTGCGGGCGCCGGTCCAGCGCCAGAGGTCGTCGAAGTGGCCGAGGAGGCCGACGTCTCGGCCCTCGCTTCCACGGGGGCAACGTTCGGTTGGCGTGGCTTGCCGCCGCGTTCGCTGGCGCTGAAGCAGGCCGCGTGACGCGCCAGCGTCACCCGCACCCCTTTGGCCAAGCTGAGGCCGGACAGGTCAGCGCGCTCCGTGAACACGTCCTCCACGCCCAGGGCGGGAAGAACACGATTCAAGTCAGTCACCTGCGGCGTAGAGGAGGAGGAGGAGGAATAAACAGTTATTCATGAAAAAGGGGAAAAAAGGAAAATGGGTCAGGATGGATCCCTATTCCAAAGACTCCAGTGGCCACCGCGACCCGCCCAGCTTGATCCAGGAGGCCCTTCTGGGCCTCGAGGTAAGCAAGAATGAGGATGGCCTCCCAGGGCTTCCTTAGCAAGGTGAGTACCAAAGGTGAATTAATGGCATGAGGTCTTTCGGCACACTGCCATGTTACGTGAGGCAATGAAGGCCAAGACCCGCACCACGGGCAAGAGTTATTATACAAGGTTGGGTTTATTTTATGGTATCTACCTAAATGTGGGTAGATATGCGTCTGTATTCTTCTATATTTCTGCGCCTCCTCCACATTAAGTAGTTTTTTGTGGTGGGGCCTCTCTTGTCGGGTTCTTCGCTGGTGCTCTAGTATATCGCGGACCAGTAGGGAATCGTCTATTTGATCGCTGCGCGTATCTCCAGCTCGGTTAATAAAGCCTCGAGCTAGAGTGCGTGCCTGTTCGTTTCCCGAGATACCCTCGTGGCCAGGACACCATAAAATTGCATGATCTTCTTTCAATGTGTCGCCGATGATCTTAAGGGCGACATGTGGTATGCGGCCTTGTAGATACATTCTGCATGCCACTTGTGAGTCGGACATTATTAAAGCTGAGCTGTTTTGCTTTTCCTTGTATGCGATAGTGAGTGCGATCGCCGTTACTTCCACTGTAGCAGTGCATCTAGTACGTGTCGAGGCTGATGTGTTAAGTGTTCCATGGCGTGTAGTTTGAACTGCCACTATTGCATGTCCTTTGCTAAATCTAGTTACATCTGTATACATTACTTCTTGATTACTGCCCGAAGGTTTTCTGAAGCTGTTTAGCTCTTGCTTGTCTTCTCGCTTTGTGATGGTTTTTGTTCATGTTGCGTGGGATTGGGGAGACCATAATGCTCTTGCGTACTGAATCCCGCATCGTGGTCGTTTGTTCCTGGCAGTATTGTGGTCTTAATGGGTAACCTAAACGCGAGAAAACGTTTCTACCTGTGCTTGTGAGGCACAGTCGCTCTCTTCGGAGGACAGCTGTTCTTAACTTCTTAACTCTTCAAATGTATTGTACATTCCTAGAGCTTGCACCCTCTCGTTTTCCGCATTCGTAGGAAGCCCAAGTGCTGCATTATATGTGCCACGTATTATTAAGTCAATTGCTTTAGTTGCCGATGGGATTAGCTCTTGATATGGTAGCCCGTATGTTATCTTGCTAGTCTTGTAGTTTCGTTTTCATGGAGCCATTTTCCTTTCTTTATAATTCTGCTTCTTAGTCTAGCGATGCTCTTTGTGCTTGACTTAAGAGTTGCTATCATGTGAATGGCTATTTTGTTAATATTTTTTTTATTTACAAATACCTCACAGGCCTACGAAGAGGCATAGGGTGATGGGGGCGTGTGTTACATTAAATACATTCGGTTAAAAGATATCGATGTTACAAGGAACACAACAAATTTGCAAAAAACCAGACATATCGTAAAAGAAGAAGAAAAATAATTGAACAAATAAGCATTGCAAAAAACACACCAAGAAGTGAAAAAAAGTTACATTATACCTTACATAGTTACAAAGGACTTTATACATTGCATAATATTGAAAAAGCAAAAAAAGTGAATAAAAAATTTTTAAAAATTAAAAAATAGCACAGGCATAACACATGACAATGCATTTAAAACGTAATCGGTTTGATAAAACTGTGATCAGTGTGATGAAAAATGTTTCGTCAAATTACAGCAAAAAGCGTCATGATTTGTGAGCTAGGCGAATGCTATCTGGAAGGCTGTTCCAGAGACGGATAGCGCGAGGCAGTGGTGAAAAGTTAAATGCTTGCGTCATGCCATATACACGGGCATAGCTGTAACCATAGAATTTGTAACCATAGTCCTAGTATTCTGATCGTATTTCTTTCTGGCAACGCCTAGTTTCCCATTGTTAGGTGGATGGCTGGTTTGTTTCTGTAGTTACGCCCATGGATACAAATAAACTCAGATTTTTCCGGAGCGCATTGCATGCCGTTTTGTTCTGCAAAGTCATTCAGCGAGTCGATAGCCTCTTGTATAGTTCGTTCTTTTTGCCCTAACGGGCCTTTTCAGACCCATAAGGTGACGTCATCTGCATATAACGCAAATTTTAGGTGGTTAATTTTCTCTAGTTGTCGTGCCAAGCGGTTAATGAACCGCTTGGCACTGAATATAAGTGGCGAAAGAATGGCACCCTGTGCTGTGCCTCTGTTAGGCATTGGGAGTTTGGGGGATTTTCCATACCTATTGTGGCCTTACGGTCAGTTAGGAAAGAGCGGATGTAATTATGAATCGTCATTCCGCAGTCCATTCTTTCGAGCTCTTCAATTATAAGGGTATGGGAAATAGTGCCAAAAGCGCTTTTTAAGTCCACTGCTGCTATGATGTTCTCTCCACCTGTAGGAATGTTTTGCAGCACGTCATCTCGTTGTGTTATGGATATGTCTTGTGTAGAAAGATGTTGTCTGAAGCCGTACATGTTGTGCGAGAGAAGTTCGTGCCCTTCGGTATAGTTAGTGTGCGGCATAGAAGACAACGCGGCGAGAATCATCAGGGCTACGTTAAAGGGAAACGTGAGAGAAAAATATATCCAGATTTATTACTAAACTATCCCTCTGCAATTTGAAAAAAAAAAAACACGTGGTAAGCCATATAAGACGCAATACCAAAGTCAGAGGTAGCAGCGCCGCCTTGAAGTTCCTGCACCAGCTTGCCGTGAGGTCATAGACTTTCATGGCATCCATTCTGACATAGTTAAATTTTTATCTGTTATGATGGCGTACATTGTCTCCTTAGCCGATTAACTGGTAAGATAAGAAAGACCTGGCCTAGAATGTTTTTATCGCTTTATTTATTCTTTATATTATTCAAATACATGCCAAATTAAATATGAAAGGGTTCCTCTGAAAACTAAGAGAGATACAGCGGGTCAAAAATATTGTTTACCACCTGGTTAAAGGCAAATTTATGGTCCAGAACTCGTGTTTGGTGGTTGCTTTGACAAGGTCAATGTGTGTTCTTGAGGTGCGCCTCTATAGAGAAAAAAAATAAGAGCTTTCTTATACAAAGGGAAACAAAAATTCGCATTGTTCCATATGAAGACACCATAGAGGTCTTCGAGTTTTGTCACCAAAACATTTGCTGCTGCTCGCAGTCAAAATTTTTTGTGAATGCCACTGTTGAGCAGGTGCATAAATTAACGTAAATTGAAAGGCAGAGAATAATATTTGGTTTTGTCTAGTGTTTGTAGATTTCTTTTGTAAAGTCAAATATAGTTGAGCTGCTAGTTAGAGCGTTAATAAGCTAGAGACTGTACTCAGCAAGTTTTAAAAGCTTTTCTTTAGCCACAGTTACCCGAATGGCGAAAAAAAATACTTTAAAAATCCTTGACGCCGCACTGATAAACTGGCACTGGGTTCTGGTGCGAACTTGAAAAAAAAAAGAAAGAAAAATTGACCTTAACTTTACCTTGTGTTAAGTATCCTATATAACCGAGAAATAAACTAAATTAGTGTTTTGAAAGCCTACTTTATCGTTCTATACTGATTTAAGTGCATTTCTTTAGTGTCCTCTAACAAGAGGCGAAAGAAAAAACATTGCCAGAGCCCATCTCTCGATGACTCTCGATCTCTCGATTGTCATTGTGAAAACGAGTTATATGAGCCGTGTACTGCAGCGTGACACCTCTTTCTCGCTTCCCTATAAGAACACTCGGCGCCATCTGGCGCAGCCGCCGCGAAGCTTGCGCGTGGGCTCCGAAATGCATGGTACGCCGATGCGTGCCAACGCTGAGAAACACTTCACGTCGCAACCGGACTGCTCTCTCGCGCTTCTCGATGGATGAGTGCTATGAGCGTCCCTTTTGAAACGGGGCAGCGGGTTGCGCCACCAAACGCTTGTTCTTATTTTTGCCTAATGTCCTACCTACCTAAACAAACGCCTCCATTCCACCCTGCAAAAGTGGGTGTACAGCGAAGCGGACGTTGGACGAGCACAACCGACGTTAATTATACAAGTACCACCACCCCGACTGACGCTGCAGCTTTTCCGCAGACCTGCGTTTACGTGTCTTATACCATAGCGCAGCCGCAACGACACTGAAATCCGTTGCTATAGGCTACTTCTCCTTCAAAAGACTCCCACCATCTGCCATTGGGGTTGCGCCGATTGAAGTCAATCCACACACCGCCAACTGCAGGTGCAATCTCTGTCTAGTGGCGGCAGCCCATAGTCCCCATACGCCCACTTCTCCAGCTGCCGTTGAGTGACCGCGGCTGCTAGGTGGCGGTACTGTTCTTGGATGAGCACGGGCTGACGAAAATCCCGACCAACTAAAGGTTAAAAGCTTTAGCGGTGAAACACACAAAGAATTCACAGCAACAAACTTTTCTGAACCACTTTGGAGAACTTTGTTTTTGTTCTTTGCTCTTGTTTGCGGTCTACCTACTTTTCTTCCACCAAACCACCGCTCGCCCCTTTAAGTAAACTCTATTGCCGGCATTTCCCTTTCCGCCTGCTATCCCTGAACCCGAGGGCTTCAAGGAGACCAGCGGAGCCTGAACCGACAGCTGGCTAGATATCTTCACATTCTAATGAAACATGTTCCATCGTTTCCCTAGCTTTACCACACTAAGCGCATGCTTCTTCTTCCTTGGTGTACCTCGCTTTATAACTACGCGTTCTAAGGCATCCTGATCCCGCTTCGAAAAGTAATGAGCTTCCCTTTGAGTTATCATAAATTGTTTCTTTCCGGATTGCATTTTGGCGTCATCGGTGGTTACTCACAGCAGATTTCTTTTCCATTGCCGTCACCCAGGAGATTGTCTGACTGTGTTTAACGGTTTTTGTTGTCATGTTGCTTACTACATAGCGGTCGCATAGTTGCTGGTAAGCTTCCTAGTTCATTTCTTCCACTGTGGACCAATATTCTAAAGGCATGAAAGTTTTTTTCTGTACTAACTTAGGCTCGGCCTACCCGTCCCCACGTGGGAGCGGCCCGCAGCTCTACCCTAGAGCAGGGCTTCTTAGGACCTATTTAATAAAGGTCCGTCCGTCCGTCCGTCCGTCCGTCCGTCCGTCCGTCCGTCCGTCCGTCCGTCCGTCCGTCCGTCCGTCCGTCCGTCCGTCCGTCCGTCCGTCCGTCCGTCCGTCCGTCCGTCTGTCTGTCTGTCTGTCTGTCTGTCTGTCTGTCTGTCTGTCTGTCTGTCTGTCTGTCTGTCTGTCTGTCTGTCTGTCTGTCTGTCTGTCGTCGTCCGTCCGTCCGTCCGTCCGTCCGTCGTCCGTCCGTCCGTCCGTCCGTCCGTCCGTCCGTCCGTCCGTCCGTCCGTCTCGTCTGTCTGTCTGTCTGTCTGTCTGTCTGTCTGTCTGTCTGTCTGTCTGTCTGTCTGTCTGTCTGTCTGTCTGTCTGTCTGTCTGTCTGTCTGTCTGTCTGTCTGTCTGTTCTGTTTGTTATGTTATGTTATGTTATGTTATGTTATGTCCTGTCCTGTCTGTCTGTCTGTCTGTCTGTCTGTCTGTCTGTCTGTCTGTCTGTCCTAATTTTGATAAGTATTATTCTTTCCTTCCAATTTCTTTTTTTAGGACGTACCGAGAAGAGTAAGCAATTTCGCGATCTGCCTGCAAGTAAATATTTATTTTATTTTTCTCTACGTGTCCCTCGTGTACTCGCATCCAACTCCGGGGGAGGCCTTTGTATTTCTGTGGGATTGATAGATCTAGGCTGCAGATTATGGCCCCAATTTTAAGAAACCACGTGACAATAACGGCCGACGGAGCACACCGTTTACCCCACATTTATTATGGAACAAAAAAAAAAACACCGCATATCCACGGGGTGAATGATGATGAGTGGGCGAAGCTCCGGAGGGAATCATTGGTAAACCGTGAATCTTCCGAGTAATTCGCCCAGTCTCGCCGCACTAAATCGAACGATTGACTTCCACCAATTTTATAACAGCGCCCTTCATTATAATTGCACCATCTCCCGCTTAAGGGGACGCTAGCACAAACGCGTTAGAAACGTGCAATACTCTCTAGTAAGGGGGAGAGGCCACAGCGTCTTACGCAGCCGTTTACACATGCCGGAACGTGCACCGCGTTTGCCGACGCCATCACATGACTGCCGGCGAAGTATAACCCCCGTATTCATAAACGCTCCTCGACTTGAACTTGACTTGCCACCGCCTTCAACGCGTTTCGAACGCGCTGCCCAAGGCGGTGGCAAGTCAAGTTCAAGTCGAGGAGCGTTTATGAATACGGGGGTAAGGCGGAGAGGCCACAGCGTCTTACACCAGCTTCTTACACGGGCCGTAACGCGCTAGCACAAACGCGTTAGAAACGCACAGTCTTTCGTTAATGTTGGGTATTTATTGTCATCGTGGTGCGTGTGTCCATGTGCGCTTCGTAGTGGTTAGCGCCGCGCGTTCGGAAGCGAGGGGTCCCTGGTTCGATTCCGCGCTACGGACACAACTTATGGATTTTTTTTTCATAAAAGTAGACGTGGCTACCTACTACGACGACGACTACTACTACTACAGAGGAGGGAAAGACCCACACCCTAAGGAGCTTCGCCCCTAAAAGCGCTAGTGGAGCGATGGCTAAAGTCGCGACGGCAACTTTTGTTCGCTCGTGGCTTGCAACTAAAGCAGCGCATGAGAGTTAGCTATCGTGGTTTCGCTTGATAAATACTGGGCGATGAAGATACCACTACAATCCTCAAAGCAAGTTCCCTCTGCTGCGTCCGTAGCGCCTTGAGGACACGTCCTCACCTGTCGCAGCCGGAACCGGGGTAGGCTGACGTCGACGTCGCACTCGCGGAACTGCAGCTCGAATGTGCTGGCACTGAGCTCTTCCTGGAGTGCGCCAAGTCCATCCGGGTCTTGGGGCAGGAAGAGCACCATGACGGCGCCGGAGTGTCGGTACGGCAGCACCAATGCGCTGGCGCCCAGCGAAGGACAGTCGGCCAGCAAGAAACGGCCCGACTGGTGCATCATGCGGACCTGAGTGGAAGGTACACTAACATAACTCGCTAGCCTTCGCATGTCTAGTCGCGCGAAAGTTCCTGCCTAACTAATATGTTTCATCTATAAGACAGCAATTATGCGGACACGCCAGGGGCGTTTGTGACGTCGCCGTGAGGTTCCGTATAAAGTCCAAGGGCGATAAAATCATCACCGCGCGCCGTATGCTGTATGTACGAGTGAAAACGTGCGAGGGTGAGCCGGCGATCCCGGCTCAATCTCGCACACGCGAAGGGGAGAAGCGGGAAGGAAGCGGTAGGGAGGGGAGGGAGGTTGACGTAAATCGCGCCGCCCAATACTCGCGTTAGAGGAGGAGAGCGTGAGGCGAGCCAACCAATGGCGGTGTACGAAAAAAGTAGGTCATCGGAGGAGTGGAATGTGAGAGGTGTTCGCATTAGCGTTGGTTGTATATACAGAGCTTTGGTCAAGGACTCTTCTCTGGGCGTGAGGAACGCGCTAGGAACGCCGTCGCCCGTGGACCCCGCAGGTAGCGCCGTTCGCGTTAGTGGTTGTTGTATATGCGGAGCTTTGGTCAAGGACTCTTGTCTGGGAACGTCATAAAAAAGTTCGAGGAGCCCACTAGGAACGTCGTCACCAGTGGACGCCGACGCGTTCCATCGCCCGCAAGTAGCGCCGTTCGGGTCAGCCAAGCGGCCGCGAATGCAACTACGGTTCGGGCGCTCGCTCCCATTGCAGCCGACCTCACACGGGAGGTCGTACCTTTCTTTTTTGAAAAGCATCGACACCATGCGAAGCACGCAAAAGCGAAAATGAAATGAAAGAATGGTGAAACAAAACATTTACAATATAGACTGCTTGCGAACTTTGACTTGCATGGTGTAACACTCTGTGGAACTAACACAGCTTCGCTGTTCGACCATCTTCACGGAGTGGAAGGGCGGTGATTTTTTTTTACGTTTCAGCCTCCGTAAAGTCATGTGCAGTGCGCACTCTAAAGGTTCTTTGACATGCTGCGACTGGAGCGAAAAAAAAACGGTGCAGTCGCACGCGCCGCAATGCTATTTTTAGAGGGCTCATTTCACACGACCAAGATTTCAGCGATGCGGCTGGTGCGACGCCCAGGGTTGCTTGCTGCCAAGTTTTGTGGCATACGCTGCATAATTTTTTTAATGGAATGAAGAAAACCTGTGCGTTATGGTGCCATTGAATTGTCTTTAATAAGAGCCAGGTGTTTTATAAATTGGAAAACACCGCATACCCACGGGGTGAATGATGATGAGTGGGCGAAGCTCCGGAGGGAATCATCGGTAAACCGTGAATCTTCCGTGTAATTCGCCCAGTCTCGCCGCACTAAATCGAACGATTGACTTCCACCAATGACACGCGCCATATATGACGTCATTCATTTTATAAGAGCGCCCTTCATTATAATTGCACCATCTCCCGCTTAAGGGGACGCTAGCACAAACGCGTTAGAAACGTGCAGTACTCTCTAGTAAGGGGGAGAGGCCACAGCGTCTTACGCAGCCGTTTACACATGCCGGAACGTGCACCGCGTTTGCCGACGCCATCACATGACTGCTGAGAGAGTATAACCCCCGTATTCATAAACGCTCCTCGACTTGAACTCGACTTGCCACCGCCTTCAACGCGTTTCGAACGCGCTGCCCAAGGCGGTGGCAAGTCAAGTTCAAGTCGAGGAGCGTTTATGAATACGGGGGTAAGGCGGAGAGGCCACAGCGTCTTACACCAGCTTCTTACACGGGCCGTAACGCGCTGGCACAAACGCGTTAGAAACGCGCAGTCTTTCGTTAATGTTGGGTATTTATTGTCATCGTGGTGCGTGTGTCCATGTGCGTTTCCGGGCGTAGTGGTTAGCGCCGCGCGTTCGGAAGCGAGGGGACCCTGGTTCGATTCTGCGCTACGGACACAACTTTCGGAATTTTTTTTTTCATAAAAGTGGACGTGGCTACCTATACTACTACGACTACTACTACTACTACTACTACTACTACTACTACTACTACTACTACTACTACTACATACTAGAGCACTGCACGGGCCCGGGCCGGCCCGAAAGCCTGGGCCCGGCCATGCCCGGCCCGCGGGCCGGGCCGGGCCGTCTGAAGCGTTTGTCGGCGGGCTCGGGCTTGAGGCCGCGGGCCCGGGCCGGGCTCGGGCTTGAAGCCACGGGTCCGGGCCAGACTCGGGCCCGCTCATTGAAGGGCCTAAGTAGGCCTTCGAGCACACGCGACCGTTATGCATTGCATGGTTCAGTGCATTCTGTGCCAAGCTGAAGTGACACGTGCAAGATGATTGTCATCATCATCATCAGCCTATATTTATGTCCACTGCAGGACGAAGTCCTCTCCCTGCGATATCCAATTAACCCTGTCTTGCGCTACCTGAATCCAACTTGCACCTGCGAATTTCCTAACTTCATCACCCCACCTAGTTTTCTGCCATCCTGGACTGCGCTTCCATTCTCTTGGTATCCATTCTGTAGCTCTAATGGTCCATCGGTTATCCATCCTACGCATTACATGGCCGGCCCAGCTCCATTTTTTGTCAACTTAATGTCAACTACAATATCGGTTATCCCCGTTTGTTCTCAGATCCACACCGCTCTCTTGACTGTATGTCTTATCACATGAATATATCTTATCAAAGAAAATAGTAAAACAGATGAAGATCTCATTTTTAACAGCGGAGCTGTTTTATCCGGGCCTAATGTGTCCGCTGAATCCAAAAATGTGGGCCGATCCTGGCAGCAGTGCAGAAAGGGTCCAAGCGCAATGGCACATACACCTGTGAACTAGCGAAGCTGAGCCTGGATAAGTCTAGCTAAGAATGGTGGGGACTAATTGCCTATCGATAGGCAAATGATAGCCAATCAGTAGCTAGTCGATAATCGATCAATAATCAATGAATTCCTGAAAATGCTGGGGATGACTTAATAGTGCTTAGCCTAGCCCAAATACGTGGCCAATACCTTACGATAGCCAATCGACAGCCAATCAATAGCTAATCGATAAAAGGATCAATTATCAATAAATTCGGATAACTTGGTAGTGCTTAGCCTATCCAAAATACGTGGCCAATATCTTGCAATAGACAATCGATAGCCAATCAATAGCTAATCGATAATCAACCAATAATAAATAGATTCCGGGAAATGCTGGGGATGACTTGGTAGTGCTTAGTCTAGCCCAAGAGCCAGGACTAGCTATAGGTGCCCATCATCTCCGCTGTCTCTTTAGCATTGCGCCGCCAGTGCAAGCTGCACTAATTTTTTTTTTCTTTTCCGCAAAAACGAACATTGCTTCCGCGTAAGGAAAAATAAATTATACAAAGAACCACTCCTCAAACCATTTCCATGTTACTGCTTTTGCGATCGCACCAGTGTCGATACTATGGCATTATTTTAGCGCTAAGGCCAGTTACTTTTGTGCTTCAATGCATAAAACAGCGTTTTCCTCAAAAAGTTAACTGGAACGCCCATGCATTTCGTCGGACTTTTTGAAAATTAATATCTCGAAACTGGTTCAGTCTTGAGAATTCGTTCCAAGTGGACACGCCTTGCGAACTCAGCGGCTATAATTCGTAGATTGAAAGGTGTGCCATAAAATAATTAATTAAAAAGTTAGTTCGCGTAATTATGTTAAATATCCAATTAGGCGTTTTGACCCTCCATTAGGCCACGCCATCCATGTCAGAATTAGCTTGCAACTACACAAAACAATTAGCCTCCTTAGAGCATCGTCGCATTAATGCGAACGCAAGAAATCCTGAGATATGGTCAATTCCATACTTCAGAACACTCTATAAGCATCAGTCGTTAATACATTACCTACCATTCACTTTGAACAGATACAAAAATGGCGGTAATTTCAGTAAGAAAGAACTCAGCTGACACTTTGGTCGCTTGTAATGTATCTGATGTGATTAATATTCTGCCTTTGTGTATGGTTCTGAGTATATAATGTAAATCCTGTTTCGTTTTCTTTGCAAATGTTGATCTTGTAAAATTCAGTCGCATGCTATGTTGTATAGCTGGTGTTGCGTTGTTTTGTATAGCCAGTATTGTTATCGTAGTGTTGTTTAAAATGCATTCTGTTAAACTTTTTCCAATTCTGTTAACTCGCCGTGACGCAAATATTCTTTGTCTTTCCGTTCATAGCTATTTCGTCTACGAGGAATTCCAGCGATAGCTGGAAATATATGTGAATTATTGTGCATGTGTGCACACTGTTTGCTGTACTATTGCCTTGCCTGGTCTTATGGGTCACGTCAAGCTACATATGTAGCTTTTAGTCCAAAATGACCGCGCAGCATGTAAACTGGACAATAAATTAATTTGATTTGATTGATTTCGAAACTGATTTAGTCTTGAGAATTCGTTCCAAGTGGAAACGCCTTGCGAACTCGGCGGCTATAATTCGTAGATTGAAAGATGTGCCATAAAATAATTAATTAGAACGTTAAATGGCGTAATTATGGTAATTCTTCAATTAGGCGTTTTGATTTCTCGTGGAAGTAATCGCCGCCTCATCGAGTAGTTTAGATCAAAGATTATAACTATGCTATCTCCCACAGGCAATCTTGCAATCTTTCAAAATTTTGTTCAGCTAAAATGAAACGCCCTGTATATATTTGCATGCTAAATGACATCATAGAACTATATCATACAAATCAAGTTAAGTGCATGCGCACCACCAGAAAAATAGTAGCACAGGCAATGGGCCGGATTACTGATGTTGCCGTGGGAGAAACAAAGATTTCGGCCTTTTATTGCTTATATACTGCAGCTGATTAAACCTCGAGAAGGTCAGGCTGACAGATATTACGGATACAATCTGTAAGTAAAAAAAAAAAAATAGCCAACGTTCGGACGAGCAGTTTGCAGCACGTCGTTCAGCGCTGTTTGCCTTCTATGTCGGCGTCGTTCTGCCTGCGTTACAAAAAAGTCGCAGTTTCACCTGAAAGGCGAAGCATCAATTGCGATAGCAAATTTGTAGAGAGCTATACGGAGTAATAATATTAGCTTTATCAGCTGTATAAACTTGGACATGCAGAAGCACCGGCAACACGCAGAACTGTTGTCGACGCCGTCGGCGTTTTGCCCGCGTTCGCTCAAAATGCGTGCGGCGTTGGTGACTGTTGCCGGAGCCTCTGATATAAATAGGCACTTGGTGCCGCAGCTAAACGTCGCCTCCCTTCCCTCCCCCTCCCCCTCATGGCCTTTCGCGCGTCGGAAGAAGGCGCGTTTGCTCTACATATATGGTGATTGTAAAGGAGGAAAGAGACGATTACTTCTGCAGCCCTGAAGGCGCTGAGCCGTGCTCCCTCAAGGGCTGCAGAAGATAGCGCCAACCTTTCCCTTTCCCTCAAGAACCACTTATCATCATCATCATCCTGAAGGGAGCACGGCGCAGAACGCGCGTTTGTTCGCCGCCGTGGGTTCACTCCTCATGAAAGCGCGCGTCCCTCGCGCCCTTTCACTCGCACATTCAGCGTTCGGCGGCGCGCGGCGACGATTTCATCTCCATTGACGTCATACGGAACCTCACGGCGACGGCGACCGCGACGGCAGAAATCTGCTTTGGAAGTGTCCATATAATTGCTATCGCAATAAAAGTTAGATGATGACCTATATAGACAAGCCCATATGGCTCCCGCATTACAATGTATTGTTCGTAATTCGGCTGCCGCGAAGTCGTCGTGTCCGCACAGTGAGAAGATCCTCGTGATGCATGTGCTTAGCGTGAGCTGCTGAAGGAATGATGTGAACGATAATTGTGCCTAAGCAGTGCCTGCTCCTATAACCCTGCTCTTGCACCAAATGCAGCAGCAAGCATCAACCTGAAAGCCCACATACGCCCCTCATGGCAGCCGCAAATGATCTGCGTGTGATCACTGAACGTGGATTAGAATTTGTGTTCTGAACTTAAATCTTAGCGCTGGTCTGGTTCGTCCACCGTGGCCCACGTGCTGTAATTACGTATGTCATCTCTGTATATTTCGAAATACGTAAAGACCGACACCACAATCTTTTTAGGAGCTGCAGTCACTTGTGTACGTAGCATCATGGCATTTTAACAGGCATGGGCGTAGTCTACTTTCTCGTCTTGTATCTCGTGCTGTTAGTATACTGCGAATCTGTACGAAGATGCTTAAATCAATATGCTGCAGTACGTAGTGGGGAGGCGTAGCCCCACGGCAAACATGAAATGCGTTGCTAGGAGTATATATGTTTGTTTAAATAAACAAATTAGAGCGCTAGAATATTTGTAT
The DNA here is from genome assembly GCF_013339745.2 of Dermacentor silvarum. NCBI lineage: Eukaryota > Metazoa > Arthropoda > Arachnida > Ixodida > Ixodidae > Dermacentor > Dermacentor silvarum. The sequence continues at coordinate 56,359,608 of NC_051155.1, forward strand.
TCGTAGTAGCAAAGGGGGTATAAAGTAGAAAGCTATGGGAACTATCGGACAATCTCGTTGTCATGCGCGTCTGCTTCTACCTGCTTTAGCACATTACCTAGAAGTGGGGCTGGAAACCCCAGATTACCCAGAACCTGAGCAACTGAAGCAGATGTTATGGTTCCTTTACTGAAATTTCCAATCGTGAAAGAAGCCCGTGAATACACCTAAAGTGCCTCGAATGGCCAGTCAAGCGGCAATCTTGGGTGTATTCGCGGGCTTCTTTCCCGCTAGGAAAAAACACTTTTATGTACAACGTATGGAGCAACAGAAAGCTGTATCGGGTGTTTTTCATGTGGCTCTACAATTTTCCCAGTGAATTTTCATGTAATTATAATACTTCAGAAGTCGATTAATTAATTAAGACTAATTATGTAATTAGGCGGAATGCAAAAAATAATCTGAGTATCTCCAAGCAACGGCAAACAGCATTACCTTGGTTCAGTCCATCTACGTGGCCATTTGCATATTTTTAAAGTTTGGCTAAAGTTACGTGGGACACCCTGTATATCTAAGTACAGGAAAAGCTCAGTAGAAGCAGGCATATCCCAACAACTTGTAACTCTGTTAGGGGCACGCGTATTGAAAATTTTCTGGCGAGTTACTCCCAATTATTGTAGCTGAGGAGTTTCGTGAGTGCTGCACAAATCACTATATGAGGTTAGCGTTGCCGAGGCTAGCGACCTTACGTCATGCTTCCTCCTACATTTCTTTCTTCTGTTACGTCACAAATAGGGTTGACCTTTATTGAGCCCGAGAGATAGGGCGAAGGACGGCAGCATCAACAACCTTCGGCTCAGTCCACGCTGATGATGCGCCCGCAAGCGCGCTGAAGATGAAAGGCACAAACATGATGATGATAATGTACAGATGATGAAGAAGTGTACTAAATGCCCACACTAATTTCCCTCGTGCAAAAGCGGCCATCCTGGCCGCTGCCTAAAAGTCCGGGAACGCCGCGTGAAGGGCTTCCTGCTGGAAACGTGGACCACTTCGGTAGAGCGGCAACGGCGGTCAGTTGAGGTAACAACAGGGGTCACACGATAATTAACGGTAGAAGTCATTTGTAGGACCATGTATGGGCCAATAAACCGAAACTGAAGCTTCTCGCACAACCCAGGAGTGTGAATTGGTGTCCAGGGCAGCACTTCATCGCCAGGCTGGTATAATACTACGCGATGAGATGCGTCATAATGATCCTTGCGGTCCTATTGTCTGGCTTCGGTGTTGATGCGGGAACGCTGGCGACAATGGACGAGGCGGGAAACATATTGTTCGCAGGAAGATGGAGATGAACTGACAGGGGCAGGGAAGAAATAAACGTCAAGAAAGATACAGGGTAAACGGCCATAAACAATGTAGAATGGCGAGTAACCGGTTGTGCGTTGAACGGCGGTTATACGCGAAGGTGAGGAATGGCAAAATTGAGTCCTAATTTTGTTTGATCTGGCTGAATATAGGGGGCTATCGTGTCAGAGAGCGTACGATGAAACTATTCAGTCAGGTCGCTGGTTTGAGGATGATAACTTGATGTAGTCTTGTCAGTGGTACCAGAGGCTCTGAGCACTTCACCTACCAGTTGGGAAAGAATGTCTTTGCGCGGTCGCTCAGAAGGGGACGAGGGGCGCCGTGGCGCAGGATTATGGCTTGAAGAATGAATGCAGCAACTTCGGAAGCCGATGTAGAACTCACACAAGCTGTTTCGGCATAGCGCGTCGGGTGGTCGACGGCTGTCACTATTCATCGACTACCGGGCGGGAGTCATGGGAAGAGGCCCATGGAGATCAATGCCAACAACCTCGAACGGTTCCGCAGAACACGAGACTGGTAGTAATTGCCCGGCAGGAGCTGATGTTGGCCGTTTTCGAAGCTGACAAATGACGCAGGAAGCGACGTACATCGCCACTCTGGTAGACAGGCCAGGCCAGTAGAAGCGACTTCTTATGCAGTCGTAAGTTTTCTGGATGCCAAAGTGGCCAGCAGTCAAATCGTCATGAAAGGCCTGAAGGACATGCGCACAAAGGCAACGAGGCAGTACAGGCACCCATCATCGTCCGTCAGGATGGTGGATATGGCGGTACAGCACGGAGTTTTCCAGCTTGAATTGTGTCAACTGTCGACGAAGCCGGGCGGCCGCGAAGCTACATGAAGGTGGTCTATAATACGTCGAGTGTACGAGTCGGCGAGTTGTTGAGACGAAAATGATTCTTGGTCGTCCGAAGCGAGATGATCAAGAGCGGCGAAGGACAAAACCACCGTACAAGAGACATAAGTGAGTGCGTCACCGGAGGTGGTGCGGAACTATTGATGAGGGTGGCTGTAGGACGCGGGCAGCTAGAAAAAGCGTCTGCGTCTTGGTGCTTCTTACCAGACTTATAGAAGATCTCGAAGTCATATTCTTGCAGACGAAGAATCCAGCGACCAAGAAACCTGACAAGTTCTTGAGTGTGGAAAGCCAGCATAAGGCGTGATCGTCCGTAACAATGGTAAAATGGCGGCCGTGGAGATAAGGGCGAAACTTCTGGGCGGACAAAACAACAGCGAGGCGCTCCTGCTAGGTGATGGTATATTCTTCTAGGCAGGTGTGAGGACGCAGCCGGCATATGCAACGACCCTGTCACGCGATGAGTTGCCTCATTGGAGGAGCACAGCACCGATGCCATGGCCGCTAGCGTCCATGTGCAAGAGGGTGAGTTCAGTCTCATCAAAATGACACAGGACAGGTTCAGATGTGAGGGCGCCCTTCAGCTGGTCAAAGGCAGATTCACATTCCGGTGACCACACGAAGGGAGGAAAGAAATAAGTGGTTTAAAGGAGCAGCCGGGAAGTCGAGCATGAATCGGCGAATATAGGAAGCGATGCCAAGGAAATTGAGCAGTTATTTGGTCTTTTCAGCACGGGAAAGTGAAGCACTGCCGAAATCTTGTCAGGATCAGGTCGAATATAAACGATCCTTGCTCACAATGTGGCCTAAGACCTTGATCATCTTGCTTGCAGAATGCCACTTTTTGGTGTTGAGCTGAAGACCAGCGTTGAAGAGGCACCTGAGAACCTCGTCCAGACGTTGCAGGTGCTGGGCAAATGTCGATGAGAAAATAACTGTATCATTGCGATAGCACAAGCAAGTCTTCCACTTCATGCCACGAGGGTGTCAATCATGCGCTCAAAAGTTGCGGGAGCATTGCAGAGGCTGATAGACATGACGTTGAACTCGTAAATGCCGTCTGGGGTTGCAAACGCTGTTTTTTCTTTGTCGGCTTCGTGCATCCTAATTTTCCAGTAAGCTGAACGCATATCAGGACTGGAGAAGTACTCGGCACCTTGCAGGAAATCGAAGGCATCGTCAATGCGAGGCATGGGGTTATTATACATCCTTGCGCGTGATCTTGTTGAGCACTCAGTAATTGACACAAAATCACACGGATCCACTTTTTTTTCGGGCCGAAATGATGGGAGACGACCAAAGGCTAGCAGAGGGGAGTATTATCTCACGTTGCAGCAAATCGGCAACGTTTTCCTCAATAATTTTGCGCTCGGCTAGAGACACGCGATACGGCCGGTGACGCACAATGGATATGCCGTCTGTCCGAATCCGATGCGCTGTGACGGATTAGCAGAGCTTACGCGCTCGTAATCGTCCAGCCAGTCTTCAGCATCTTCACCACGAAGACCACTGAACAGATGGGGATTCCGCTGGCGGCCGCTGAAGATCAAAGAAGGTGCGGCTTGCGGAGGCGGGAGGGTTAGGGTAGATGCCCTAGGCTGCTGGGCCTGCGACATACTGGCAGACAAGCGCCGACCTGAACGAAGCTCCAGGGAGTAGGCCAAGCGTGCAGAGGACGGGGGACCAAGAAGCGCCTCCACCAGCTTTGACGTCACACTAAGGGTGGACCTTTACTGAGCCCGAGGAACACGGCGAAGGACGGCGGCATCACAACCGGCATCAACAGCCTTAGGCACAGTCCATGCTGATGATGCGCTCGCACGCGCGATGAAGTTGAAGGGCACACACATGATGATAATATACAGATGATGAAGAAGTGCACAATAAATTGCCACAGTTCCTACATTTCTTTCTTCCGCCATGCTTTCAGCGCAGCAGGGACTCTCGATCTTCCTCTTACCCAGAACAAGAGAGAAAGCAAGCGCACAATGAGCCGAGTGCTACACAGCTTCGTAGGCACTCACGATCAGCTACTGTGTGTCCTACAAAGTAGATACATTGGTCAGCCGGTAGGCACAGACGATCAGCTATTGTGTGTCCTACAAAGTAGATACATTGGCCAGCCGATACTCGGTGCACAGCCAGCGGCTGACAACGCCGGACTGTAAAACAGCGAGCTCGACAAGGACGTAAAGCGTTCCGAGCTGACACGAGCGATCGCAAGACTCACTCGAAACACCACACTGGGCAAGGACGGAATCACCAACAAGTTGCTACGTAACCTGGACGATGCAACCGTGCAGGCAATACTGGAACTCTTCAATGCACACTGGAACAGAGGGACCTTACAATTCAAGCATGCGGAGATTACGCTGATGCCAAAGCCGGGAAAAACGCCCTGCCTGGAGAACCCAAGACCCATTTCGCTCACGTCTTGCCTCGGTAAATTGATGGAACGCGTGATCTTAGACAGGCTACAAACGCATCTCCAAGAACGTCAACTTATGCCGAACGCGATGTTTGGTTTTTGGCCCAACTTGGCGACGCAAGGCGTGCTTCTGCAGCTCAATGAGGAAGTACTGTCTGCATCAATGCCGTGCTGCCGAAAAGCAATTCTGGCACTAGACCTAAAGGGAGCCTTTGACAACGTGGGGCACGAAGCCATATACTAGCCAATCTCAGTGACACGAGTTGGGGCCGACGAACGTACAACTACGGGAGGGCTTTTCTCACAGATCGTACAGCCACAATAGGGCTGCTGAGAAATGTGAGGTCACAGCGAGTAGACAAACCTAACAGAGGAACGCCACAAGGAGCAGTATTGTCGCCGACACTTTTCAACGTGGCCATGATGAAACTCCCAGCCCAACTTGAGGAAATACCGGGGATCAGACACGTCTTGTATGCAGACGATATCACGGTATGGATAGTCCGAGGGTCCATAGGAGAAAAACAAGAGGCATTACAGGAGGCAGTAGACGTCATAGCAAGATACGCGGAGACGTGCAGACTGCAATGCGCGCTAGAGCAGTCGGAGCTCCTCATAATCGAAAAGCGCTCACGAGGACGATCAACAGCCCCGGCCCCAACCATCCACCTACGAATGTAGGTCCTAGAGAAGTCACCAAGGTGGACAGACTTCGTATCCTCGGCTTACACTTACAAAAAGACGGGGGCGGAGGATACGCCATACAGAAGCTACAACACACGACCACACAGATCTTGCGCATGATGCTACGAATTACCAGCAGGAAGAGGGGACTCCAGGAACAGGACCTGATCCGACTAGTGCAGGCTCTGATTGTGAGCCGCATTGCGTACTCGGCACCATATTTAAATTTCAGTAACGCGGAAGTGGAGGTACTCGACCAGCTGATACGCAAAGCTTATAAGCAAGCGCTCGGACTCCCACCCGGAACGGCTTCTTTTCGCCTCGAGGAGAGAGGGGTGTGCAACAACACACGGGAAATCATGGACGCCCACCCGGTAAGCCAGAAGGAAAGTCTACTACGCACAATAGCGGGACGCTAGGTCTTGGAACGTCTTGGATATTCCGTACTGAAGACCAGCGCACTGACAAAATTTTCAGCACGAATACAAGAAACTATACACGTCTCAACGATTCCCAGGAACATGCACCTAAACTTCCACATCGCACGGTGACAAGCCCGAGCGCAGGCGCTCGCGCGAAAGTATGAGAACCACCCCAATGTCTTGTAGACGCGGCCAGCACCGCAAGAAGCACCGCATTCGTCACCAGCGTAGTCAACAATCACACGACCGAAATAAGTGCGTCGTCGGTTTCCAGATCGAGCGCTGCGGAGGCAGAGGAACTAGTCATAGCGTTATAGCAATAACGGCAGGACCACACTGGGAGTGTGTCATAGTTCTTACGGACTCAGACGGCATGCATAACATTTTCCAGGGCCAAAATTTTCAGGGCCGCACATCGCATATTGAATGGAGCGCACCAGCTCCCACCATATATACAAATCGTGTGGACTCCGGGGCATGAGTCCTTACGCGGCAATCAGCAGGCACACGCCTACGCCCGAGCGCATGCACACCGGAAGCCGCGAGAGGGCCGCGCTGAGCAGTTCCATCCCGTGACTATGCCATTAGCCTACACGCACATCCTACAACACTATCGCCGTTCACGAAGTACACTACCGCCGCCTCACAATGCTCTGACGTGAGAGGAAGCCGTAATATGGCGAAAACTCCAAACACTCATCCACATTTGAGTCTCCACCGTGCACGCCATACACCCTGTGCTGTATTTCTATATAAATGCCAACACTGCGATCAATGCGCAACGCATTACAAAATATGGGCTTGCGCAAACACACCACAGCTCACACCCATAACAAACCCCACCACATGACAATGGGAGACAGCGCTGTCCAGCTCCGACTCGACGGACCAGCTCAACCTGGTCAACCGAGCGAGACGGGCAGCTAAGGCCGCTGGACTCCTGGACTGAGGGGACCACCCACTGAAGAGCGAAGGAGATACCTACGCTCGTGTGCTCTTTTGCATAAAGTTTATTCTCTCTCTATCTCTTACAAAGAAACATTATCGTTCGCTGCGTTAGACGTCAGATGCATAAGTGTCGTCGTCTCATAGTCGTCTCCGTCGTGCCATCGTAATGATCATCCGCTATCTTTGTCGTGGTCGCCGTCGCATGGTACCCTCGTCATCATGTCGTCGTAGTCCTCCCATTAACAACTTCGTGAGACCAATAGCTTAATTAGGCATGTAAAATGCGTCAGTGTCTCAAGCTGCATCCAGCGTAGCCTCAACATGAGACGCTATCAAACCATGCGGAAAAGGGGGAAACGACAGGGGAAATTCCAGGACCCCTTGCCGGATTCACAAGTGATATCTTTTCGGGGTTTCAGTAACAAGCGAGCTCAACGACTTTATACCGATCTTGGGATGCCGGCCCATTATATGCAGCTTGTCACCGTTCTCGCTCACCTTCTTGGTCCTGCCGGGTGCCAAATGGAACTGGGCATCGGTGGTGCGCGCTCGGCTGAACCGCACCCGCCAGCCGCCGGCAAAGCCCACGAAGCTGAGCAGCAGCAGTGAGGTGCTCGAAACCAGACCGGCCTGCGCCGCCGCCTGATGACAACTCCGGCAGGATCTCGTGGGCGTCGAAGCGCGGCACCGCCTGGCGCGCCTCGTCAGTGATGCGCGACAGGCTTGTGTCCGGGGGATCGGCAGTGAAGTCGTGCGCCCGCAGGCCCACGGCGCGGGCCGCCTCGCGCTGTCGGAATTCGCGCCGGATCCGGAGGCTCCGGTCGTGGTAGATCAGGTTGCCCAGCTTCAGGCGCAGGGAGGACACACTGCAGCGCGCGTCCGAAAACACGGAAAACCAGCTCTGTGAAAGCCCGGAACCACATAACTGATTTGCCGTATTTAGTGTACCTGTGCTTCAAGTTGTCCATAATTCGGCCTCGAGCTGCAATCTGCTATAGCCTCCTGGTTAACTCAGATGGTAGAACGACCACCCCGGAAAAGCGTTGGTCCCGGGTTCGATCCCCCGACAGGCAGGAGAAATGTTTAACCAACTGTCAAACTTTCTTTCTAAAAAATTTCCGTATGGGTTTCATTTCTAGCTACGTGCTACAGTCCGGTGGATGACAACTTTTCCTTTCCCGTTCCAACACACATTCAGAGGAAAGAGCAACGCTTAATCTCGCCGTTCGTGCCGCGAATGTGCATCTTCGCGACCCATACGGTAGCTATCTAGTTATCCTAGTTATACGCGCAGCTGTGTTTTCCGCGAAGAAATATATCATTTCTCGCGCCATCAACGAGCGCCAATGAATTTGATCATATATGAGTCTGGGTGCACAATATTTGCCAGTTTTTATTTGATTCATCGTCATGCATTATCGATGCACGACGTTAAGTCATAATCGATGATTTATGATGACATCCCTTTTCAAACGGGGCGGCGCATTTCGCCTATCTCTACTTTATATGCCTACCCGTCATTGAAACCTCCGTATCTATATTTCCAATATAGCCTATGCCTGTATACCTCACGCAGGACCGGCACTGGGCGTGCAGCCGGGCAAAGTAGTCGTCCGTGATCGGTCGGTGGGAACGGCGCGCGAGCGGCAGGTGGAGGGCGCGCGCGATCTGATGAGCGGTGGCGCCCCTGGCGGCCTGCAGCAGCACTTCTAGCGTGCTTGCCACAGCGTACGGCGAGAAGAGGATGTTCCCCGTGCGGCCGGCGAGGCGCAGCTGGCGGCACAGCTCCAGCGCGAACTGCAGCAGGCCCTGAGCGATGAGGTCGTATCGCTCGCTGCGCCGTATACAGGTAACAGGCGTGAACATTGGGCATCAACCGTTTTGGCACAGCGTTAGCACTTTGACGCTATAGTGTTACGACCACTGTAAGATGCCATTCCCTGCGCATGTAGCATAGGTTAGAACCAAGACTAGTGGTCGGTGCCTGAGTGGCACGGCCATCGCCATGAGCTCGTGGGTTGCTGAGCTTGGCTAGCTTGGCTGTATATCAGCGACCGCTACCTCTTCGCCCCGCGTCCCATCGCAATAAGCCTCATTTGAAACGTGTGTGACTCCTGAGTTTCAGGGGCGGACGAAGACCATCATGAAAAAATGTTCCAGAAGCCAGGGGAATTCATATTCACACGTATAGCTTCACTGGCTTTACTCAACAATAAAACAATAACAAAGCATAGACGTTTCGCCACCTATGCGGGTGGCATCGTCAGTACACAAATGTCGTCCCATGAAAGAGTGCATCAACTCATATCTTGCCGTAAACATCCGGCAAAGGACCACGATTACTGTTGCATGCATTTTGATTATGACGGATGAACCATGATTCGATCAATTTCCTTGTGCCCCATCGTTGTTCCCGTGCCAGCGTCGTCACATTATCGAAATCGAACACGTGTCCTTTCGTCAGGCAGTGGTCGACTAATTCCGTCTTGGCACGTGTTGAATGTGTGGCTTTGGTGACGTCCCTGACGTGTTCCTTGATGCGAGTATGACGTCGTCGCCCGGTCTCACCGATGTAGCAGGCATCACAGTCCGTACAGTTAACTTTGTACACAACTCCGCTTTGTTCGTCGGAGGGGGTGCCGTCCTTTGGTTTTGGGAACACGTTAGCCAGTGTGCGCATGGGTTTAAACACAGTCCTAACGCCCAGAGGTCGCAAGGTCCTACACACAGCTTCTGACAGGCCGCAGACATACGGGATGCACACAACAGAATTTTCATTATTAGCCCTGCTCTCGCGAGGTCTTTGCATGCGGCGCCGCGTGTCATCGACAAACCGCTGAGGGTAGCTCCGTTTATTCAGGACAGTGGCAACATTAGTTTCTTCATGCTTCCTCAGGGTCTGTGTCGACGACAGCGCGTCGCAACGTGACAGAAGTGTACGGGCAACAGCATATTTGTGCTCCGCAGGGTGGTGGGAGTCAAAACTCAGCACATTGCCACTGTCGCAAGGTTTGCGGTATACGGATGTCGCCAATGAACCGCCCTCGTTCCGACGCAACTGTCTACCACCAAATAGAAGGTGTCCCGATGGGCAGCCCTGTGTCGGTAATCGTGGCAGATCTTTTGATGGAACACGTGGAAACTTTATGTCTGTCCACCTTGCCCTTCCCTGTGAAAATGTACTGCCGTTATGTAGATGACACTTTCGTCATTGTAGAAAAGCACAATCTGCAGGCTATGCATGATGCACTCAATAGTGTTCATCCGGCCATTCAATTCACTTGTGAAATGGAAGATGGTGACACTTTGGCGTTTCTAGATGTGCTGGTGCGTCGGAACGAGGGCGGTTCATTGGCGACATCCATATACCGCAAACCTTGCGACAGTGGCAATGTGCTGAGTTTACTACTCGCACCACCCTGCGGAGCACAAATATGCTGTTGCCCGTACACTTCTGTCACGTTGCGACGCGCTGTCGTCGACACAGACCCTGAGGAAGCATGAAGAAACTAATGTTGCCACTGTCCTGAATAAACGGAGCTACCCTCAGCGGTTTGTCGATGACACGCGGCGCCGCATGCAAAGACCTCGCGAGAGCAGGGCTAATAATGAAAATTCTGTTGTGTGCATCCCGTATGTCTGCGGCGTGTCAGAAGCTGTGTGTAGGGCCTTGCAACCTCTGGGCGTTAGGACTGTGTTTAAACCCATGCGCACACTGGCTAACGTGTTCCCAAAACCAAAGGACCGCACCCCCTCCGACGAACAAAGCGGAGTTGTGTACAAAGTTAACTGTACGGACTGTGATGCCTGCTACATCGGTGAGACCGGGCGACGACGTCATACTCGCATCAAGGAACACGTCAGGGACGTCACCAAAGCCACACATTCAACACGTGCCAAGACGGAATTAGTCGACCACTGCCTGACGAAAGGACACGTGTTCGATTTCGATAATGTGACGACGCTGGCACGGGAACAACGATGGGGCCCAAGGAAATTGATCGAATCATGGTTCATCCGTCATAATCAAAATGCATGCAACAGTAATCGTGGTCCTTTGCCGGATGTTTACGGCAAGATATAAGTTGATGTACTCTTTCATGGGACGACATTTGTGTACTGACGATGCCACCCGCATAGGTGGCGAAACGTCTATGCTTTGTTATTGTTTTATTGTTGAGTAAAGCCAGTGAAGCTATACGTGTGAATATGAAGACCATCATATCCCACACTTGAAATGAGGTTTACTGCGATGGGACGCGGGGGAGAACGGCTAGCAGTCGCAAGTATACAGCCAAGCTATAGCCTAGTGCAGCAACCACGTACTTATGCCGAAGGCGATGCCGCTTAGGTACATACCAGTATTGGATACAATCGTTTCATACACAGCACGTAATAACGCTCCGGAAGCTGCGTAAACAGTGCGGTCATGGAGAACTCCCTCTGCCAGTTTCACATGTGGTGCATTTCCTCCTGATCTGCGAAGCTTGCTAAACAATAAACTACTTCATATACAGCTGCAACTTGCAGGCGTAAGTTTACGTCCAATCGCATGTTATATATATATATATGTGCACCTCTGAGCTTCCAGCATGCGGTGTACTACGTTTTCCCCGTGAGAGCCAGCGCTGCGCCGTGGCTGCAGATAATTGAATAGGGTAAATAAGACGAGATCTCCGACGCCTTCCATGTAATACGTGCGTCATAATTTGGGACATTAAAGTGTGTTACATCGTAAGACACGACGCACACCTAGAGCTTTTTCCGTATGGAACTGATGGACTATATTTCGGCCGCGAATGTGAGCAATGAAACATATGTATCTCTATATATCCTTTTTATAACCTTGCATGTTGTGTATGAAAATGACTATAGCTAGAGAGGACGAATCTGGCTCCTCGATGTAGTGGCAATGGCATGCAGCAGTAATGCCATATTCCACGGGAAATTTCTGCGAATACTAATGGAGAATCACTGAAGCAGAAAAAGAATAATACAAAGTTTCCTACTTTCGTTTTTGTATGTTTCAATAAAGGAAGAATAAATGAGAAAAGAAAGGAAGAAAAGACAATCAGCACCACCACCTGCGTGATGCTTACAAAACCTCCGCATAGAATCATTCGCGGGGTAAGCCATACGATTTGCCGACAATCGGCACTTTATGTACTTTCACAGATGGCGGACTGAAATATGCAAATTTTTCAAGCCTTTTTAGTAAGTGCAATAACTACCTGCTCTTTAAAAAGTACACTAAACGCCGCGAGATGGGAAGCTTGTCTCAAAAAAGCTAAATATTATCTTTGTTTGGTCATTGCCACCTATCACCTAAGTTGAAGTAGAAAAGAATGTACCGACTGCGTTTGTTTTAACTTCGCAAACGTTATATGGGAAACCCTCTACACTCACGATTGTTCATCAGGAAAGTCGGGTCCCGGAAGCGCCACTGTTCGGCTCCGGCTTCGGCTCCGGCTCCGGCTCCGGCTCATGTCCGTGGTCTGGGTGGCTTTACTGCCGAATTGGATATCACGAGGATAGCCAAATGTCTATAGCGCCCTAGAGTGACGCACGCGTGTGTCGTGAGCATAATGGCACACTATGAAAACAATCAAGTTGCGGTAACTTTTCATTCGGGAGTAAGTGCTTCTCATATAGTTAGCCTTTTCTCAATAGTTCTCGTACGGCCCTGTTCACTTATCCTACTTTCTTGCGAAGAATTGTCAAATACATAGTTAAATATTGGACGTGCAAACATTCGACCAAAAAAATTGCTGCCTGCACTATCTACAGCTTTGTTCTTACAGTTTTAAATGAAGTTCTCGGGCACCAGGCATTTTTTATTTTCAGCGTATGTCGCAAACGTGCTAAAACAGGCGTACAGGAACAGTGTAAGGCACATCCAGGAACACAAGTCCAGTGACGACATTTTTGAAGCCGTACTCAAGAGTAATGCAGTAAATACCGTACTCGGGAGATCTAGAACTACAAGAGCGATATGTTGTATACACATGGCTGCCAGCCATGTGTATACAACAAGAACTCCGAAAATGCACAAAAGAACTCAAGCAAGTTTCGGCTTTTGTGTAAGCTAAATCAGTGGGCACACGATTTCTGAAGACCCCTATTCTGATGCAGGACTACTTCCCCCCTCTTTCCAAAGAAAAAAAGAAACGCAGAAATACGTTCGTTACGTAGTTTCGTCTTTATGGACACACCTAATTTGGGCGGCATATTAGTTTTTACAATTTATGTAAATTTGACACGCGTCATGTTCACTTTGGGCAAACACATTGTTACTACCTTGAGCTGCTGCACGCAAGAGGACATATTTTGTTTCCAATTTTTCATAGTCTTATTATTCTGGTTCGTGTACAGGCGATTTGCGTCGACCACCACACGCACACAGGTTAGACGGGAACACGGCGGTGCAGGTTTCGTGAGTTTATTCTCAGTCTGGCTGCTTTAAGCACATATTGCGGTTCCAAGGGATAAGAAAAACTTCCATAATCAGGTGCAGTTGCTGTTGTTGCCTCAAAACATGGCTCGTACCCACTGGGGGGATAGGCCAACACTGGTTTGATTGAAAAGTGCATCTAACAAATTACCAAAAGGGGGTGAAGGCACACATTTAAAACGAAGCATTAGCCAACTAAGTGTTAACAGAAATTTCTAGAGGGCCTATACATAAATTTAGGATAAAATGAAAATAGAGTAAGGTGTCCCTGAATCGGTAGCCTAGCAGCGAAGCCTTCCTGACGCTTCAGTGAACTTGTGTAAAGGCCCGACCACATTCGGCGTTTTCCCGGCGTTTCCTGGCGTTTCGTGACCCGGCGCCGCTCAGCGTCGACGCTGAGGGAGGCGCCAAGCCGAAACGTCGTACTCAAGGCACACCAGAAATCTCGGCGCCGGCGCCGCCGCCGGAAGCGGATCGATGAGCGCCGACTTGGCGCCGACCAATCAGCGCATGGCTGCGGCCGCGCTGCTGGCAACTCTTGCAAGCGACTTCCGCAGCAACCATTTCGCGTGCGTGCCACCATGTGGCGCCAGTGTCTCGTCGGCGAGGCGGCGCCGTCTGCGAAAGCAGCCGCTCGTACCTTCGAGCGCGCTGCCGTGAATGTGTGTGCGTGTGTGTGTGTGTGTGTGCCGCAGAACTATAAACAGGGCTTAAAAACCTTAATCGGGAACATTACTCATATTTCACTTGAATGACATTGCACACTGCTTCTGGTTAAATCTGTCTGGTCACATTGTGCGACGCTGGACTGGCGCTGTTTGCGTGCGTCTCATGTGGCTGGGTGACCTCTCCGGCGCCGTTGATGCAACGACGCCGAGAGACGCAACGGCAGGAAACGCCGGTGAAAACGCTGAATGTGGGCCGGGCTTAAAGCAGCGATCATTGACCCATGGCTTGGGCCTAATTGACACGCACCATAGGACAAAATGTTTGGTGTCGTAATCGCTAACCCCAGCTAACTAGTTTGAAATACGAGGGGCATTGCGCGGAGGGAGGAGAACCGGTGGCAAGAAAGAAAGAAATGGCCCATAGTTTCTGGTTCTTTGCAAAAAGAGCAGAGGTTAGTTATGGATAAACGAGCTCTCTGAAGGTAAACATTTAGGCCCACGGATGCTTGATGTGATGTTGATGACCTTAATGTCTTTCGCACATACCCATTCACGGGTATTGGCCAAGAGTCGGGCAGACTTTATATATGTGCTTAGTGAATAAGTTTAGCGAGTGTATAATTTTGGTGAATAAATTAAAACGCGTAAATGCTAAGATGATTCCGTGGACAGTCATTCAATAAATATATAAAAAGTATACATACTTGTACATGAAGCAATAAGGTAAAGATAAATGGAATAATATGATCAGCAATGAAATCGGTTTGATTCATTAATAAATTTCTCTATGGTGATGCATACATTCCTGTGTAGGTATCTAAGCACAGAAGCTGCGAAAGACAGCAGTTCCGGAGTGTTCAATGGCAGCCCGAGCTTGTCGCATTGCAATTTGCAATATCCTTTTTCTTAGGAAGGAGAAACGCTGGCAGTCAAGTAGGTAATGGCCGATCGTTTCTAATGCGTTACAGAAATGGCACAAAGGGGAAATTGCCAGACCAGATCGGTGCATGTAGAAATTTAGGCGTGGGAGTCGACGCCGCAGTCTCGTTAATGTCACTTCTGTCCGTCTGGTTTTGAAAAATTTCCTGTTCCAAGGGAATTGTAAGTGGTGCCGGTTCGGGGGTGATGCTAGATTTGATTTTGATGCCATAAAGGTGTATGTTCTAAACCTGACAGACGTTATGAAACCCGTCGTTTGAAGATGGGAAAAAACAGGACCTGTAATAGAAGCCTTTTCTAAGCTATCTGCCGCTTCATTCATAAATAGGCCTTTATGACCAGGTACCCATACTAATCGCAAACTGCGCAAATTACTTGGAGCCAATGACTGCAAATTTTTACTTACAGGCTGGCAGGGGTGTCTTCTTCTTCTGCTGCTACGGTTCAATGCACGTGACCGGATGGGGCGTGCAACAACCTGCATTAAATAAAATCAAGAGAAGAAATTTGGGACACGAGCAACCACCGTCCTATAGCAGCCGCGAGGTCAAAGCAAGAACTTAACCATTTTGAATACCATGCACCATTTGTCTTTCTTTTTTAAGACAATGTGTTCCTTGGCGAGTTACCGCCACTTTCCCGCAGTGATTATGTCTCCTTCTAACCTGTTTACAGCCTCTTTCGTGGGTTGATCCCGAAGATAGTGCAGTCAAAGTATAAGAGCAACTGAGTTCTCTGGTATGTGCCCAAGAGTATATGTGCGCCTGGAGTTTCTATAGTCGGGTACAACTTAAGAAGACAGGGGAGGCCCCGCTCAGATGACCGAAGCGCGGCTGCCGATTGCCTCCGCGACTAAAGAAATAGTCCCGCTGAAGCGACTCGCCCCAGCTTGAAGCGCGGACTGTCATGTTCTCCGTCGGCGGGGACACCGGCGTCCGGCTCAGGACGTAAGTCTATAGTGGGCGTGCATTAGTGGAGGCTCGTATGCATACGCCTTTGAGGGGGCAAATGCCGCTGCCTTCTAAAGTTGACGGTAGAATATTCTGATGACGCGATAGAGTCCTTGAAAAGCTGAAACCTGGCTGTGTGGCAGGGAGTGATGACAAATGATGTTGTTTGTGTCGGGTCAGCACGCGGAGGTACAGGCGAAGAGGCTCGCAGAGCAAGTACACAGCAATCGGACAAGCACGAGCTTCCGCTATAGTTCCATTGGTTGACGTGCATCGTGGGAGGCCCAAACAAGTGCGCAATGCTTGAGCTTGAATGCTCTCCAGCGTATAGGTATGTGTCACTGTGTATGTGCAACTGCGCCCACTGGGTAGGTGATGACTATGATGATGATGATGATTGTGACAATGATTGTTATGGTGATAAGGACGATGACGGTTATCGCGATGATGATAACTGATAAGAAAATTTTGAAAGATGATTCAATCTCTATTTGACGTCTATCAAACATTGTCGCTCCAGTGAGGCTCTCACAAGTAACACAATTCATTAATACAATTCAGCATGTGCCACTCTGTCTGTGCTGGTCTTCAATAAACCTCTTGGTGCCTGAACTCGGTATTCTGAAGATGGTTCGAGACCATTCCACACACAGGGAAGCGGCAAAGGCTATCCACCCCCGCAGACACCGTACACGACACCCACGTCAACGGGACCGCAGCGTTCCTCGCGTAGAAGGATCGACGGCTCAAGTGCAGCCTCCACCACTTCCTCGTATGAGGAATGAAGACACACGTGCCCCAAAGCCTTTATATTCTACGAAAATGCAAGGCGACTCGTCATCGACCCCAAACACATCGAAGGCTGAGTGGCCCTCGTAACCTTCAAGGCCTGCGGGAACGCCCTTATGTACCGCTCCTACACGTAATGAAGAGATTGAAAAGACGGACGATATTGACGTCCAGAGTATGCTGAAAAATTTGATGGGCTCAATACGCAGGATTCTTTCCAACCTAAATACCCCGGCTGCTAAGGCTGTCGTGCCGCTACTTGAAGTGTTAGAACCACTTCTAGTGGTTCTTCACTAAACAAGTACGGCGATGATGTTTGAAGAATGGATGCGACAATCGCTTGTTATGCAATGGAATGCTCGAGGTTTGCGTGGGCGTTTGTCGGATTTTTCGGCAAAGTAATGGAAAGAATGGTTTTGTCAAGGATGGAGTGGTTCCTGGATAGCCATAATTGCTTTCCTGATTTTATGAATGGATTCGGAAGAGGCCGTTCTTCGATCGACGGCGTTGTCGACTTGGTCTCCACTGTTAAACTGGAAAGAAGTTGCCGCCGGTTAGTTGGAGCTGTTTTCCTGGATATTAAGGGTGCATACGACAGTGTTCTCCATCAATACCAGGAATTAGGGACATTTCGTACAGTTTCCTTTTTTCGCCACCACGTGGCGTATCGACCTTAAAGAATTCGAAATTCCCGCTATGACGTATGCTATGACGCACAACTAAAGAAATCGCAATAAAAAGAAACACACCCTGAAACTGTCGCTTCACCTTGGTGCTTGGAAACGAGCGCACTTGTGTATCAGCGTTATCTCGAAGATGGCCAGCCACTTGCTCTACTGACAATGAATCGACGGTTTTGCTAGACACCTGGCCAGAAAGTTCGTCCGCATTCTGGAGAGATGTCTGGCCGAGATAAAGGCTCCCACGAAGCTTCCGTTGAATATATATATTTTTCCTTGAGCAGACTTTTTATTTGTGCACCACTGTGGCCACGGTCTTGAATATACGTCAGGGTTCTGTTTCATGGGTTTCCTATAGAACTGGCGCGATCCATTGTTTATGAGGAAGCTTTAGCTCGGGCCTATCTTCGATGCCGGATTCTTAAATACACGTAAAATGCACGAATGCTTTTATGAGAAAACCGCTGAACCGATTTGAATGAAATGTGTTGCATTAAGAGGGAAAGTTAAATTGCAGAGACTGCAGCAAATAGAATTTTCGTTTATATAGTGCAATGTTTCCAAAGAATCGCAGGATGTTCGTAAATTTGAAAAAAAAATAGAAGCATGAAGTTTCCAAATCCGCAACTCAGCCATTAAAAACAAATATGGCGTTTCTATAAACTGCACCCGTGGGAGCATCAAAAGCGAACACTTTTTTTTTGCTATACCTTAAAACTTACATGAATTTGTTGTAATGTTTGGAAGGGTTTTGAAAGTGCAACATTCACAACATAGTGGTATATTTCAGGATGGTGTATGATACATGATTTCTATGGGCTTTGGATGTATTATGAGGTGCAGTTTACAGAATTCCGATATCATTTTTAGCTGCTGAGGTACAGAGCTCTATAAGTCAAGTTTTCTTTTTCGAAATTTGGCAATTCTTTAAAATTTTACGTAAAAAAAGTGGACCAGCCTATAATAAAATATCCCTTTCTGCAATCACTATATTTTAACTTTTTTTTTTCTAAATTCAACATAACTCATCAGATTTGGTGCATCGGTTCCGCTGAGAAACTATTGCCGATTTCCCATGTATTTCGATAGGAGCCCCCAAGGTCAATTTTCCCCCTAAGTTCGAGCTTGAATAATATACTTGTTGGCAAGATACGTTTGTAAACGTGTGATTATGGCCTAATGAGCTAGAGCACTGGCGTACTGAGCTCAAAGGCCGAGGATATGTTTGTAAAGCGTCTTGGGAAGGAATAGGAGAAAAGAAAGGGAGAAGGCTGGTATGTTATTCAGAAGCGTGTCTGGTTGGCTAAAAATTACTAAATGCTTTGGTCGTCATACCACCTAAGGTTCTATCAGCATAATTTCTATTTCATTCCGCTAGTATTGTGCAATTATTGTCAATCAATCGAGATTAGAACACCGGCGTCATGGAATTGTATTCCGTCGCAATTATTTATCGCCATCATTTCAGAATCATCCTCTCGTCGTCATGCCGTCGTCCCCATATGCCTTCGTCGTTCTATCGACATCATTCCTACCTCGTAATTCCATCGTCGTCACTACATGCACCGTCGGCCTGCGGTCCTTGTTCTACCATCGTGAGGTAACATTGGCGAGTGATGGTCATAACAAAGCGGGTCAATCAGGGAGACAGTGCATGGCCGAATCACTTGAAACATCAGGAGAAACACTACGGATTCTAAATAAAGGTGTCTTATCTAACACGGCGGTCGCTTCTTGCTCGCTAGATTGTGTGAATGTTAATCGCATTAACTTCGATAATCATTTAACATGGCTTCTGCAGGAATTCTTTCGTCTTCGCGACACTAACGAACTCTTGTCCACATTGTTCCCAGCCTATTAACACTTCGAATTCCTAGAGGGGATCGTGCTCCGGCATCTGACGGACGACCCGAAGTTTGATGGAGGTAGCGGTATGATTTCGACAGCGGCGCCGCCTATCGACAAGGGGAAACACATTTGGATGGGTGGGAATAGCGGCAAAAGGCAAACTTTAAGAGTTGCTAGGCATCACAGATTCGAATCAACCTGACAAAGAGTTAGAAATATATATGCATTGCAGTAGCGCTAAAGAAATGGAAAACTATTGGATTGGTGTGAGAGTCGCTGCAAAAACATTCATCAGACTGTTTCAGGTATCCGAGCTATCCTTAACAGGAATCAATGAGATGAGTTTCGATAGAGCTCGTTACATTTTTCAAGAGCGGAAGACGTGCCTAGAGGCAGAGTCGACTGCAATATTCTGTTGCTGCAGAAAAATATCTAGATTTTCGGCGCGATCATTTTAAAGGAAAAACAAAAATTAAATGAGTTTTCTTGAATTACTTGGAGTACCCCGATAAAATTGTAGCAAATAAATTCTGAAAAGTTCATGTGCAACTTTTTTTTTTGTCTTAAGGCACAGAGCAAATTACTACTGGTTTCCATTAATTTTCTTCGTTATATTTTCAAGCGAGTTGAATATTCTGCCGTAGGTTAATTCACAATTAGCTCAACTAATTAAACTGAGACTTTCAAGTGTATATTGTTCTTAGACAAATGCTTTAAGTCTACGCGGATGCTGCAAAATTTCTCAACCTTGGGGAGGGGAATATGACAAACAAAATAGAAATGCCGAGCATTTTATTGCCTCAGTAAATTTTTATTTTGAATGCTATTTGCACTCGTTAAGTGGCTCGACCCTCGTGTTCGCAGCCTTGTGTATGTTTTTGTAGCACTAGATGTGTTGTCTGCGAATTTACGTGAATAAGGAAGCAGATCATACTTTAATCTGGGCGGAGAAAAAAAACAAGCAAAGCCTACGTTGTAGATGCACTGTACTGAAACACAATTTGACAGAGTCTAAATTTGCATATATTTCTAAACAAGGATGCCTAAATTGTCGACTGAAAAATTGACATCATTATAATGAAGCCGAATAAAGCAATAAAAATGGCATGTTCCGTGTGAAAATATGATGAGCGTTAGCTTTGTGGGTCAACAATTTCTGTTTAATGAAAAAAAGAAGCTTCTAGTGGCCGTGTATTATCGTATTCCTGAAAGCCAGTAACCACCGTATCTAAATTTACATTCGCGCCAAAATTATTGGCTCGAGTTCCATCACTGTATCCGAATGACTATATGAGATTCAAAAGTGAGATTAAATGGCGGGCCACGGCGTTTACGGTAGTGTTCACCTATGCCTTCGCTATATTATGTTGTCGCACACTTTAAAGCACAAGCCTGGTCATCAACAGATGTGCTTTTCTACAACTGCATGCCTAAATGTAAGCCGGGGTTCCGCCACTCCCGGTGGTTTTTAGCCTGATCCCTCCCTATTTTTTTAACTGTCGATTGTATGGTTTGCTTTCATACCAAATATTCATATAATAATCTGTGCGTGTTCGGCTAGTAATGAAATGTTTATTTCTCTCACAGTTAAATTATCAAGTAACCAGCAAGAAGGGAAGCAGGACAAAAACCTGCTTTGATGCAACTTGAAGACCGCCCGGCGGCCGTTGATCACATCACAGTATCTTCACAATAATCGAAAACTCTAACAAGCTTCGTATAGGCAAAAAGCCTAATGGGTCGAACAGAACCGGGCCGGCCAAAGTATGGTACATCGCGCTCGGGCCAGGCCCGGACTTGAAAAACCGGCCCGTGCAGTGCTCTACTTCAGATAGTCTGATCAGCACATTCCCATACCGTCACGTAGTAGTGACGCTGAAGTAAACAGTCCTAAAACTGTGTATGACGAAACTGATTCTTTATTGGGCGAACATGTGCCCACAAAAGCAAGTTACACTTGAAGCACAACGAAAACGGCGAATACAGTCGGCAATCGTCGAAATCTGATCAGCGGCGAAACGCGTCGGCTTTCATACATGAGTCATTGAAGGCCCCAGAATAATCCCTGGTACCCGCATGTCTTCCAGAAAGTGCTAGATACTTCGCGTACCTGATACAATCAGATTACATGAGCGTCGGTGACAAGAGCCGGATAGAAGCATCGATAACGTTCGAGAAACTTCCGATAGATGCAGGCGCGTCCTGTGCCTAGCAATAATGTTTAACATTTGTTAGCCAGTGTAAAGCGCTCACCGGTGAAAGATAAACATGTATACGTGTCAATACCCTCCCCATAAGAAGCATCGTCCCGATGCTACAAACAAGAAAACGAAAACAAAACCACGCGTACAGAGAGAGAGAAAAAAAAACAACAACAAACAATAACAAAGTAACAAAGTACCGAAGTTCTTTAGCGGGCGTAGAAAGGCTTAAGACACACCACGTGGATGACTTCAGGTCGTGCCCGGCGCCGCTGTGATTGCGAAATGCCGTCTGGCACGACCGCATAATCCAGTGCGCCTATACGTCGGACTATCTTGTATGGTCCGAAATAGCGACGTAACAGTTTCTCGCTAAGTCCTCGTCGGCGTATCGGAGTCCAGACCCAAACAAGGTCGCCGGGCTCGTACGCGACGTAGCGTCGTCGAAGATTGCAGTGTCGGCTGTCGGTGCTCTGTTGCTTCTTGATGCGCAGGGGGGCGAGCTGTCGACCTTCTTCGGCACGCTGCAAATAGGTGGCAACGTCGAGATTTTCTTCGTCGGTGACGTCCGGTAGCATGGCGTCAAGCGTCGTTGCCGGGTTCCTACCGTAGACCAGGTGGAACGGCACCATGTACGTCGTTTCTTGCACGGCCATGTTGTATGCGAAGGTCACGTAAGGAAGGATGGCATCCCACGTCTTGTGTTCGACATCGACGTACATTGCCAGCATGTCGGCGATGGTTTTATTTAGGCGTTCGGTGAGGCCATTCGTCTGCGGGTGGTAAGCGGTGGTCCGGCGATGACTTGTGTGGCTGTATAGCAGGATGGCTTGAGTTAGTTCTGCCGTAAAGGCCGTACCTCTGTCGGTGATGAGGAATTCTGCGGCACCGTGACGCAGGAGGATGTTCTCAACGAAGAATCGGGCTACCTCGGTGGCACTGCCTTTGGGCAAGGCTTTTGTTTCGGTGTAGCGGGTGAGGTAGTCCGTAGCGACGACGATCCATTTATTCCCGGACGTCGACGTCGGAAAAGGCCCCAGTAAGTCCATCCCGATCAGCTGGAACGGTCGGCGACGCAGCTCAATCGGCTGTAGAAGTCCGGCTGGCCTTGACGGCGGTGTTTTGCGTCTTTGACAGTCTCGGCATGTCCTTACGTAATGGGCGACGTCGGCAGAGAGGTGAGGCCGGTAGTATTTTTCTTGTATCCTCGCGAGCGTGCGGGAAAAACCGAGGTGTCCAGCCGTTGGGTCGTCATAGAAAGCTTGCAGAACCTCTGGACACAATGCTGAGGGTACCACGAGGAGGTAGTTGGTTCGAAGAGGCGAGAAGCTCGTCTTTAAGAGAATGTCGTTTTGCAAGAAAAACGACGCCAATCCTCGCCTGATCACCTTGGGCACAATGACGGTCTTGCCTTCCAAGTAGTCGACAAGGCTCCTTAGTTCCGGGTCAGCTCACTGTTGCTGGGTCCGAAGAGAGTGTCGTTATCCTGGTCGTCCTGTGCGGTGGTTCGACGGGGGCGCGAGACAAGTAGAGAAGGACTGATGGGTCCCGACAAAGTGTCGTCATCCTGGTCGTCCTGTGGCGGCGGTTCGACGGGGGCACGAGACAAGCAGTCGGCGTTAGAGTGCTTTCGCCCTGACTTGTAAACGACAGTGATGTCGAATGCTTGAAGTCTCAGACTCCATCGTGCGAGGCGACCTGAAGGATCGTTCAAGTTAGCTAGCCAACACAAGGCGTGGTGGTCGCTCACAACTTTGAAGGACCTGCCATAGAGGTAGGGGCGAAACATTGAAGTAGCCCAGATGATGGCGAGGCACTCCTTTTCGGTTGGCGAATAATTTCTTTCCGCCTTCGAGAGCGACCAGCTAGCGTAACTTACAACCCTTTCTAGTCCGTCACTCCTATCCACAAGCACGGCGCTGAGTCCTACGCTGGTTGCATCGGTGTGCAGTTCGGTATCGGCGTTTTCGTCGAAATGTGCAAGTATTGGTGGCGATTGCAGGCGTCGCTTCAGTTCTTCAAGTGCTTCGACTCGCGGCGTCTCCCACTTGAACTCGACGTCGGCCTTCGTGAGGTTCGTCAGTGGCTCAGCGATCCGTGAAAAAGCCTTGACGAAGCGCCTGTAATAGGCGCGCAGTCCAAGGAATCTACGGACTGCCTTCTTGTCGGTGGGCGGAGGAAAGTCAGCGATGGCCACAGTTTTCTGTGGGTCAGAGCGCACTCCAGACTTGTTGATGACGTGGCCCAAAAACAAGAGCTCCACGTATGCAAAGCGGCACTTTTCTGGCTTTAACATGAGTCCGGAGGTCTTGATTACTTGAAGAACTGTTTGAAGGCGCCGGAGGTGTTAATCGAAGCTTGATGCAAACACAACGACGTCGTCCAAATAGACCGAGGCAAGTCTGCCACTTCCAGCCTGCCAGTACATTATCCATGACGCGTTGGAATGTCGTAGGTGCCGAGAAAAACAAAACGGCATGACCTTGAACTCGAACAGTCCGTCTGGTGTTAAAAAGGCAGTCTTCTCCCGGTCCCTCTCGTCGACTTCGACTTGCCAGTAGCCGGTTTTGAGGTCCATTGACGAAAAACTTTGCGTTGTAGAGTCGATCCAAGGCGTCGTCAATACGTGGGAGAGGGTATGCGTCCTTCTTCGTTATTTTATTGAGGTGACGATAATCGACGCAGAAACTTAGCGTTAAATCCTTCTTCTTTACTAACGCCACGGGGGACGCCCACGGACTCTTGGACGGCTGGATGATGTCGGCCCGTAGCATTTCATTTACTTGTTGCTTTATGGCCTCGCGTTCGCGCGCCGAAACTCGGTACGGGCTCTGACGAAGTGGGCGGATATATTCGTCGGTTATGATGCGGTGCTTGGTGACAGGGGTTTGTCGAACTTTTGACGACGACGAGAAGGAGTCCTTGTATTGCAGGAGCAGAGCTTTTAGCTGTTCTTTCTTATGATTGGGAAGGTTCTGATTGACGTCGAAAGTTGGTTCAGGTACTACAGTCGTCGTTGCAGGTGTACTAGAATCAGTGAAGGCGAAAGCACTGCTGGATTGTACTATTTCGTCGATGTAGGTGACCGTGGTGCCTTTGTTAATGTGCTTGTATTCATGGCTGAAGTTCGTGAGCATCACTCTTGCTTTCCCTTCAGGTAGCTCAGCTATGCCTCTGGCAACGCAAATTTCACGGTCGAGCAGTAAGTGATGATCGCCCTCGATGACGCTCTCCATGTCAGCAGGCACTTCGGTACCGACGGAAATCATTACGCTGGAGCGAGGCGGAACGGTGACTTGTTCTTCAAGCACATTCAAGACATGGTAACTGATGTTTGTATCTGGCGGTATCGCTGTGTGCGTTGAAAGCGTTATCGACTTGGACCTTAAGTCGATGACTGTACCGTGTTGATTTAGAAAGTCCATGCCTAGGATAACATCCCTGGAGCCGTGCTACGGGATTAAGAAGCTCGCCGGATAGGTGCGGTTGTTTACCGTGACTCGCGCTGTGCAGATTCCAGCCGGCGTTATTAGGTGTCCTCCCGCTGTCCGGATATCGGGTCCTTGCCAGGCTTTTTCACCTTCTTCAACTTGGCGGCGAACTCGCCACTGCAGACGGAATAGTCGGCTCTAGTGTCGACGAGAACGGTGACATTATGACCATCGAATCGCACGTCTAGATCGGTAGACCATCGTCTGGCGTTACGGTTAAGTCGTGGCGTCGGATCACGGCTGCGTCGGCTTGCTCCGCTGCTGCTACGTCGCGTTGGTAGGTCTACTTTCGGCGGCGAAGTGTTGTCGTCAAGGCTCTTGCCAGGCGCTATGCTGATACCTCGTCTTGATGATTCGCGAATTTAGTTCGTCCGCGGCGGAGTACCTTCAGCATTGCGTCATACAGCAACCGCACCTCCATCGGTTGCTGCCTTTTGTTTCCCGGGTAAGGGCTGGGATTTCGGCCCCGGGTTGGGCCGGCATACAGCCGGCGATGCGGCAAGATGTAGCGGCCTGATGACGGCGAGCGTGAGGGTCGTCGTGGTTGCCACTGGGCTCTGGCGAGGTAGTCGGCGATGTCACGTGGCTGCTCGCCAAGCTGTGGACGTGGCGCGTTGACGGCGAACCCTTGCAGGCCCACAAAAGCAAGCTACACTCGAAGCACAACGAAAGCGGCGAACACAGACGGCGAACGTCGAAATCTGATCAGCGGCGAAACGCGTCGAGTTTTATACATGAGTCATCGAAGGTCCCAGAATAATCTTTGGTACCCGCGTGTCTTCCAAAAGTTCTAGATAATTCGCATCGCTCATACAATCAGATTACATGAGCGTCGGTGACAAGAGCCGGATAGAAGCATCGATAACGTTCGAGAAACTTCCGATAGATGCAGGCGCGTCCTGTGCCTAGCGATTACGTTTAACGTTTTTAGCCGGTGAAAAGCGGTCACCGGTGAAAGATAAAAATGTATACGTGCCTGTGTGATTATAAAAGATTGAGTAAAGCAGCTTAAGACGTAACCTGCTTCCCTGTTCAAGCAAAAGGACCCAGTCAAGTTATTTTTTCCTCTAGCACTTAGAAAGCGGTTGTATATCCCCAGGTCGAACGGTGTCGCGACGGATTTGACTTTTTCTAGAGCATTATTATGCAAAAAAAAATTATTGTTGGGCTTCACGTGGCAAAACTACGATCTGATTATGAGGCACGCTGGGGTGGGGAACTCCGGATTAATTTAGTCCACGTGGGTTTCTTTAACGTTCACCCAATGCTGCATTGATATGCACATCAGAAACCGCATTCAACACAGGGCATGCCTACACCAACATTGGTAAAACTTGTTTTTTACGCTACTCTTTTACGTTAATACTTCTGTGTTTTAAACTTTGTTGCAAGAAGTGAAGGGCGTTCCCTGCATTTCTAACTACGGTATTAACATGTTATGACCAAGAGCCATCCTCTATCTGACAGCATAAGACCTAAATATATCACTGGTGAATTATTTTTTTATTTTAACTGGCCACTTACCAAATACATATATCTGATTGTGTAATATTTTTGTAGTGAAGCTAATGTCTACATAATTATTTATGATTAGGGCCATGCTATTAGTGACACACCATTTTTATACACGCTTCAAGTCGGCCGCCAATAAAAGCAATGACTCATTAGATGCCCTTGCACACAGTACACAATCATCCACAAAAATTGTATCCCGGTTCAATAATATCACACATATTGCTAATAAAAAACCTTGCACTCGGCCGCGCAATGCTTGAAACAGCGAAGCTGTGTGATCGTAGCCCAGCATTTTCCGGAAGTGCGCGCGAACTTTTCATCTTATTACTCATGTAGACGGCAATTTCTTTTCGCGCGTCTCGGACTTACGGCCGACACTGCACGTTGCACAGCGCAGCTTGCAACACCGACACCGCGTTCCAGGAGACCCGCTCCGTGAATGCGTCGCTCTCTCTCTCTCTCTCTCTCTCTCGCTCTCATAGCACGCAAAACCTCTTCACCTCGCAGAGCACGAGCGTACAAACGCGCCAGCTGTGGAGGAATACGACGACGCTCGAACGCAATCATTTGGTTAGCATAAATGCATGTTCTGGCAGCGTGGCTCTATAGCCTAGTGGTTCCGACGCTCGCTTTGGGACCGGAGGTACGCGGCCTCAAAACCCACCTTTGCAAGAAAGTTTATTAATTTCTTTTTTAACACGAAAGTGTTTTATGCCGGGGTCCACCAAGACTTCACTGACGTATTTCCGTCACGGAAATACGTCAGTGAAATACGTCAGTGAAATACGCCGTGACGTATTTCCGTCACGGAAATACGTCAGCTTACAATGTACACGAACATAATACAAAGAAAGAAACCAGAAGAAAAAGTTCCGCAAACATGCAAAATTTGGAAATCGAACCCACGACCTCTCGGTCCGCGACGATAGATCGCCGAGCGTTTAACCCATTGCGCCACAAACGCATTTGCAGAGAGCTACACAGACGCGCCTTATATATCTAACACTCCTCCGTGTACCCGCGCTCTTGCTCGGGGCGGTGCCGCCGCCTACGGGCAGAAAAGAGAAGTACTGCATTATGACACTAAAGGTACGTCCACACTAGCGACAAAAACGCGCGCGGCAAGATTCACGAAAAGCGGCAGCAACGCGCGGCAAACGCTCGAATGGGTGCGAGACCCATTTTTTGCGGCAGCCGCAAAACGAGCACCAATCAGAAGTGAGCTGCGCAGTTGAGGCGCCACCTGTCGCACAAGCAAAGAATCATAATGCATGGGCTCTGAGATCGAACAGTGACACGCACGCCGTAAAATCTCAGAGGCCATGTCCAGTCAAGGGGGCTGTTTTTGTTAAGCCTTCCCACACCGCCACCGAGACATCGACGAAGAATTCGCCTCGCAATGGAGGCGTTTTTGGAAACCGTTCGCGGATATGCGTGCCTCTATGTCAAATCGAACGTCGATTTTAAGGACAAGGAGCTGTGTGCCAACCGCTGGCACATGCGGGAAAGCAGAGTGTGCGCCTGGCTCTGTGTCCCTGTACCGCCATATGGGGCGCACCCAAAACTTTCTCGTCCGCTTTCTGGCACGTCGACGTTGCACAAGTAAAGAACAAATCAGTATTATAGTGTTCACAGTCACCAGTAGCTCCGCGTCCGTATCCGACATGGCTGAGCGTGACCAGCAGTGACGCAAAGAAACACAGAATGGAACACGAAACCGGCAGAACGGAGAGCGCGTTGTCACGAGAAGTATCGAATGGAACGAGACAACGCGGCACTCCATGCGCCATTGCCGCGTGCCGCAAAACGCGAGTGTGGACTTGCCCGCGCGAGTCTGCCGCGCGGGCGCTTGCCGCGTGCGGCGTGTCGCGCGCGTTTTTGTCGCTAGTGTGGACGTACCTTAACGCGCACCGACAGTGAACGCTTCGGTGGTCTCAGCACAACGACGCCTCGATGCCAGCATTCGAAGGGACGCTGGCATCAAGAAGCACTACCAACGCCACCTAGGTGGCGTTCACCGTACTCAGCACAGCGGAGCGTGGCCTCCGCAATTAGCTCTGAAAATGTTTCTGAAGTTGATCGCGGAGGCTGCAATTACGACGCGCTGTACGCGCTGATTTGACTCGGTGACGATTCAGTTACGTGCTTTGTCTTGCGCGTTGTATTAGTGTGTCAGTTACGTGCTTCGTCTTTCGCGTTGTGCTAGCGTGTGCAGCGTAGTGCAGCTTCCATATGCACGACGGTTGCTCATGGTCATCGACGTTGGTAGTCGTGATGGAGGAGACGTGCCACCAGGCGTCAGCGTGGGTGCATCAACGCCTAAGGGCGCTTTAGCCACAAAACACCAATAGACATTATATATCAATGTGCAATAAACATTACACTACTTCTGTGAAGACACGTTTCACTTTCGTGTTCTATACCGATTCCTATATAAGAGGGATCAACCACATTTTTTTGTAGTTTCTTGATACGCACCACAAATTACGGCTGGCTTAAACAGCTTCGCTGTTAAAAAAAAAGAAATTCGGCACAGACATTTCAAACTGCTTACGTGTGGCTATGCGAAAGCGATATATTCCCTTTGGTGCAGTTCCAGGCGTTCCAGGAACTAGTTCCTTTTGGGAGGAACGGAGGAATGCCACCATTCCTTTAACGCTCGGTGGAACTGTAACGGTAACTCGTTATTTTTACAAAGGGACGGCAGAGGGAACGGCGTTCCTTCTGTAAACGTTCCACGGCACTAAACAGGCGCACCGACGCACGCACGTATGCAGCACATCATGCAAGGCGCAAAGAACTACCGCTTGTCTGTCACGTGACTATAATGCATTTTTTTTTCGCGAGTTCTGCATTATATTTTTTTAATGACTAGGCTTCAAGATTGCCACGTGACGCTCCCTTCTGTAGTTTCTTTCCGCCATGGCGGCCTGTCGGACACTAACATCGAGATTTAACTCTTGCCGAGTTCAAACAACCTTGGGTCCTTACTAAATTAAGAACATCTATTCTGGACATTTCTTTTTCCGCTCATACTGCAATATTAGATCAACATTCATTAAACGCCTAAGTATTCTTCCTTTCGATGCGGTTTCTTGTGCAGACATTCAATTCTATTGGTGCATGCGAGTAACTTTCTATTTGCAGATCTGAAGCGCAGTATCCTGACTGCGCATTTGAAGACCGAAGTGGAAAGCTCCGTATGTGTTGCACTTGTAATAGACGAGCACCAAAGTGGCAGTTAAACATGTCTGGAGTATGTCCGGTGCTGCTTGAAAAAAATTCGTCTAGGAGCGTTGCTTTGGATTCTTTTTATCTCCATGCAGATAATGTGCCGCCGGCAATCTTCAAATTCTTATAATATACTTAGTTTGATGTGAGATTTAAATTGCACACTTTATTTCGTCGCAAGATTATCCGACACCACATTTTAATTTAAAAAAATCAAAGGTAACGTTAATGTAACGACACGTTACAATGTTAGAAATGTAACTGGAACGCGTTCCATTCGCCTTAAAGTATCTTGTAACGGGAACTCGTTCTAAGATTGGGAAGGAACGAGGAACGAGCTTTTGTTCCTGTTTTAGAGGAACGTGTACAACACTGCTTTGGTGAAATGTTTTTTCTGCACGTTCCGCATCCGTGCAAGTTCACCCCTGCTTTCTAACGGCGCTTCGGCGAGGCCAAATGAAAACGCGCTAAACGTCTGAACGCACTCGCTTGCCCACGAGTTCGTAACTCGAAGGAGCGCTCCGCGGCGTTCAATTGGACATAAATACAAGGGGTCAGGCAAGGAGACACCCGATAGGCGAAGCACCAATGGCGATAGCAACTTAGTAGAGAGCTATTCGGAGTAAGGATAGTAGTTTTATCAGCTGTATAAACTTGGAGATGCAGCAGCACCCGCAACGCACAGAACTGTTGTCGACGCCGTCGCCGTTTTGCCCGCGTGCGCACCGAACGCGCGCGGCGTTGGTGACTGTTGCCAGGGCCTCTGGGGGCGGCTCGGAGGTTTTCGACGAGATCAGAACGGGAAACTCGTCGAGCAGCGTCGGAAGTCTTTACCAGCTTCTCGCCTCACAACGTTTTTATATAAATACACATTTGGTGCCACAGCTAAAGGGTCTAGTTTGCAGCGGAGAAGTGGAGAGGGTATGGAGCTTGGCCTTCTTTTTAGGCCGCGCTGAGCCGTGCTCCCTCAAGGGCTGCAGAAGATAGCGCCAACCTTTCCCTTTCCTTCAAGAACCACTTATCCGCGCGGCAGCACAGGCTGTCGCGTGGAGGGTATCTTGCTCCTTAAATCGCTCGTCAATTTGGCGAGCAAATTCGTCTAGACGGCTAGTGAGGTTGGAGAATTGTTGGGTGAAGGCTTGGATTGCCGTCTGCACCACGGCCTGAATTTTGGCCTCCACGAGTTGTTCGAATTGTGGGGATAGGGCCGGGGTTGCCGCGGCCGATGTTGGTGTGGCCGAGGAGGTAGTGGGAGTTGCAGCCCTCTTCTTGGCCGGCTGTTCGCGAGTAGGAGGAGAAGGTAGTAGGGGAGGGAGTTTATGAGCGGCCGAGATCATTGTCGCCGGGGTAGGGGTGAGGACCTGCAGGAAGGCATGCAGCTGCGACTGAAGGCGTTGGTTGGTGTTGTGGAGGGAGGCGAGCTGTGCGCGGACATGCAACATTTTCTAGAGGGGGTTGGCGGAGTTCTGGCAGACTATGTCTGCCCAGCTCACCTCACTGGTGTGGCGGCCGGGTTCCTGTGCAGGTGGTTTTTGGGGGACTGGAACTGGGGGTTGCCTGAGTCCGGTCCAGGAGTGGGATCAGGCCATAGGCTTGGTACGGTTGGAGGGCTGTTTCAGGTGATGGCTACGGTTTCAGGCTGTTTCAGATGTAGCACCTATATAGTACAGAGGAGTAGTAGAGGTGCTTGGGCACCCAGTCTTGTTCGAAAAGTCTTGTTCGAGGTAGTGGTGTCGGCGTTGTGGGTCGGGAGTGCTGATGAGGACGACGTGTTGGAGGGTGTTGATGATTACGGTGTCTGGCTTGGCCTCTTCGTGTCCGAGGCGGGCTTCTTGCAGAATCCCATCGCGAAGCGCAACGCCGTTCACGGTCCGAAGGTTGAGGCCGCCACGGGGACGGAGGATGATTTTATTATCGTTGATGGGTAGCTTGGGGTGGCGTAGGGCAGAGAGTTGGGGCGGCCGGGGCCGGCTCCTCGCCAGAGCTTGAGGCGTAGATGGCTGCATACATTTCTCGGCAGCGACGGAATTCGGAGTAGCGGTGGAGCGGGAGTTGCGAGTCGAGCTAGGATGAGTTGGCTAGGATGAGTTTATCTGGTCGTAGGGGACAAAGTCGGGTCCCCTCCGCGCCCCGCAGGCCCGGTTTCGATTCCCGCCCAGATCAAAATTTACCTATTTTTCTTTTCAAAGGGATTAGTTTACTTTGTTTACATGAACCTGCCTGCTAAATTTGTCATCAATTCGAGCATTTTTTACGCGTTTTTACTCTTTGCCATCGGCCATTTTTGGGAGCGTCATTCGGTCACGCCGCCGACTACAACTACGGGTTTTCGCGTAATGGGGCATATAATGCTTTCGCATTAAAAAAGTGGAAAGGAATCGGCCCCAACACGGAGCCTTGCGGCACACCAGACGTAGCAGCAACATCATCTGAGCAACTCCCATTCAAAACAACTCTTCGACTTATACCTGTGTCACACGGGTACATTTGGAAGGCCTTCAAGTCGACGGCCTCCGAAACGCCACAACTCTATCGACTCGAAGGAGTTGTCGCACTGCTACACGGCACTTTTGAAAGGCCGTTGAGTGGTTCAGGCGTTTCTCGCAAAATTGTGTGGCACTGCGGATCTTTATTTTCGTTTTCATCTAACCAAAAGTTAAAAAACATTAAAACCACTTAAAAACGCAATAATTTATTTTATGTTGCGAAATGGTGGCGATATGACGGAATCCGGCAACGCATGGAGTAGAGGGAGAGTGTACTAGACAACATGGAGGAAGGAATTAACACAAGCACGTCAATGTTGTTGAGAGTATGTGCACTTCGCACATATGAAGTGGCGAAAATAGTTAATTGAAGAATTAATAACACTCATGTATAGTATTTTTAGAGCATTTTGGTTGGATTTGTTCTTTCTAACCGTGAGTAAGAGCACACTTTGAACGAGACGGCATGTTCGCGCTGTTTCCGCTTCCGTTGCTCAAAGGCCATCCAGATTTCAATAGAGGTGTAGGGTGCTCCGTTGACTCGATAGACTATTGACTCGGCGGCCTTCGAAACCGCACGTGTAGCAGCTCGAACTTGACCTTCGAGTCAACTGACTATCGGTTGGAAGGCCTTCCAAACGCCCGTGTGACACGGGTATTACTTACTTAACAACACGGAGTTACAGCCTGTATATTCATAAAAGTATTCACGTGTTCATAGTACCGCTAATCTTACCTGGTCAACCTATTACCGCTAATCTTACCTGGCATATCGACATTAGAAACACTGCGGAGCGAACGTAGGGTTATTTTCTCCTGTACACTTATAATGCCACCATCCTCTCTCATGTTACTATAGAAAACACTAATAGGAACAAAATTTGAGTATACATCCAGTGTGTGAAATTCCATTGTATTTATTACCTCATTAGAACTCAAATTTACTCCACTCGTTTTATATGTTCAACTTATGATCGAATAGCTACTCTAACCCCAAATAAAGCTAAAGTTGAATTTGTAACCCGTAAACTGATACAGTCGAACCCGGATCTATCGAATCTGAAGGGGATCACTAGAAGTTCGTTATATAGGTAATTCGGTATATAAAATAATAGGCCCTCAGGTAAGCGGTGGCTTACCGGTTAGTGCATCTGAGAGCCGCTAACTTACTGCACGCAACATGGGGGAAAAAAGCAAGCACACTTTATTTACCCGCAAAAAAAAAAAAATGCTGGTTCACTTTCAACTTCATTGAAAAGTCCAAGCTGATTCTTTCTTTACACTTGTAGCGGCCATCGCTTGCGGAAAATAAACTCGTGAATAGGCACTCAACCCACACTACGACGCCTCCAAAATCGGATAGAAGGAATGTTGACGTCCGAGGAAGCATGAGGGCTAGCTGAACAGCCTGACGGGGCTCAACTGACTGCACTATCTCTTCTCCACCTCCAGGTGCCAGAATACCTCAAAGTGTACAAAGGAGTCCACTATGAGGTCTTCTGCGTGGCGCCGCGTTCGATATATCGAATGTGTTGGTGAACGAGCGTTCTTTATACGCGTGCACCAGCCCGATACATTTGCATGGAATTTTCGAGGGGATTTTACAGCTGTTCGATATACAGAATAATTCGTTATAAGTTGGCTTGATATATCCGCGTACGACTGTATCTCCGTCACCATATATATGGCATCGTATTGGTCAGCTGTACAAAATACGTATCAGATTTAGTCACATTAAGTTCCTTCAGCTCTTTCTGGCCTCACACAGCCCATGAATGGTATCCCCTCCCCAAAGAAATCATAAAGAGTACAAATAAACGCAAGTTTCATGCAACATCAACTACCGTACGTTGTGTAATCTGAATTTGTTAATTACTTACTATGTTCCTTTTAAATTCTTTGTAAGGTCAGGTAATGTGGTATAATTGTAAAGCTGCCTTCGTAGTGCACACTGAACTTTTTTCCACGTACCACCAGATAAAATTATATGATTAGAAACTTACTTTTTAATCATTGCATTATTTGTTTAGCCTGCTCAACCCACTTCCTTCCGTAATGCCTTCAAGTGCTGACGGTGCAAATAAATAAATTATTAAACAGTAAAAAATATTTCTTGGATGAGAGGTGGTCACCTCCGGCAATGTTTCATCATCATCATCAGACTATATTTATGTCCATGGCAGGAAGAAGGCCTCGCCCAGCGATCTCCAATGACCCCTATCCGGCGATGTATAAAATATGCGCATTATTTAAAGCTACATAGGTTAACACTACGTAGCTAAACTCAGTTATTTTTCTGAAATAACTAGTCAGTTGTTCCTCTTAGCCGCTTATTTTGTCTGTGCATGAAAGTCTCTCGTTTTATTTGCTCAAATGACAACCTAATTAACAAGCTTTTGAAACTTATATCGCTTTGGTAAATAAGTTGCTATGTGTTTTTGGACTCATGCGCTAAAATAAAAAAACGTACATTGCTTTATAAATGCAGTGAATGAAATTGCTGCGAAAAGACAAAGCCGTGTAATACATTTGAGCTTTTCATTACATGCCTATAGCCAGGAAGTTTATGCAACCAAATGATTGTGTATTATTACATTCTCAAATTCCTACGGCGTTTCCCCTATGCGGAGAAGCCAGTTTAACTGTTAAATGATTCACAATTCGCCTTTGTGATGTTTCGACCATATATTTGATAGATAGAAATGTGCATGACGAATAGGAACATATGTTGGAGGCAAAAATTCTTAGCAAACTTTGCAAAATAATCTGTGTTCACCAACTGCACAGCATATTTCTACCCTGGAACAGATAGGAAATTGAAATGAATCACATGCATAAAAGTTTGCAGTGCGAGTATTATGAAGTACAGCTTCAGTTTTATTTCTTTCAATTTATGATATATGATAGTTGATGTGATGACTTGAATTTCCTGTTTTATGTTCAGGCTACTGACACTGCACAAACTATATTTTTTGTCATAATACGGACTACAGGCCGCAGAGTGAGGCTCATAAACACATCGGGAGAATGAGGTGTAATTTCTGGATGCATTTCTCGCTATGGGTAATATAGGAGCCCCTTTCTCACAATTATGTCTTGTTTGAGAGCGCGTTTGCTGAAAGTGGACTGATTGTCCGCGCTTTCCGTATAGCTACCGAAGTGACTGTAACAGCCTTTCGCTGTTTAAAGCTTCAAGCCTTTCGATGCCAAGCGCACTTGAAATATACACAAACAACGCGCTTGTCCGGAACCAGAAAGGTCGCAAGCATCATGCGAAGGGAGGGATTACCCTTGTACGGGTTAGTTGCATCCTTGAGCAAAAAAGAAAAACCGGGGAGTGACAAGTCATTTTTAACGACGGGCTGTCGCTCTTATCGTTATCACAAATGACGACTTGCGGCAACGTACTGCGCATTGTCGGGAAGCTGTTGTGGTTCATTCTTTAGAAAGGGTATTTATTTTTTTCCGCAACGTAACTTACGTCATCGGGGCAGATTTTAAAACATAAAGGTCTTGGGTCAGGCAGTGGTACCTAGGTGACATGAACGCCCGAGAAAAATGGACTTGTACAGTCACTTTCTTTTGGAAGCGCTGATAATGTTGTAATTTTAACCACAATAGCACTTCGTACATGGTATTTTTCCTAACAGCTTAACAGAAGGCTAATCAGTCCTCATATTAATAAACTTATAACTTTTTACCAGAGACACTCTCAGATGACTTCAATATATTTACAATAAAGGGCTCCGTAATTTCCACCATGGCTTTACGTAGGTACGTTGGCGCACTTCATGTAATAATCCCAGTCAGCCTACTCACATATAGCCCATTACTAATCACATCTACAATGGCCTCGGCTACATCCCAAGAAGCAATTTCCTACCTATTTTGATTACTTAAGACTCGGTAGGCTTAAGACAGGCTAAAATTCGAATAGGAATGCGTAGTATGGAATTAGTATGGAACCTACAGTGATCTAGAACGTATGCATTACACTCGAGTCTGTCCAGAATTAGACAGTAACATTCATTTACTCTGACTATTCATCTGTCATCAGTGTTAATAAACTAAACGCAAAAAAAAATTATGGGGTTTTACGTGCCAAAACCAGTTCTGATTATGAGGCACGCCGTAGTGGGGGACTCAGGAAATTTGGACCACCTGGGGTTCTTTAACGTGCACCTAAATCTAAGTACACGGGTGTTTTCGCATTTCGCCCCCATCGAAATGCGGCCGCCGTGGCCGGGATTCGATCCCGCGACCTCGTGCTCAGCAGCCCAACACCATAGCCACTGAGCAACCACGGCGAATAAACTAAACGCATGCTGTGCCGATCTTTCCCCCCACCTCACCCCAAATTCAGCTGGGCGCAGGCTACCACCCTGCGTCTGCTACAAACAAATACGTACGCTTCACCCGCCCGCCTCCACCTTATATTCCCTGAAGTTTACAGTGCCCCTAAACTGCCGGTGCTGTGGCACTCACCCGGCTATGCTTCCGCATGTGCTGTGGGAGTGCCCAGCACAGTACACACACATTAACACCACGACGCCCTCGTCGAGGTTGTGTGAGGCTCTGCGGAGCTCTGCCCTCGACGACCAAACCTGGGCGACCCAGCACGCCCGTGAGGCGGCGGCGAGGCAAGCCCTCGACGTCCCCTCATGGGAGGCTTAGACCGGGCCATCATAAAGTGCTGGCTCTACAATAAATGTTTATTCCTCCTTCTGAGCTTCTATCGCTAGGTTTGAGTCGTGAAGTCGCCTGAGCTTGCACAAGTTCTACAATTCTACGCTCCAATATCCCATCACCAAGAGCTCGGCGCTTGTCATCAAGAATTTCTACGCCTTAGTCACGCATTGTAGTATTCGGATTTACAGCGTATACTGGTCTAGAGTAACCAAAACAAAAGTTTTGCATAGTTTTACTGGCTGCGGGGTAGCTGAGTTAAAAATGAACTTATTCGCAGAACCTCGGCCGCGTAAACTTTTGGCGGCGACTGTGCGATTGAACACCTGCATTTTCTTCATTCTGCACACAATTTCTTTTAATGAATGGCCTTCCAGCCAACGTCATGCAGTGCTTACACCTGGTTAATTTTCAGGACAGCAGACTCAGACATGACTTATTAAGTAGAAGAACTGAACTATTATGTAGCACGTCATTATTATCACCAATCAGGTGTAATAAATATGTAAACAAATAAAGGATAATAACATTGCCTATGAAATATTACTAAAATCTCAGGACTACTTCAAAACTTCGCCTGTTCTTCTTGTGTACGTCCCTATACTTTCTAGCAAACTGAAAGGGAGAAATTCAAGGGTGAAATTGACATCTCTTGTGGCACCATGGCAGAAAAGGGAAGGTGTAGCTTAGTGGGCCCATATGAAATGATCAGCTGCGATTGTGCTACTCACGCACAAGGAACGACACTTTTGTATTTTATTTTACAGGCAGTAAAGTGATAAATGGTGTCCGTGGACGCTGGAGTGATCATGACAATACCACCGTACCGATATGGGTGATAAACGATTCTAATAAGGGAACATTTCTGCAAACCTCACGGTCCTTTCTCATGTTTCTTCAATTGTCCAAACACGTTAAATTTAGCGTAGGAGAAAATTCTTACAGAATTACTGAAGAATTGTACCAGTAATTATATCATGGTGCTGCGATCTGATTCAGCAATAGAGTTAGTTAAGAACAGAACAGCAGAATGCCATAGTAACCTTGGTGACTCTAGCCGAAAAAAAATGTCCAACTCAAAAATGCATAACTCAAAAAGGGTGTGGTCTGTGATTGGAATAGTTCTCTATTTTTACACGACAAACTACATTAACACGCCCCGGTGTCTTTTCGCATTATTTCCAATACTCCTCTGCGTACGTCGTGGTAAAAGGATATGAAGACCTTTAGTATTTCGGGAATTTCGTGAAGGTATATGGGAATGGTTCAAATGATAAGACACGTGCGCTGCATATTGAGGATAGAATGTTTATGTTTCGAGGTATTGGTTTGTACTAAGCAAAAAAGCTTGTGAAATAATTCGGACAGCCTTCATTTGCACCGAAGATCCGGTACGCAAAAATTCTGCTTTGATATAATGCAAATATACTCAGTCAAATAGCTTCTGTATTCCTTTGTAAGAATACAACGTCTGGGGCTGCAGCCAAGTTTTCTACTTCTGCGTCTTTTAATTGCACACACGGGAAGCTATTTATTTTTGTGGTACGTTTCAGGCTGAACAAAAGTCGCACAAACACGCATTTCCATGACATAGCTGAATAGGCAAAAATATTTCTTAGTAATGTCTTCACAAATGTTTGCCATAAGAAAGAAATCAACTTTGAAAACACAAAGTTGGGTTTATTGTCTAAAATACATTACACCTAAGGTGCAAAAGAAGTTTGGAAGCACGTTCGCATGTTCACGAAACCAGCCAGCTATTTTTTAGGAAGACGTTGGTACAGTAGAAAGAAACGAAACAAGAACCGTAACTAAATGACCTGCGTTTCGGAATATGCCATCTGGCGGGAAACCGCCAAACTAAGCAGCGACAAAGTGATAAAAAAAATAGCGGCGCCGCTGGCTTCGAACCTGCGAACTGCCAATCGTGGTATCAGCGATCCTAATCGGTGGTCGCGCAGAACGCTCGGCTATCGGTTTGAGTGCTGCCGGAGGCAAAAACTAGATTTATATACGTACCACAATGAATTCTGCGACCTTGTTATGAAAACTGCGATTTTGGAACGACTTTTTTGCCATTTCAAGAGTTCTGCTGCAACTAGCTCAAAGCCGAGTCATTGAAGTTGATAAATCCCCAATAATACGTCGATCGATGCAATAGGCTCATCGCAAATTGCTTTTTACTGGCCAAAAAAGCCTCCGAAATTTGGCCTTTTCCATAGACTCCCATACTTCGAACTTCGCCCGCAATTTGGAACGGGTTTTCTGTCGTAAGTAATGGTACCGCTTGCATGAGATGTCGGGCTAAGCTCCTAGAGCCTATTTCCACGGTAATATTTTGAAAGATGGCTTCTATGATTAGTTATTTGGGAAAAACGACGCTCTCCCATAGGAAATGCGCATGTTTTCAGAGGCGGCCGCTAGAGGCGCTGTTCGGCGATGTCCCAGATTCCTGGTATTGTATGCAATCCTTGATGCGCTGGAAGATTTAGACGTCGGTGGCCGGCTATATGTACGGATAATTAGCTATCTCAGTGGCCGCACCGTGTATATGTCGACAAGATGGCGACACCGGCCAGTACAATATCCACCGAAGTGTTCCACAAGGGGGAGTTCTCAGTTCAACTCTCTTCAATATTACACTGACTGGCCTTGCATCTGAACTTCCTAACACGATAAAGATTAGGGCATATGCGGACGACATATGCTTATGGGCATCTGGAGCCACCCGTCCCCAAATGCGTGCTAGACTTCAACGTGCAGTGACAATCACAGCTAAATATTTGCGGCGTCAAGGCCTTCAGCTCTCAACAGCAAAATGTTCCGTGATTGCATTCACGCGAAAACGAATGACTAGATATCCCATAATTGTGAATAGAACAGCGATACCTGCAGTACAGGCGCGTAGCCAAGGGGGGGGGGGAGCTGATGAGGCTTCAGCCCCCTCCC
This sequence comes from Dermacentor silvarum, assembly GCF_013339745.2. Taxonomy (NCBI): domain Eukaryota; kingdom Metazoa; phylum Arthropoda; class Arachnida; order Ixodida; family Ixodidae; genus Dermacentor; species Dermacentor silvarum. Next base: position 56,399,177 of record NC_051155.1, read on the forward strand.
CCCCCCCCCGAAATTGTTTCGTGCGGGCATGCACCACCGACCAATACTACCACCGACGCCGGCAATCATTCTGGATTTTGTCTACAATGTCTTTTTCACGCTCGAAAATACATTTCGGCACGAACATTGCGAACTCGGACTGGATTTCGTGACAACGCCCTTGCACCTGGAGTCACGTAACGCAAGGAGCCCCATCCGAGCGCAAACTTTCAACGGCTTTTCGATAGCGAGCGGGCGCGTTGCGGCATCTCGCAGCGGCCGCGGAATATACGGAGCGCATGGATTTCAATTACGAAACTTTATGGGTATGAAGTTCTCATAAACTTTTGACGCCAAAGGTGCGCTCACATTTCCAAAGGCATGCTTTAAAAGATATTCAATTCTAGAACTTTATGGGGTTAATGTTCTTACAAACTTGGGCCAACATGCGCGCACTGGAACGCTCGTGTCCAAGCCGTTCCATAAATGGAAGCGCGCGATCGCAATCTCCCACACACACGAAAATACTAAATATCACCGTGACTGTCAGCTAGCAGCTGATAATTTTCTCCAAACATTTTCAGGAAGCGTGCAGAATGTGATTGATCAGCTGGACCAGGGCAGGCAAAGTAAAATATGAGAAAACAGAAGAAAGTAAACGGCCTATTATTGATATATATATATTTTTTTTTTTGCGGGCGACAACGTCTGGCTCTCCGTGGCCACGGGGCCAGGGGCCCCGTGGATTTAAGCAATGCCCCTGCTGAAAATACAGGCATTTTCAGAGTGCTTCTTCGCATGCGAGCTGATCGTGGAGATACATATCGGAAGAACCATTTGGAAAGTTGCCCTAGCAATGCCTCGTGTTTAAGCCCAGACGCACAAAACCAAATTATAGAAATTTGTGGTGACATTATCAAAGAAAGCCTAGATTCAAAAGCAGGCTGCTTCTCCATACTTCCTGACGAAACGACGGACATCGCTGGAATCGAACAGCCTACTGTTTCTGCAAGGTACCTAAACAAGTATGCCAACGACATCAAGGGAGTGTTTTAGGTTTTAGCACCGGAATAGATGCCCATCTCTCATTGCGACAGCAGGTTCTATGTAAATGTGTAAATACTGCTGCAGCTTCTAGTCACCCTTCCAGTGACCACTGCCAGCGCAGAGAGAATATTTTTTTACAAGAGTTTACTAAAAAACTACTTGCGCTCTACAATGTCTGTGGAACGCAAGGTTAGGCTGGCGCTTCTATACAGCCACAGAGACGTCGGCTTCAGCGTGTCCGAAGTCATTGACCGCTTCGTTCAACTTTCCCGCCGAGAGAAGTTTGGCCTTTAGATAGCGAAGCTGCAAAAATCAATGCAAGTAAAAAGCACTGTTCCTTCAGGTCCATAAGTTCTTAATTATGAAAACGTATGACCGTTCATTAGCTTTTAAAACCGCACAAATTTTCGCCGTTTATTCTAGCAGTTAGCATCATGATCATAATTATCGCGCGAATACAAAAATTACGAGAATACCAATAACCAATTTTGACCGACCTTGCTCATTGAAAGCTTGGCCCACGCGGCGTTCGCCAAAAACACACTCGGATATTGGGTAGTCCAACTTGCCGCATCATCTGTGACCTTCGCTTGGCCTTTTCTCACATTTTCAGCTACATGCTTTTATTTCTTTTTTGAAACGAAGGAATACCCTCCTTTAATTTTGGGTGCAGAATATTTGTTGGCGTTGTGCAGGCAGTTAAATTACACATTTTTGTACTGATTTATGCATTATTCTATTATTCTACCCACATGGCGCTGTCGCGACCGCTGCATGGCCCAAGTACATATCACGATTTCTGCGATCATAGTTATGTTCTTGCCTAGATCATCTGTCTTTCTGTGCGCAAAGTTTACTATCTGTGACTGAGCAACATGTTTATTTGTCTTATTTGACGCATCATATACACTGACGTTTGCTTAAATACGTAGATTTATTGGAGACTCATACGTATTTTTAAATATCTTATTGCGAGGTTTTGTGTATACAAGCAGTGAACTTTGTTTCCAGCGACTCTTTTTTTGCCCTTTAGCGAGTTGTATCTTCGCATTTGTATATTCCATTCTATCTTCGCAATTTCTAATATATATTTTGCAGAACTCCCACTTTTTATTTGTACTCAATGCTGCGAGTCTTATCTCGGTGTAATTACAATACACGACGAGTTACAGCTGCTCCTGCGCAATCGACTGCAACGAGGGATAGCGTCATTGAGGTTTCTTCCTGGCCGTTGCATATGTAGAAAAATGTAATCAAGGTTATTGAATGACAAAGATTCATCAAAATATTTGTCCTCAACCTATTCATTTCATGGCCTTTAGGTTTTTCATATAAGCTGCATGCACTGCTTTGCTGGTTTCGAACTGATATTGACCCTTTTCGCAGCAATCCCGTGGGCGCTGCCATATTTGATCACGTGGTGACGCGTCCATTGCTTGCCTCAACTGCCTCCGTTGCCTCCTTGTTTACAATGGAAGTGTATGACGCCGGCGCAGCTTAGAAAACCTCTGTTTTCGGAGATATCATAGACGGTGACTAGATGGACGACACAAAGCTTTGATCACAGCTTCAGAGAACACGCAAAAGCGCTTTCGGAGCTGATTAAGCTATGTCCAAATGGCATAAGCAGCGTATATGGTGCTTGTTCTAAAAGCGGGGCTAAATATGTATTCCAAGCTGTCCGATTATGAATTCAGTCAGGATTGGTGTGTTTTGCTCTTTGTTCTTTATTCGGCAAATATTTTGAAGCAGTGGCTTGTCAGTTTCTGACCCAGTGAAGTTCCTCGGTGCGGCCACTATCTGATTATTTTCTGCCTAATCACTCGCGGGTGTGCTCAGTTCCGAATCCGATAGATTTGCTCTTGCTGCGCACAAGGCTTGAAACGTAGCTGTTTTGTACATTGTAATACCTTGTAGCAAACATATATTACAGCTAGTAACTTGCTTACTCTTGTGGACCATCACGAAACATTCAGCTTCGACCATTGGTGCACCATAGGTGTAGTCCGTCATTTATTGTGTGTATACAGTGCGCATATATTCAAGTGTGAGTCCATTCACTTATTCTTGATACGTCGGCGATAGAGTGGGCGTAAGTTTTCCTGCCACTTGGACAGATGTGTATAAATAACGTGCGCGAAACTTACTATGACAGGAAGCGGCGCTACTCCCTTTGTCATTGTTTAACGAGTGGTACTCATTCTTGCCGACATTCTGGGGATGAAGCCCTTTCTTTGAAGGTTAGCTATACAAGGCTGGCGGATGAGCAAATTTCTGTACCCTCGAGGAAAGCCCTACATCACGAAGTGCCGGTAACACGTTCGGACAGTTGCAGCAGTGGTCCGCGAACTTCGCCACACAGATTCATTCTATTCCTTAACATGCCAGCCACTATTTTTGCAGCCAACTACTGCACACGTCTTCAATCCACATTATTCAATCTAGCATGATTGGGGCACAGTGTGTTAGCGAAAACTCAGTTGCATTTCCGACAGCTGATCGCACAGAAGCAAGATAGAAGCGGTATTGAATTCGTGCGCGGTCACTGAGGAGAGGTATGGCGCGCCGCCGTGAGCGCCATCTAGTTTCTCTAAAACAAACTGCTCCGCGAAAAGGGTCAATAGTTATAAAGTTCATGTGATGTTTCCTTTACTTATTAAATAGACAAAAAAAACGCGGAAGCATTGATATCAGTTATTTCTGCCACAATTTTTGGGGCATACGAATTTATTCCTTTATGACAACATACATAGTTTAATGGACAGTGCATAGAGTTCAATAATTCGTTGGCAGCATCTAATATACAATGGAATTTGCAATGCAGTTATTATTCATGCATTTGATGCCTTGACAAATTCTATAAGGAGGTGGCCGCGCTGCAACCTGAGCCCCCCCCCCCCCCCCGAACAAAATTTCTGGCTACGCCACTGCTGCAGTAACACACCACAGATTACTTGGCGTAATCATAGACCGGGGATTACCTTGGTCACTACACGTCGCTGCAATGAAGTCAAAGCTGAGAAGTTTCGTTCACGTCCTTCGCGTCGTTGTAGGAACAAGATGGGGCCCTTCGGAGTCATTACTCCAACTGTACCAAGCGCTATTCATAGGATATATACAGTACAGCATGCCGGCGCTCTCAAGCATGGGACTTAGTTGTGTGCGCACACTGGAGAGCATTCAAGCTCAAGCATTGCACACATGTTTGGGCCTCCCATGATGCACGTCAACCAATCGAACTATAGAGGAAGCTCGTGCTTGTCCGATTGCTGTATACTTGCTCTGCGAGCCTCTTCGACTGCACCTCCGCGTGTTGACCCGACACAAACACCATCCATTGTCATCGCTCCCTGCCACACAGCCATGTTGCAGCTTTTCAAGGACTCTATCGCGTCATCAGAATATTCTACCGTCAAGATTTTCTCCCGACTGTATTCTGATAATACCGCCGTGAGTTCTGCCTAAACCGTTTGTTGCTCTGCAGATTCCCGGAATTACAAAAAAGACATCCATTGCATCCATTGGCCTCAGGCAGCTTACTCTTGGTCACCTTTATGCAGAGCACGGAGATACCGTACACGTGTATGCGGATGGCTCTGTCGCACCATATGCCTCCCCTGCAGCCTTCGTCATTTCACATATGATCGTCGCACGGAAGTTTAAACTAGACCATAGGACAACATCCACTGCCAAGGAGCCTCCTTGCGCATGGACGATATTCTGCGATTCTAAGCCAGCTCTTCAAACCATTGACTGTGTGCTCAGTCGGGGCCCGTATTATTCTATGGCTATAGAAATCGCAGAGCTTCTCGACCATGCAAATAGATATAGCCATATTACCTTTCAGTGGATACCTTCACACTGTGGTGTGATAGGCAACGAACAGACAGACGCTGAAACGAAAGCTGCTTTAAATAATGCAACTGAAGTACGCATTCCATTCTCACGAACAGACACAAATGTCCTACTTCGTTGCGTAATACGCAATTGTAGGTTAGAGCACTGGATCCAACCAGATCGTCAACACAAGCGAGTGCATAAATGGGGCCCATAAATGAAATACCGCATTCCTCACAAGCTCAAAAGAAGCCAAACAAGCACGGTGCGCCAGATTCGCCTTGGTGTCGCGTTCACGAATCGTTATAGACATATGACTGGTTGCAGTCACACTAGCCCCAATTGTGAATACTGCCAGGTACCAGAAACACTTGATCATATATTTTGAGTTTGTCCCGCATACGCACAAGAACGAAAGAAACTGTTCTCTTCAATTGCAAAAGTCGGTAAGAGGCCCCTATCAGACGAGTTTCTTTTAGGTCCTTGGCCAAATGCAAACAGCGCAGCCCTGATAACCAGTGCAGCTTTCGTCTTTCTACAAGCCACTGGGCTGGACACAGGGCTTTATAGATACCACAACGTTGTAAACTTGTATATACAAACCTCCTCCTCTTATCATCATCATCATCATCATCATCATTCAATAACCCTTCTCCTCCCCGTCCCTTTTACCCAATGTAGAGTAGCAGGCCAGAGCAAGTTATAGCTCAGGCCGACCTCTCTGCCTTTCTGTAAATAATTTTTTTCTCTCTCACTCTTCGTGCTTGTGCAACTTGTGCTGGCGTCAGAGAGGTTCATTGAAGTATGGGTTCCTGCAATAGAAACCCATACGGGAACCGTATGGCCCGGGTTTTCTTTGTAGCAATTGCTACGATTAGGAGGATGTCTCATTTCCCATTTAGAGTAGTTCTTTCCACCTAGCAGGTTTCCACTGAACTGTTACGTCAAACGCTTGCCTTTGCTTCGAGTTGCTGATGAATTCGACTTCTCCCTGCATTCAGCAGCCGCCTGGTTAGCTCAGATGGTAGAGCGACTGCCCTGGAAAGGCGCTCAGTTTCCGTTGAAGCGATAGACCGCACGTACTTTCGCCCGCTGCGGCGGCTGCGCTTACTGCCAGCGTTTTGACAGTCGTTGTCTGCGGTCATTCAGTGTGATCTATTCATGTTTACTTGTGCGCGCTGACACCACGCTTGTTAACTCAGTTAGTAAGCGAATGTGTCCAAGTTTATGCAGCCGATAAAACTACTATCCCTACTCCGAATAGCTCTCTACTAATTTGCTATCGCAATTCATGCTTTCCTTTTGGGTGAAACTGTAACATTTTTTTTTTCATTTTAATTAGTTCTTTCCTGCTAGCGGATTTCCACTGAACTGTTATGTCAAACACTTGCCTTTTCTTCGAGTTGCTCATGAATTCAACTTCAGTCTGCCATCTGTTGCCGCCTGGTTAGCTAAGATGGCAAAGCGGCTGCCCTGGAAAGGCGGTGGTCCCGGGTTTGAGTCCTGGACCAGGACGCATTTTCCTTATAACTGTAAGGCTTTTCTTTCGAGGAACACACATGGGTTTCCTTTGTAGCAATTGCTGCGATTGGGTGGATGCCCCATTTTGCATTTTAACCCTCATCATGTACCACGTGGCCCACGTGACCCACGCGACCGCAGAGTACATTGCCTCCGGGATGGGTCTACTTTTCAGGGCGTCATCTGTGAGATCCGTCTAGTTTACTACGGCACTATCTTCAGGACCAGCCCACCTTTCTCGAGCAAACCGAGCAGACGCGCCGTACGCAAGGAGAAATGGTACAGGATGGACTACTGTAATACAGAAATTATGCACTTGATGGCGTATTTTTGTTGCAGTGAAGTTCTTTGGGTATCGTTTATTGTTTCATTCCGTTATTGCGTAGAGAACAGAGCCAGTCACAAGCACATCTGTAGGCATAGTACAGATGGGGTTACATGGATCCAGTGTGGTCCCGTGTGTGTCCACAAGATAGCAGCAGCAGCACCCAGCAGCAGTGTTTCAGGTATGACTGTAATGCTAGAAAGCAGGCGAGATCGTGCCATGAGATTTTGCTCGTTGGTATATGTCACTGATCCTGCACGAAAACGTCTCCCCCCTCTTTTTCCGCCCAAGTACACTCTCAGCGGAAAAAAGGTTAGCACAAGATACTGGTGGCCGGAGCGGCAAAATGACGACACCTGACAAAAGTGGCTGGCGGCCGGAGCGGCCCATCCCGTTTTCCGAAGCAGGTGTGTCCGTCAGAAAATGTGTCGTGATTTGTCCGCTCCGGTCGCCAGTCACTTGGGCCGCGGGTCGTGACCTTGCCGCTGCGGCCACCAGTCACTTTGGCTAACCTTTTCCCGCTGGGACTGTACGTCAACGTTGTCTTTCGCGTCTACTTTGGTTGGCATGAATTTCTTTTTTTTATTAATGCTTAGTTACACAACATCATAAAATGGGTTACAAAACCAACGCCAAACGGGGTAACATTGTATACAATAAAAGTCGAACAGAAATGGCTAAAAAATACTGCTTAGTGGTGTTAGTATTAAAAGGTTAAAACTGTAAAGGTGTAAATATATCACTTCTCTATAAACAATAAATACATTAGGCTGAGCCTATGTGGTCTTTGTATATCTGCGTCGAGAAGCGGATCGTGTCGCTCACACAAAGTCTTTTCATAGTCCGCAGGTACTCTTTGCTGCATATCCTGCGGAGGACACGATCGTTCCCCGGGTCCCAGGTGCCAAGGCAGCCAACCACTACGGCGTCCACTGTCACTCGCTGGAACCGCCGGAGGAGATGTCGCTGTACCGGGCGTACTTCTCCTCCTTGGCCTTCCGGGCGTCCTGGAACGCCTGCAACCGGTTCTCGAATGGGCAGCAGACGTCCAGGATGAGAGCTTCCTCCCCGCGGGCCAGTACCAGGTCGGGCTTGAGGGATGTATTGCCAACGACCTGGTTTTCCGCTATTCACGGTTAACCTCGCCAGGGCAGCCTTCTTCACTCGGTCGACGATGGCGTTATGGCGCTCCGTCATAACCCGGCTCTGCCTCATGCAGTGGCAGAGGACATGTGGTAGTGTCTCCTCCCCATACCCGCAGCGCCTACATCGCTTGTCTGCTGCGGGTGCCCATACTCGTGTGGCATTGAGGGGGAGGAGGTTGAGCCGGGCTCGGTGGACGAAGCGCCAGTCTGTGAAACGAGTGTAGCGGCCGGACCTCATGAAGTGGGCGTTGGCCAGGTCCACCGCCACGCACACCATCGCCTTGCCCTGGTTTGGCTTCTCGTGTAGGGTGCTGTCCCGGTCCTTGGAGAGGAGCGCCCGGATAGTCCTTATCAACTTGTGGCGGTTCCTAGTCGACACGGAGGCCTCTCCGCAGGTGATGCGGGCCCCGTGGTCCGTGATCTCCCAGGCGATGGAGAGGCGACGAGAGGCTTTTCTGGCCTCTGTCCACACAGATTGCAGCTTTGTGGACGTTTGCCTGAACTCGCCCTCCGTCTCGCCTGAGAGGTAGACCTCCGTGTCTTCGGTGTCTGCTGGCCGCCTCAGTCGCCTGGTCACCACCTGCTGCAGCTCATCCCTCGCTCGCTGCCGGACTTCCAAGTCGGTCGACGTAAGGAGCTTGAAGGCTCCGTCCACCCGGCAGATGTCGCTCAGCTCCGCCGCAAGGGGGATCCCTGCAGTACCAGCCGGTGTGCTTCCATGTAAGTATTCGTTTGAAGCTCTGGCTGGCACGTACAGGGTCTTCTTGATCAGCGGGCGGAGCTCCTCGTCCAGGCGCTGCCACTCTCCTTTGCTGGCAACGCCCACCCGCATGGCAAAGTTTAAGGCTGGATATAGGAACGTTTTGATAGCGTCCAGCCTTTGCCATGGGGCGAGCATAGAGGAGAGCAGCTTTCTGCCCAGGTGGATAGCCTCGTCGACCGTGGTGTTGTCCGGCAGCACCCTGAATCCCACAGGCCGGCCCAGGAACCTGTGCCCCTCAAAGTCTCCAAGAGCCGGAATCGGGTCGCCATCAACGATGAATGCGGTGGGCCGCCTGCCCACGGGGTGGCGACCGGATAGGTGCAGAGACCGGCACTTGGAGGCGTTTAGCCGCAGCCCTAGCTGGGCCGAGAGCGTGGTCACCGTGTCCAAGCGGCGCTGCAAGGTGATGGATCCGCGGCCAGCAGCGTCAGATCATCGGCGTAGGCAAGGATGTTGTGCTGCCTATCGCCTCCCTGTACTGCGCGGATGACCGGGTCCACCACCAAGTTGAAGAGCAGGCCGCTCAGAGGGCAGCCCTGTCTCAGCCCAGCTTCGATGGCGATGGGCTCCGTTGTGCCTGCAGCTGCCACGACGCTGGTGGTGTTGGCGCAGTAGAGCTCCTCCACAATGGCAGTGAAGGCCTCCCCCGCGCCGGCGCCGCGGACAGCATCGACGAGGGCCTGATGGGCGACCGACCCGAAGGCGTTGGCAAAGTCGAGGAACCCCACACATAGCTCCCCACCTCCTGTCCTGGCATCATCCAGACGTCCCTGCAGCACGAAGTTGTGTTCAAATACCCCATCGTGCGGTAGGAAGCCCTTCTGACACCTGGACAGTACCGCATGGTCGCCCAACCACCTCTGCAGCCGGGTGGTGAGACACCCGGCATACAGTTTGGCAATTGTTCGACCAATGGCAATGGGGCGTCAGTTGGTGGGGTCCCCGCGGTCACCTTTCTTGTATATCAGGATGGTCCTCGTCGACTTCCAGCTCAGGGGCGTGCGGCGGTGTCGGAGGCAGATGTTGAACACCGCCGCCAGGAACCTGCCCTCTGGGTCCACCTGCCTCCAATGGTGGTAGGTAAGGCGGTCTTCCCCTGGAGCTGTGCTCTCGCACTTCCGGAGCTTGGCTGCGACTTCATTTGGAGTGAAGGGGCACAGGTCTATCTCCTCCGTTGTGGCCGTCCTGGAGCGTAGTAGGCTCGTGTCGACCGCCGCCGGTGACCAGAGGCTTGTGTAGTGGGCCTGGAGTGCGTCTGGGTCGATGGGGCAGAGCTGCGATGGGCCTTCGGCGATCAGCCTCACCGCTCGGCGCCGGTTCCGCCTGTACAAGCTCTGTATCTGCTGAGGATTGTCGGGGTTAACTTCGCGCCTCCGGGATTGGCGCGAGCCCCCTTCTGGCAGCCGCAGGTGTTTGATTGCGGCTGCAATGGCACTGGTCGATGATGTTCTCAAACCGTGCCCAATCCCCAGCAGACTCCGGCAACCGGCTTAGTTCTCGCAGCTCTGCCGTCTCTTCCCTCAGCACCCAGGTGCTGTCCTCTGGTCCCATGGTTCCAGCGGTTTCCTCCTGTGTCGCGTAGACCTGGCTGTCGCCGCTCTCCTGGCTTCCCTTCGACTCAGGAGGAGGCTCTCCACCGGTCGCCGGCCCCTCTACTCCCGCCATTTGGTTCTCGGGGCTGGCCTGGTCGGTCGGTGTGGCAGGCGTCTCAGGAAGGGGACTGCTGGCCGTGTCCTGCTCCGCCAGCGTTGGCGCTTGCCATGAGGAGTCCTCCCCCGATTTCCCGCTGCTGTCCTGCATCAGTGCCTCAGCGAGAGGCTCCTGGTCCGCTGGCTGGTCCGCTGACAGGTCCGCGGTCCACTCAGCCGCCTCTCCCGTTGGTCCTGGTGAGCCACGGGTGCTGTCCTGCTCGGGTAGGGGGGTTCCGCTGTCGTCCTGTATCGGTGCACCATCGTTGCTGGTGGTAGGAGCACCTGCGGCGAGGTTGCTCCTAGCCGCCAGCGCTGCTTGCCTTCTGTGCCATTGCTCGTGATTGCTCATGTCCATCCTTGTTGGGAAAGGCATTGAGCATTGTCCACATTGATGTGGCTGGCTGACAGGAGGTGCGGAAACGCTGGCGGCGGCCAGGCATGCGTGGGGACTTGGCCTCAACCCCAAGGTCGCGCCGCAGATGCTGCACAGGTTGATGGTGCGCCGAATTCTGCATTTGTGCTCTTGTTCTAGGTGCCGTTGCAGAGACTGCCGCCGCGAAGTCCATTGGGCTGCTCCGTAGGCAGCTCGGCAGCCTCTCTCGCAGCACCGGAACGTGTGTGGTACCGGAAAGTGTACCGTTAGGGTGTCGCCATCACGTGCTGGCTGGCGTCCCTGTTCAGGAGTAGAGTCGGGGTCGCCATCGTCCTCACTTTCGTCCATTTGATGGGGTGCCCTCCGACCTCGGATTTCTTAAAGGAGCTTAGGTCCTGTCGGGCTATTGGGCCACCGCTGAAGCGATAGTGTGGAGGCAGGGCCCATTACGGACGACGACGAGGGCGGGAGCGAGCCAGCTGTACCACAGTACAGCACTAGGGGCAGAGAGGCAGCAGGGACCTCGAGGGCAGCACCACCATGGGGCGTCAGGACAGGGGCAGGCAAGGTCGCAGGGCTGCACAAGGAAGGCAGGAAGCTTGAGGCAGCAGGCACCCCCAGGCAGCAGCAGGAAGCAGGCGGGCGGGCGGTGTCACGCGGCAGCAGGTCCGGATGCAGTTGCAGGAGACACCAGGTGGCAGCAGCGGCCGGAAAGTGCCTCGCAGTGGAGTGGGCCGATCCCGGAGGCAGTGCAACAAGAGGGCTCGGGCCGGTACAGAGGGAGGGTACCGAGAAAGAAAGACTCTGCTGTAACCGGGCAGGTGACCGGGTGCTTCTGCAGAAGACAAAGGTTCTGCAGAAGACAAAGGCCGAGAAGCGATGGCCATGTTAGCCGATCTCGGATATATTGCAGTCTACGGTGCAATCTGGTTAACTTTTGTCTATATGGGAGCTAATTACCACGTACCATTACTATTACCTAATCTGCGACTAATTTTAGCGCTTTGTCTTGTTGAGCTAGGGCTACATTTTGAAACCTTTTGCGACAATTAAGGTACGATATTCAAATGTAACGAAATTGTCCCTTTTGTTAAAAAATTACATTCATAGATAGCCATGTCCCTAAATACGCCAAATCCGTATGAAATCAGCTAAGAAGATGTTGTCTTCAAAAATTGGGCAGAAACCTTCGTCGATTGTTGTCAGTGTATGTGAATAGCCGAAAGCTTCTTGAACGCAATTCACTTTACTAAAGTAACTATATGGGCTGGAAGCCATATATTTATTACAGCTAGTGAATAAATTTAGGTAGTGTTTCTTGTTCCATTGCCTAACTCCGTGGAGGACAGCCGTTACCCAACAGGTCTGTGGCAGTAGTATATGTGGGTATACGTATAAGATGATTCGTCACATATGTGTTGTCTCCATCGCCGCGCGCATGCGTGGAAGGAAGCTGGCATCCCCCTTTCCCGCAACCGTCAAAGGGGGAGAGGGCGGCGGGTCAATATGCCGTCACATGTTCCAAGTCCTACGTGCTTCCGGTGCTGGTTCACGTGGCGACCCAATTGTATGCACATGACTTGAAGTTGGACATGTACCTCGAGACCATGTCTGGATTTCAAAGAGGTCGCTCCTCTATTGAAGTTATCGACCTCGTGGCATCTGTGCAACAACAATTCCTCAAACGCATATCGATAGCGATTTTCCTCGTTGTGAAAAGCGTCTATATATGGTAATGTAAGGCACGAAGCCATCCTCGATGCCCTATAGATAATAATGAAATTGGTGGACGAATCTTTCGATGGACTCGGAGCTATCTATCCAGGAGATCTTTCTTTGTGCAAAGTGCGGATGACCGTACACGGCTCCCGAAAGCAGTGACACTGACATCGACGTACCTGCGTGCTCAAGCTAGGCCTTGGCATTTCTACCGAGAAGTGCGCCTTAGTGGCTTTTACCCACAAGCCCATGACCTGGTAACCCGTTCCTAGTGGCCACCAAACAATTTCACCTATCTCACTTATTCCTAGGCGTTATTATAGACAGAGACCTCCTATGACCGGAACCCGCCCCATTTCATAACTGAAGAAAAGGCTTACCTCTATCGCCCGCATACCACGATTTCTCGCCGGTAAAACGTGGCGCACATTCGTGGCATCTATGCTTCAGCTGTACAGGACGCTTTTGCTAGAATACTTGCGATATATCATACCAGTGCTGTCCATTAACACTGGCAAAGCTAACATCCGTGTCCTACAGAGCGTTCAACGCCAAGCCCTTCGACCATGTGTAGGGCTACCTCAGTGTGCTTCAACATTAGCAGCAATTACTATCACCAGAAACCGCCCACTAACAACTTAAGTAGCTGTCGACGCCTTCCGGGCACAAGTTCGCCATATATCCAGATTTCTATGACCATCATCTCGCTCGCTTTCCTGAGTAAAGACCCAAGGCAGCGTTTTCCATATCAGTTGCGGCTAACCAGCGCTCTATGTCAGTGAGATACTCGCCCGCAACAAGAACGCCATATCCTCTGCAGTGGTGACCTGAAAAGCCTCCTTTGTACCTTGCTGTTCCAGAAATTGCAAAGAAGGCTAACCTGTCCTTCGCGGTTCTCAATCAGGTCACAATGAAGCTTTTACATACTTCGTACGCTAACCAAATTCATGTTTCCATGGACGGTTCGGTGTCGGAAAGTTCGACGGGCACCATAGTAATACCCTCTCGATCAGTCGTCATCAAGTTTAGGACTTCACACTTCACGACATCTACGCGTGTTCCGAACTCGCCTCTCTTCGCGCTGCTGTGGAATCCATTGAAAAAGAACCGCCTTGCAAATGGGCAATATTTCGTGACTACAAAACAGTCCTTCAAAGCGTTTACGACGTGGAAATTGCGACCAACTGGCGTCCCAGATCAACGAAATTCGCCATTGCGTTTAATTCTGAATGAGGAAATGATATAATCTTTCAGTGGCTGCCGGGAGAGAGTGGCATCGTTGGTTACCCCCTCGCCGATGACGCTGTCCAACTTGCCCGGGCTGATGCACAGACACCCTTTATCACTTTATCAGGAGTAGACGTGGCAAGAGAGCTACACCATATTTTGCATACTATCACGCTGAGTCACTGGAGTACTCTGCAGAACTCTAACCGCGTCAATTTTGCACCCTCGACCCACCACTAAAACTGCAGTTACCAACAAACCTGTCACAACCTGAAGCAACACTTCTTTGCCGGCTGTATAGGTAGGACTAGCCTTCACTAACTTGTACAACTATCTCACTGGAATTTCTGACTCACCCACGTGCACTAAGTGCAGGTGTGAAGAGAACATTGATCATTTCATGTGCCGCGGTTCTCGCTTCGACAAACAACGCCAGATGCACCAATGTGCCTTGAATAGGCAGGATGATCGGCCATTTATAGAAGCTAAGGTCTTGGGAGCCTGGCCTCAGAGCTTATCAGCCCAGAACGTCACTCGAGCTCTTCTACAGTACTCGAAGGCTACAGACTTGAGTGTCCGACTTTAGATACACGCTTCACCTGGTGGAAGTGTGATGAACATTCGTTCCTTCTCTCTCTCTCTTTCACTACATCCTTTTCCCACATGTAGGGTAGCAAACTGGAAATTAACTGGCTCCTTCTTGCTCGCTGCTCGAGCCAATCGTGAGAGCCAAAGTGGACAGTCCACTGGGTGGACTCTTACAGAATACCCCTCCAGGTTCCCGTGTACGGGCATCGAAACGTCAATTTCGTATTCAAGTGCAGCAATACATGTTTTGTTTAAAATTCATCGTGGGCATGGTGATGTGGACGTCCTTGGTACGCCCCATAAAAAACTAGGAAGTTCGGATCTTCATAGGATATCCATTGGATTGTTTTGTGTTGTCTGGGACGATATATAACCGAATGACATCCTCAGCAGGATATTCTCAGGATGTTGCTTCCAGGTGTGTTTGCTTGGGAACTGCATGCTTGCCCGAATGAAATTGAGTTAGCACAAATGAAATACAAATGGCACAGTGATAAAAAAGGTTAAGTTGTAGACTATTTTGTTATAAACATTATTATTATTATTATTATTATTATTATTATTATTATTATTATTATTATTATTATTATTATTATTATTATTATTATTATTATTGGTGGTGATGGTGGTGGTGGTGATGTTGTTATTCGTCGTGATGTCCCATGCGCACCTTCCACCGACGGTTCACTTGAAGTAGCAAAAGCAGATCTCGAAGGATATGCTATTTTAAGTGCATAGGTGGTGCTGCACCTGAGGTAGTTCGATCATGTGATACAGAACTGCGTTTTAATGGTGGAAAGAAACAAAGACACCATATTTCTGAGATTTCAGAGCACATTGAAAGTGCACAAATATGAAAACGGAGCACTACAATATGGGTTCTCATATCCAGATGCGTCGTGCATATATTAACCTAATTTGTAAATAATGAATTGCCTTCTAATTACAGTGTCAAACAGTATAGTGCATTGGGACATGTCCTGACATCATCCTAAAATGGTCCTCCAATTGTGTAGCTGGTATGTTCTCAGTATCTACTTGGGACGGATGAATGTACTTGACCAGGAGGCTTTTAAGATTAGTAGGATGTACGAATGTCCTGATGCCGACATCCAAGAGACTTACTGAGGATATGCCTTTGCGATGTCTGGGAGGTGTTCTTGGCTTCTAAATGTGCTTTTGGAGCCTGTAGTGCACAAAAGCACGGCCTTCAAATTTGGCATGTGTTACTCCGCGGAGCCATTTGAGAATAGATAATGTCCAAATTCACTAATCGAGTGACCGCTTCCTCGGAGAGAGAGCAAAAGAGGTAAATGCTGTATTATAGCGGCCGCAGACCAGACGTTGTTACTGCGAATTGAAGTCATTGTTCGTGGCTTGGCCGCACATGCGCATAGCGTGCCCATGTAGCACGTACTGCTCCCGACGCCGACGGCCGTGCCACTGGAGCTGAACGCCGAAGACGCAGTGCGAAGCGGCAAACCATATAATATGTTACGTGATCCCGGCCAGTCACATCGGCCAAGCACTGACGACAAAAAACTAACGCTTTGCTATTACAAACTTTGTATTGGCCACTATGATCCTATTTGGATGGAAATTTACTAGGTCGTTTGTAGGCGGTCGATGAAGCAGAGCACGTTGTCCTCTGTAGTACCTAGGCACAATCACGTTCAGAAACAAGAGTCCCCAGGAAAAGTCCCTAGATTTCTGCGGGGACATTTTCAGTTGAGAAAACGCCAGTAAGAAGCTCTCGTATAAAACCGCTGCTAGTTGTGGCTAGAATTGGGAGGTGTGAAAAGCGCGGCGTGTTTCCCTTGCCAGACAGGGTCCCTCGGTGCGCCGCTGCCGCTAGGGGCGCTGCTGCAGGGGGCGCGGTCCCTCGGTGCGCCGCTGCGGATACGACCTGATCTCTTAAAATCATAGGCAGCGGTACAAGGTAAATTTTTGAAAAAGAAAAATAATGAGAGGTATAAAAAAATGCTAGATAAAGAACATGTATAGTATACCTGATTAAATCAAGCAGGCTAGGTGACTATTTGTCGCCGCCCCGTTTCAAAGGGGATGCCAATAAATCATCATCATCAGTAGGGTGCCTCGATGCCAGCCTAGGGCGCGGGGCCGTGCCGCCACCGCCGTCGCAGCTTCCCTGTATGATAAAGCGGTGGCATCACGGGGTTGCTGCTGCGTCGTTTTTTTTTTTTTAATCGGTTACGTAATTTTTAGTTTACGTGGGTCATGCATTTGTGAGCTGTAGTAAATATGCACTCTAAAACAAAGAAGAAAACTTCGTTTCGGTGCTTCGTTCCTGAGTGCAATTGTGGGTACCGGTCGTCCGCCGAAAAAAGTATCATTGTTCCCAGCACCGGCGTGCAAAGACGTGTTTCAAAAGTGGGCTCGCGCAATACCAAGAGCTGACAGGCAACTCCAAGAGAATAAAGTAAACTTCTCTTGGAAAGTTCTGCAAAGTTCAAATAAACTTGTTCCTGCATGTGTGCACTTACAGCGAAGCTACTAAGGGCTAGAAAAGAAAACTAGCATCATCAGCATTTCGGCTCCATGTGCGTGGCGGTTTCCCCCCAGTTGTGCCTTAACACAGGTGTCAATTACTCAACTATTACTGAGTAATGGATACAAGTAATACTTGTATTCCGGCCATTACTCCATTACATTACATCCATTGCTCACGTAATACTTGAGTTATGGATTACCAACTTGCCCGGAATGCTGCTCTCACAGGTGTCAAAACGGATGATCAACATGACTGATAGGTCATGACATCAATAACATCCCATGCTCGTCAGTTACGTCATGATTAACGATAATAAAATCACGTGTGGCGCATACCCGCATTGGATATGCGGGTACGAGCCAGGGACAACCAAGAAAGAAAGAGAGTACGAAGAAAGAAATCACGTGTGGCTCATACCCGCGTTGGATATCTGCGGGCATAAGTCGCCGAGAGGAGGAGCGGGAGAGATCTCGTTGGCGTCGCGGGCGGACTTGACGCAGCAAACGCACTACTTGGCCATCGCGCCGGGCGAAAACAAGACACCGCGGTGTCCTTGCTCCTTGACGAATATGCCGAAGACGCTCAATATTGTGAC
This sequence comes from Dermacentor silvarum, assembly GCF_013339745.2. NCBI lineage: Eukaryota > Metazoa > Arthropoda > Arachnida > Ixodida > Ixodidae > Dermacentor > Dermacentor silvarum. The sequence continues at coordinate 56,416,499 of NC_051155.1, forward strand.
TGGCTGATGAAGAACACGTGTACGATTACTCCAAAGAAGACGATGCTCTTAATTTCGCGAGCTAGGCGACACCAACTACTACCATCTTGTCAGCCGCTACAGTTATTGTAAATATCCTGTAAATATATTGCTTACGTCTTTTCCCCCGAAACCAGATAAAAAGAAATTATGGAGTTTTACGTGCCAAAACCACAATCAGATTATGAGGCACGCCGTAGTGGGGGACTCCGGAAATTTGGACCACCTGGGGTTCTTTAACGTGCACCTAAGTCTAAATACACGGGTGTTTTCCCATTTCGTCCCCATCGAAATGCGGCCGCTGTGGCCGGGATTCGATCCCGCGACCTCGTGCTCAGCAGCCCAACACCATAGCCACTGAGCAACCACGTCGGGTCGAAACAAGATAATCAATAATGATAACATATAAATTCACTATAGCAATATTCACAGCCGACCCACCTGAGTCACAGCTTCGCTGGCCTCCATCTTCACAATAGTGGAAGGGCTCTGGATTTCTTTTAATTCAATTTTCTTTTGTGCAGAGAAAATGTACGCAGAATTTTGAGACCAGTGGCATGTAACGGGTCTAAATACATGTTTCTGCAAAGGAGCAGGCGAGCATTTAACAACGGGAATAAACATTAAAAACATGATTTGAATTAGTTTCAGCGATTCATAATTGTAATGAGGAAAACGGCATGACACTAAAGTACATTGGAATTAAAATTAATGCCAAGTTGTTATCCGGAAAAGTTCTGAATAGAGAGTCTGGAATAAAGCTTTTTCCGGACATAAAAGTTTGGTTAATTTCTCTATAGCTGTAACTATAATGCATAAGTTAATATATCCTTTCATTTGCACTATTGATGTTTTTTTTAGGAACATGTTTCCGCAAAGCAAAAAAGAAAAAAAAGGTGGTGCATTGAACCCTTGGCTAAATGTTTACATTGCAGAATGTAAAGAAAGATCCGTGTCCTGACATTTCAGCACCTGATAGGAGGAGCCTAACACGATCTGAATGAATGTGTAGCTCTCTGATACACTTTCGCTTCTAAGTCAGGTGCTCTTGTGCCGTGTCGAACCGCGTCATCAAATCCCGTTTCTCGTTGGTGCGCGCCACGTCTCGATCCGTCCCCTCTCGACGCGCATGCTTTCACGGGCATCCGAGAAGAACAAGCTGCACGATTAGAGTGTACCATATGTTAGTGCAGAAGCTCAAAAGAAAGAAAAAGAAAGACACTTAATACTCAGAACTGGTGCGTACAAAGTAGTACGAGCGAGATTCATCGGGCGCGAGCAGCGCTACGCAGTACGCCGTCTGCTCCACTCTTTTACGGATGGATGGATGGCTGTATGGATGAGGCTGAACCCTTTAAATCGGGCGGTGGCACACGCCGCCTAGCCTTGACTATTAGCATATTTTGTACTTTGTGGAGGGTGAAATTTCACCCCTGCCTTGATTTTTGCCGCCAATCAGATAACCTCTGTTTGGTTATTTCTACCCGCTTAAAGTCTATTTTACTTTCACTGTCCCTAAACCCCAATGCTTTGAAAAAATCAGCCCCGTTTTTTTGCACTGTACGGTTAAGCCCTTTACAGAAAAGTATGAGGTGTTCAGCGGTTTCCTCTTCCTCTCCACATGCACCGCACCTTGGTACTTGACTCGGTACATCTTAGTCCGCAATACTCCCGTCCTGGCTTCAAACAACAAAGAGCGTCCCCCTAGAATTATCATATATATTTTCTTTGGCAATGTCGTGCTTGAAAGTTCTGTATGTTCCCAGTGCTGATTTCGTCTGCATCCCTGTTTTCCATAGTCCCCGCTTACAGTCCCCGCGCCCTAGGGTGCCTCGATGTAAAGCCCCTTGATCTTACCTCGACGTCCCCCTCGCCCGCGGCGGGTGAGGAGGACATCGAGGCACCCTACCGCACCCTAGGGTGCCTCGATGCCAGCGCCGCCGTTTAGGGTGGAGACAGCCCCGCTGGAGCCGCCATATTGAATCACACGAGCTCAGACTCAGCTACGCTTGCGTTCATAAATAGTGTTACTCGTGGCACACTGCCAAGTGATTTGCCTTGATGAGGATTTTTTATCGGTATCGCATCTGCACATCTTTATAACCAATAGCCGTTAACTCGTTGAAGGTCGAAGACGTAAATGTATGGCGCCGGGATGATGCCCCAAGTTGCCTAATTCAACCACATTTAATATGCCGTGTGTATGTTTGAAATACGCACTTTTTTGCGCTTCGATGCTTGGTATATAAGGTTTGCGACCCCCTGTGTGTGGAAGTTTTTTTTTTTCGCTGTTGTATTTTGGTTTACACGTGACGCCTCCTTTACCGTAGCCAGCCACTCGCGCACGGCGGTTAGTTTCCCTTGCGTTGCACGTGCTCTTCGCGTTCCTTGGAATTATTTGACGATATCTACGCGCAATTTTGCTTTTTTTTGCCCACAAAACTGTGTGCTGACAGGATTAAGTTGGAGTAAAAATAACTGCGATGTGAAAATAAGGTTTAGTTAGTGCTGTAGAGAAAAATGTAACGTAACTTGTCTGTGTCAATCTTGCGTAGTACACACAAGAAACCAAACGATGCACAAAATACATTTACTTAGTAATGTCTAGTACAGTCAATCATGAAAGAGATATGTACATGAAAAATTATATGTACTGTGTGGCGCCTGAAGGTTATGTTGAAAGACGAGATAAAAAAATCGCAAGGTAGGCTCGAGACACACAATTCAGGATAGGGAGAGTTTTTTAATTTATTCATTACATGGGGGGGGGGGGGGTTCAAGTGAGTACATCAACCTTATTACACACAATATAAATCGAAAACAAGAATACAAACAAGAAAACGCATCCGTGGGTAATATTAATCAAGATATCCAGCCAGAATACATCAGCTACCATCGAATACGTCGCATCAGCCAAGCACATCGATGGCGAGTACAGAACATTTTATAAATAACCATTAGAACACTGATAACTACATTGAAAAATTAACACTGCATACATATCGCGTACAAAAACCGTAAATGAAACTAAGACAGTCAAATACGGATTAGCAATGTTTTTCACTTCGAAAATATAGTTCATGATGATGTAAGGCTGTTGACTTTAACAGACGGCGCCCATCCTGTCGATTTCTCTCGTACTGGTCCTCTTCAAAGTGTCTCTAAGTACAAGTAAAACAACAAAAGTGATTATTGATATGAAAAGTTGCCTTGTAAATACAGAGAACCCATTACAGTGCTTAAAAATAATTTTCGCAGAAGTAATGCTGTATTACCTCGCTTCACACAGGCTACAACAGACACCATGCCAGAAAGCGCTGAAACATTTTGGTCCCATGATGCCCCTTAACTCTACTACACCTGGGCATACCGTGCACAGGCATTTAAAGACCGTCACAGTACCCACTACGATCGGGAATGAGCACGAATGACCATCGGCTTACGAGCCGATGGTCATTCGTCTAAAAAATCAGCTATTTAACACCTGAGATCCGCAAGATATCTGCTGAGAATAGAGAAAATCACAATGATTCGCTTGCCACGTACACAACAGCCGCTCTCCCCAGAAGAAGCACTGCGTTCTTTAGTCCCAAATAACCAGTAACGAAAAAAGAAACTGAGGGAAAAAAAAAAAAGAAACAAGAGACACACGATGTGTGCTTCCCGTGAAAAAGTAAAATAGGTGGTTTACATGACGATTTGTAGCTAATGTAAGGCTATTTCGCGGCGAAGAATTTTAGTCAGTTCTTAAAATAAGGGTACTACTCGCATAGACTGCGCTGATCAAAACGGCAATAGCCTATGCGACGCGCGCTCGCAAACCATAGGCTACTCAGCATCGGTGCAGTGCTTAGTTCGTGAGCGAACGTAGGTACGTGAGCGAGGATCAGAGAATACTTTCTTATTTATGAAAAACACGATGCGATAGTCTAAACTTTCTTGACACTTACCTCGCAAATGTAGGAGCTATCCGTTGCCTTCCAGTGATACCTCTTGGGCTTCCCATCTCTTCCTTCGCTCTGGGTCCCGGGGGAAGCGTAAACAACGAAGCCCTTTAGGCGTCGATCCAGTGCACTTGGGAACACAACAGCCCGTCACGTCGACTCGATGCACTTGACAAGCTTGTCATTCATGCGGCTGAACACTGTCCAGCAAGTAGAAGCGTCAGCGAAGCATCCGCGCGCACTGTGTCTCTAACTAAGCACCGGCACCAAGCACTCGCAACAGCTCGCTGTGACTCAAGATGGCGTCACAGCGAGAAAGCGGCGGCGCGGGTGCGGTCAAAGGATGGCACTAGAGTCACTGTGCCATCCTTTTTTCCAGTGACTCTAGTGACCTTTTGCCGCCATATTTCTTCCAAGCCCTTTCAGTTGGCACGTCGAACCCGTAGCGTACGCACCACGCACGGAGAGCACTTCGCCGTTTCGTTCAACGCTTGCGTTGCGCTTGCGAACACAGGCATCAGAAATAACCCATCATCATGCCTGGTTGCTGCGCCTTCGGGTGTAGCAACCGAACGGAGTCCGGGAAGGCAGCTTTCTCTATTCCGTGCGGGAAGGACGACGGTGAACGACGTTGTGCGTGGCTCCACAGAATTGGCCGCAAAAGCTTCGCGCCCTCGAAGAACACCAGCTTGTGCGAGGTAAGTTTCTTGAATAACTAGTTTGCTGGACAGTTATTGCTTTCAGGTGACTGTACTTGCGTGTGACCGCTAAACTTTACCTGTCCAGTTCACGCTCATCGCTCTGGGTGCGGCTATTGAACACTATGTAGCTAGCACACGTGGTTTTGAGTGAGCTGTTCTGTTCGCGTGGCTTGCTTTGTTTCACGCTATTGAAAATCGCCCTGTACCTATCTTTCAAGTAGGGTCTCCGGTTCGCGCGACCCGCTCTGCTTTGCGCTATTGATTCCAGTAAACTGTTCGGTTCGTGCGGCTCGCTTTGTTTTGCGCTATGGAAAATCGCCCAGTACCTATGTTTCAAGTAAGCTCCTCTACTTAGTGCTGTTGAAAACATCGCAGTACGAACTTTCTAGCAAGCTCTCCACTGTTTCATTCGGTTTGCGCACCACGTTTGAAGAAAACGTACATACATGTCAAGCAAGCTGCAGTGCTTCATTCGCGCGGCTCGATGGAAACAACAAACATGCATTTCAAGTGAGCGTGTTGTGCTACAGAGTAAAAGGAGGCGGTTCCCATGAATAACGTGTTTTGAACAAGCACCAGGTCTATACAGAAAATGTTGCTTCAAAATGTCTTCTATAGATTTCCTACTTATAGTTTAGATATTTTAAGCACTGTCACAGGGTAGGGTTATTAACATTCCTATTTTTCTTTGTTTTCTCCATGGACAAACTATAGGACCATTTCATTCCTGATGATTTTGAGAAACTAAGAGTCGAATCGGAAGACCGGTATGCTGTTGTCATGCTTGACGAAATAAATTGTTGTTGTGACTATTGTGAAATAAATATGTTGCTTGCCTCCACATCTTACTTTGTGACTGCATGCTGTTCTGAAAATTTGAATTTTGCTGACAGCATGAAGCAATTTGGGGACAAATGGTATGGTGTCCCTTATACAGGGAGGCTGTAAAATAGTAATTTTTATTGCAAACCTGCTACAGCATGATTACGAATGCTTGTCAACTGGCAAAGCACCTCTATAAACAGCCTCATACGTCTTTTTATGCCGTGAGTGCAGTGACAAGAACACCACTTAAAAAATAGAAGTGCTCAATGCTACAATTCCGTTTCAGAAACCTAGTTTTTACCGTGTCTTCGCAACTTTTTTTTGGAAAACGTCTTTTTGTGTTAATGATCCGATTCACATAAAGGGTATACAATAAAAGGAGCATGATCGAAAATAAATATAGGAAAACCGCACCACTGTTTAGTACTGGCAATGTCAACACAATACTCCAGAACACAGTAACAGATTGGAAATAAGTGCACTGAAAGGTTGACGTTATCAAAGGTACAAAAAAATCATTCGTACGCATTCTTTATATCCGTATGCGGATACCTGCTTTAGTTTCGCATGAATTAAAAGCTGTTAACCAGTCGCTCACAACGTTACATTCAGGGAGCTTATTTCACAAATCGACGAGAACATTACTATCACGCATTCGCAAACACGCCAGTAGCCGCAAGAGGCGAAGTTTGCTTGCAGAGGCTGCTGGCGTTTTATCACTGATACGGGACAGGCAACTGTATAAATCTAGATAAAAATTACTGCTTACACTTCGCTCCGATTATACAGATAAACAGGCGCAGGAGTAAGCTGTTTACATTTGCTTGCTTTTGTACTTCGAAAGGACGCGAACGAGCACTATGAAGGCAATCTGAACACCCACTGCACATTCCAGCGGCTGTCAAGCTGCGTTTTTAGCGCAAACACAACCTCAAGGCCCAGTTTTCATGTAAAAGACGTTTCAAGCGAATTCGCTGGGCGCATACAAGTATGTTTGCAGCAGCTCTGCACATAACACTTGACGCAAGACGAAGTCCATAAAGCGACACGTACAGCATCGGTTCGCGAGCATCGGAACCATCGCCGCACATTTTATACGTTCCGTCGCTTACCGCGCAGTACGTTCATTTCCGTCGATATCTTGATGACACTTGTGGCATCCACCTTGAAGAAAAACACAAAAATAATTTCGCGAAACGGTACTCGAAATCTAGGGGGGAAATCCGTCAGTTAATCCGTCAGTTAAGTCAACGCTACTCAATGCACGCTGGCACCGCTACAGCGCGTCGGCGGTCTGGAAGGAACATGGCCGCCGCCACCCAATGTTGCCGGCATGCCGCGTACCTTTGCGGTACTCTGTTTTTCCAGTGACTCTAAAGGTCACGTGACACGAGCGCCCCAATCACCGGTGGCCGCGGCAGGCGGCGGCGCGCGGAAAACAAATGCGATACTCTAAAATTTTTCCAGTGACTCTAGATGGCACCACCCTGAACGGCGGCGCTGGCATCGAGGCACCCTACCGATGGATGGATGGATGGATGAGGCTGAACCCTTTAAATCGGGCGGTGGCATACGCCACCTAGCCATGACTATTAACATAATTTGTACTTTGTGGTGGGTGAAATTTCACCCCTGCCTTAATTTTATCCACCAATCAGATAACCTCTGTTTGGTTATTTCTACCCGCTTAAAGTCTATTTTGCCTTCACTGTTCCTAAACCCCAATGCTTTGAAAAAATCAGCCCCGTTGCCTTGCACTGTAGGGTTAAGCCTCTTACAGAAAAGTATGAGGTGTTCAGCCGTTTCCTCTTCTTCTCCACACGCACAGCACAACGTGTCTATACCTTGGTACTTGACTCGGTACATCTTAGTCCGCAATACTCCCGTCCTGGCTTCAAACAACAAAGAGCTTCCCCTAGAATTATCGTAGATATTTTCTTTGGCAATTTCTTGCTTGAAAGTTCGGTATGTGCCCAGTGCTGATTTCGTCTGCATCCCTGTTTTCCACAGACCCCTCTCTGTTTCCTTAACCTTTTTCTTTACCGCTGTTTCCTGGTTTGCACCCCTCCTGCAGTCCAAATATTTGATTGACAGTTTTCTGGTCAGCTTCCTCCATTTTGTATCAACATTCCTCATGTACAAATAACTGAAAACTCTCCTTGCCCACCGCTTTTCTGCCATCTCTCTCAATCGCTCCTCAAATTCTATCTTGCTGCTGGCTTCCCTGCCCTCGAATGACGTCCATCCCATGTCACCCTGTACCCCCTGATTTGGTGTATTTCCGTGTGCTCCCAGAGCCAGTCTACCTACCCCTCGCTGCTTAACTTCCAACCTTGCTCGAACCTCTGTTCTCATGCACAGGACCGCATTGCCGAAAGTCAAACTTGGGACCATCACCCCTTTCCAAATCCCTCTCACCACTTCGTACCTATTGTAATTCCACAGTGCCCTATTTTTCATCACAGCTGCATTTCTGCTACCTTTAGCCGTCACATATTTTTCATGTTCCGTTAGGTACTCAGCCCCATTGTTTATCCACACTCCAAGATATTTGTACTTATCCACCACCTCCAGCGTAACCTCCTGTATCCTATGCTCGCTGCCCTGATTATCATTAAAAGTCATGACTGCCGATTTTTCTTTACTAAACTTCAAACCTAAGCTATCTCCCTCTTTACCACAGATGTCCATTAATCTCTGCAAGTCTTCCTTGCTGTCAGCCATAAGTACAATGTCATCTGCATACATCAGTCCTGGTAATGACTGTTTAATCCATTCTCCCTGCTTGAAATAGGAAAGGTTGAAGCCAAGTCCGCTCCTCTCTAATTTTTTCTCTAATCCTTGTAAATACAGCATGAACAACAGAGGTGACAGAGGGCACCCCTGCCTAAGCCCCTGCTGTATCTCTATGGCCCAGATACCTTGTTTTCCCATTTTATAAGCACCCTGTTACTTTTATAGATATCTTTTAAAAGATTTCTTACTCCATCTTCCACCTCTAGAGTGCCCAGTATGTCCCACAAATCCTTTTGGATTACACTGTCATAGGCTCCCTTGATATCCAGAAAGGCAAGCCATAGGGGCCTGTGTTCCTTTTCTGCTATTTCAATACACTGTGTCAATGAGAACAGATTATCTTCTAACCTTCTTTGTTTTCGGAACCCATTTTGTAGTTCCCCCAGCACCTCCTCGCTCTCCACCCATGCCTGCAGTCTGTCCTTTATAATCTGCATCACCACCCTGTAAACCACTGACGTCACTGTTATGGGACGGTAGTTGCAGCGATGGCCTAGCGGTAGAGCATCCGCCTCGTATGCGGGAGGTACCGAGCTCAAATCCCGGTGCCGCCGGGAACCCACCGGTTTTTCTCATGGGTAGAGATGTCCCCTGGCCTGGTGCTCGGCTGTCGTGGGGGTCCACATCTCGAAAGAGGGCCCAATAGAGATTTCAGCTGTTGTCTCTGGGCGCCTCTTGTCCTACCACAGACGGCCTTGTAGACGAGCATCCGCCGCGGCTGTGGGAGGCAAGTGCTGCCGCCGGGTACCTACCGGTTAAATAGGTACAAGCGCGCTCCCGGCCTGGTGCTCGGCCATTATGGGACCTGAACGCTTGGAAAGGGGTGTTTGACCTCAACCCGAAGGTGCCCCCACCTCAATAGGTGCTTGGGGCGCCACATGGGAAATGACCGCCATGGGAGCGGCCCAGACACCACTTGATTTCCGTGCTCACGTTGGTTTCGACGGGAATTCAGGGCGCAAGCTCCTTTCCCAAGCGTATCACCCCTGAAACAAGCCGAACGCCAGGCCGGGGTACGCTTGTACCCTTTTGAACCAGTGGGTGCCCGGCGGCGATCCCCCAGAGGGCAGCCGCCGCCGTTGTTGTGCGGGGCCCCAACGGAGGAGTTACCAACACAACCCAAATCGCGGCGCATGGAGCTGGGGGCCACGGGGACGCCAACCGCGACATTACGGAGTTTCCGGCCTCGTACCGAGAGGTTCTTGGTCACTACGAGAAAGAACGCAAGAAATATCCACAACCCCACGGGCGGCTGGACAGGTCCCAGGCAGTCGACCTGAGGCGGTTGCAAACAGGCACTTTCACCAACCCCTACCACCTGCACCGCCTGTGGCCCGCGCGGCACCCATCGCCCGGCTGCCCCTGGTGCGAGCACGAACGGGCTGATATGGCCCATATGCTTTGGGAATGTCAACGCCATGAGCAAGAAGCACCAAGAGGAAGGCAGAAGACAACATCAGGACCCTCTGAAGGCGGGCGCCTCACAGAGAGATGGCAAGCCGCCCTCCTCAGCGAGGCACCCGAAGACTGCAGGAGTGGGCCGTCTAGCGGGCCAGGGCTATTGCCGAGGATCTCGAGAGATTTTTCTCCGGCGATGGACCCCTGGCAGCCTAGCCCCGGGCACCAACAGCCATATTCGTTGGACATATAAAGTTTATTCCTATCCTATCCTCCCGGCGGCGGTGAGAATCGAACCCACAGCCTCCCGCAGCCGCTTCCCCGCTTCCCCGCGTACAGCGCCCCTTGCGGCTCCGGCGCGCTTTGGGGACCGGTTTCCGCCGCCGCTTTTCACACCTCCTAGCCACCCCACCGCTAAGCATGAGGTCGCAAGTTCGATTCCCGGCTGCGGCGTCCGCGCATTCTCTGGGGCCAAATCCAAAAACGCTCGTGTACCGCGCATTAGGCGGGCAAGTTGCCATTGCGTACGCTATAAAATAGTGGGTCATCACTGCGCATGCGCAGAACGCCATCCAACCCATATCGTTTACCGTGCGTTATGTTACCGTGTCAGCGTGGTTTACGTAGTTTACGTAAAACATGGCGGCGGTCCCGGTCGCCCGCTTCGAAATGAATTTGGCGTTGTTTTGGTAGAATTCACTTCGTTCGTAGCAAATGACTGCGTAAATGGCTTTTGCTTAGTCTCATGCCGCTTCGACGAGAGAGTCTTATCATAGAATAAAGAACCGTGTTATGGCTAATCTTGAGGAATTTTCGAGATCGCTTCTCATTTCGAACGCGCCTAAGCCTAACGAGAGAAATTTTTTTGAGATGCGAGCGCCACCTGTCGGTGAAGTCGGGAGATAGGAGCGACAACGGCATATGGCCTCTGAGATGAGAACAATGCGGATTCGGTAGACGGCTTGTACTGCTTGTCTGTTTCGCTGCAGATAGGCGGACATGGGAAGTAAAAATACAACGCACTCCTCGCTTCCATTGCGCTGCCTCTCGCACTTTCCGGACGCACACACACATAGACTTAGGTGCCCTATGTATGCGAAATTCAAAGCGCAATCGAATAGCGTCCCACAAGTAAACTACGCTATCACGCTATACTAAAACTCTCTTTCTGCAAAGTTCGTTTGCGGAACGGTAACGCTATTTCCCTAAACCACGCTATTACGCGAACGTTAAACTAAAACTGTCCAGTATATTAACTCTATGAGGTGCACATTAAAGAACATCAGTTCGTGAAATTTAATGAGGAGTCCCCCACGTCGGCGTGCCTCGATATTATGGTGGTTTGAGCAAGCGAAAGGCCAGAATAGAATTTTGATCATCAATAAAATGCTTCCTTCCTCCACGTTTTAAATCGCTACTGGCATACTTATGACGCTTGTATGGTATAAACAGCATAGCCTTCGAGATCACACTTTCGTTACATTGAGTGAGTCGTTTTTGGCGGGGAGATTTATACTGTCCTATAATGAAATAAAAGTAACAAAATTTAGCAAAGTTTTGTTGCAACTAAATTGGTTATAAAGCAAATTTTGATAAAGTAATAAAGTTGTGACTACGAGCATGCTCTTTTTTTTTTTCTTTTGGTGGTGTCGTTTTGTACCGTCAGGTGGTGAAAGGTCGCTGCAGACGGCCATGTTTGATGAGTGATGAGCTTCGGATTGCAACTGAAATACTAGTCGCATTCTGGTTTAGTCGCTTCTCGTAAATTTTGTTGGAACAGTGTTACGCAACGGGCCACCAGTGATGGATTAGTAGGTGCACAGCGCAGGGAGTTTCCTGAAAGCTCCGTGACCTTCGTCGCGTCGCAAAGTAAGTCGCCCCGTGTTTGGCTTGGGGGGGATTACTTGCCTCTGGCACTTTCTCGGCGAATTTTTTCGAGCCCAGCTTTATTTACGTACCGCAAGAACGTAAAATAAATGTGCTGTCAACCTCTGTAGCTGGCTGCAGTCCCGAGATATCCCCTTCATCATATCACTCTAAATATTTTTGAACTCTGCCTCCTTTCGGTCGAGGCGCTGCGGTGACGGAAGTGAGCGTCGACGACGATGCATCTCCTGTGTCTGTTGCAGCGACGCACGACGCTGTCTGACGTCTTGTCTGGATATACTATCAGCGCCGTTTGTTTCGAAACTAAAGTCAACGACAGGCGACTGGACATTGTGCCTTCCTCTCTTGCTTGTTCTCCGCGTTTGTGTACTACCTCGGGCAATCAGTGACGTAAAAAGGATAACGCACTCGAGGTCGTTAGCTTTTCGGGGGTGATTCCCTGTCCGCGGCTACATCGGCGTCATCTACGCTGCTGCCGATCCCTCAAGAAGAACCGGGGATCCCAAACTCGGCGGCAATCCCTTGCTGCGACTGCGGCCGAACGAACCGTGAAGTCGCGAGATCGTGACGCTGGGTGAGCACGATCTGACCCGCCTTTAATCCGGGCAGCTGCTCGCTTGCCACGGAAGACACGCAATGCGCGAGTCTTCGTGTGGAATCTTGTCAGGACGGCTTGGCTCGCCGGGTTCACTGTTTCTGCTCATTCAAGGATTCCATCTTTGGGTATTTGGCTGGTCACGTACACGCGTCAACGCCTTGGTACGTGTGTACGACAAGCCGCGTCGTTGTATATTGACGAGACCCGGAATTCTCAATGGCGTTGGGACAACATACTCGTAACAGAGAATTTCGAGTGAACAGATACCATGAAGTGTGTGTCAAAAAAATTTGTATTTCGTTGCCGAGGCATTGAGGCTTCCTTCTGGCAGACGCAAAAATCCCCAATGCATTCATATAGAATATGCAAGCAGTAACAACAGAGGGGATTGTTGGTTGTTTCACAGGTCATTGGTTCACCTACAAATTGACAAATGTTTAACCTGGTTCACACCACGCTTGCCTGCTTTCAAGCAAAATATGACAAGATAGCTCTGTGCGACTGCTCTGAACTTGAAATTCCTAATGCTTGTTCGGTAAATGACAAGGATCTCGTTGTTCAGATGAGACCCCATGTTTTCATTCACTCATTTCCATTATGTTTCAGCTCAACATCATGTGGTAGTAGAGGAAATATTGCTGCCACGCTAGAAGTCTGTGTTTTTACCGATGTTGCTGATTGGGCTAAATAGTGTTGCATCTGTTCAGTGCGAATGTTACACGAAAACAAACAAGACTCAAGGACAACCGCTAACTTCAAACGGATGTTTATTTTCGAGCGACATTTGTACATACCGAAGAAAGCTAAAGGTGCCAAGAAACATGACAATATAGAAAAAAAACTTCTTTGTGCATGGATGCCTGTACGTTCTAAGAAAAACAAATACGAGTCTTGAGCTCAGAAACCACTGTTGCCCTTACACATCAGCGTACGCCAAGAGGGGCATAATTCTCGCATACTTTTTCAATGTGCTTGACATCGCAACATCTTTCCCACACAACATGGATATTGGCTTCAAGGAACAATTACAGTGGCTTCATACAGCATGTTATCCACGACCGCTGCTCATCAAAGGAAAAAGACCTCCCAAACGTGGGCAGGTCGCTGCTAGTAATGCCCGTAGGCATGTCAGAATTGCAATCTTCTCATATATGCACTGCATCTCATGCTGCTTAAGGAAGCTAGGCCTGAGATCTCGGTTGTCTTTTCAGTTCCGAGCTGACGGAACAGGCAAAGAGTAGCTTTTCTACTAAAGCAAGCAGGTGGTTTATGGAAGGTTAAGCATTGTACACAGTATGTAGATAGCATGTACCAAGCTGTCTACAGAATACCCCTTTCCAGCGCTGCTGACTATGTTAGCATACTGGCCGGCAGGAATGTACCAGCCAAGCTTACCATAGGGCTGTTAGAGAAGGAATTGCTGTTTTCGGAAAGCATGGGCATGTGTGTACAGAGATATATTCATTTTTTTTTATAGTCATGTTTTCTTGGTCTTTCTCATTGTTCTTTCATTTTCTTGAGTTTTTGTGGCTTCTGTCGGTTGCTGCAATATAAACCACAGCAGGTGGAAGCTGGCACTAATCCTCATGTCTTATTGGTTGTCATCATCTAAAGTTGGCGCTTCACTCAAGACGTGCCTGTGGCAGCAACCTATAGAGCCACACGTTCACTGACATGTGTTACTCTCCTTCGCAATTATCGTAATGTGACCAGTTGTTTTGGGTCTGAAAAATGAGACTTTTGTAGAAAAATGGCTGTTCTTGAAGGCAAACTTTGGAAGCATTCTTTACCAGCAGCTTTGCCCTTTGTAGGACGGCATATATGTATATATATAACACTCCCAGTGCTAGTTCTAGTTGTAAAACATAAATACCCCAGAAAGCAGATGGGAAAACGGCTCCGCCGTAGCTGAATGGTGAGAGCATCGCACACGTAATGTGAAGACGTGGGTTCGTTCCCCACCTGCGGACAGTTGTTTTTTCATCCGTTTTCATTTCCATTAATTTATCATTTCTTTAATTTAATTAGTAAGTACAAGTAATTTCCCCTATGTTGTCCTTGGTGTCAATGTTTATTGGCTTCTTATGATATGATATATATATATATATATATATATATATATATATATTTTTACAAAACTCTTGAAATTTATTGCGTGGTATGAGAAAATGAGGCCCTCAGAAATAGTTTGCAACAAATTTCACTTCTCTACACCATGCTGTTTATTTTTAGAAAGTGGGACGTATTGGTCCAATTGACCCATTAGGGTCTCAATGCAAAATTATTTCTGACCACTTCCCTTGTGAACCGAAACATGAAATTTGTTTATGTGGTATAAATCAATGGTCGTGCTAAGGAGTAGCTAGCAGCTAATGACACTTATGTACTACAAGCCATTTAGTTTTAAGAAATGTGATGTACTTGACCCACCCACCGACCTTTGAGGGTCTCGATGAAAAATTCTGTGTAACCACTTCCCCCCGAAAATGGATCAGAGCACGACTGACAAAGTGGCACAGCGGAGGCCATGGACGAAATGTTTGTGCGCACTTTTTGCCAAAGCGTTGCACCAGTGGCATCAGCGCCTTTTTGCACGTGTATTCACAAGGGTGTACTTGTTGTCACCTCAAGATGCAAAAAATCGGTGCTTGTTGTGAGCTAAAGGTGTAAATCTGAATGCAGGAAAGAGGAATAGGGCATCTTGAGTATTTTTTTTTTCTTGCGAGCAGATGTGAGCCTAATTCAGGAAGCGTTCTCACAATGAAAATTTTGTAGCTTTCGCACGCTTGTCGCCAGTTAGTACCCATTCCCAAAACTGTTCTCGCATAAAGCATCGAAACTTTAAGATAGAAGACAGCATGAAACAAATGAGATAAATTTGCCCCTTTGCTGCTGCGAAGCGTTATGAGGGCGGTCCGATAAGTGCTTAGCCTTCAAAAGAAAACGAAAATTTTGGAATGGTGTCGATTTATTTCTCAACATAGTCCCCTTTCAACTCTCTACACTTGACCCAGCGATCCTCTATCTTCTTGATCCCGTCAGAAAAATGTCTTCTCCTGAGCTGCAAAGTGGGCTTCTGTGGCGGCGATAACTTCTTCATTCGACTCAAATTTTTGTCCGGCAAGTGACTTTTTCAAGTTGGGAAACAAGAAGAAATTACTCGGGGCCAAATCTGGAGAATGGGGCACCACTTCGTAGCCCAGTTCGACCAACTTGGCCGTGGCGACGGTGCAGGTGTGAGCTGGCGCGTTGTCATGGTTGAAGAGCACCTTTTTCTTCACCAAATGTAGCCGTTTTTTTCGCAATTCGGCGTTGAATCGGCCCAGTAATTCAGCGTAGTAGGGTCCTGTCACCGTTTTGCCCTTCTCAAGGTAGTTGACGAAGATCACACCTTGAGAATCCCAGAAAATGGTGGCCATCACCTTTCCGGCCGATGCGACAGTTTTCGCCTTCTTCAGAGCAGGTTCTCCGAGTGCAGTCCACTGTTTCGACTGTTCTTTGGTCTCTGGTGTGTACCAGTGGATCCATGTTTCGTCGACGGTCACAAAACGACGCAGGAACTCCTTCGGATTAAGCTTAAACAGCTTCAAACACTGCTCTGAAGTGGTCTCACAGACGCGCTTGTTGTCTGGAGTGAGCAAACGCGGCACCCATCGTGCCGACAGCTTTCTCATGCCCAAAATTTAGTGCAGGATATGACCCACGTGGTCTTTTGAGATGCCTACTGTCTCAGCTATCTCGCGCACCTTCAGTCGGCAGTCTGCCAATACGAGGTTGTGGATTTTTGCCACGTTATCAGCCATGGTAGCCGTTTGCGGGGCCCCTGGGCAAGGCTCATCAAAAACCGACGTGCGACCACGTTTAAACTCGTTGAACCAATTTTTGATCGTTGCCATCGAAGGAGAAGACTCACCGTAGACGGCATCCAGTCGCTCTTTGATTTTGCTACGCGATTTCCCTTCCAAAAACAAGAATCGAATCACCGACCGATATTGCTCTTTTACCATTTTTTAACGGACACACGAAAAATCACCTGCTTCCTCTTCCTCAAGCAGCCAAAAACAAAACCGCGAGCCCGATTCGACTGGACCTTTGCATGTGTCCCTCTAAGAAAGCATACTCAACGTCAGTATATGTCTCATGCGATAGTGTCGTGCTCTCGCAGTGAGGCTAAGTACTTATCGGACCGCCCTCGTATTGCGCACATAATAAAGTGGGGCGTATAGGTCCCATTGTCCTACAAAGGGTTAGCTTAAAGATTGGCTCCGAACTTTGCTCTCACCGGAAACTTGGGCTAAGTGTACAGTCGAAACGAAGGTGGATCAAAGAGTTACAAGAAAAAATTGTGCAGAAACCATCGACGCTGATTGTGAATGTAAGCAAATTGCCCCAAGCGAGCGAGAGAGAGCCAATGAATGATCGTTTTTCTCGGTGAGTTTGACCACAGACCATCAGCCACGAGAACAGCTCAAAGAAGCAAAGAAAGCTATTCGCTTTAATATGTACGTGTAGACGTAAGCTTCGTATTAGTGTGAAGGAACAGAAAGGTAGGACGGGAAGGGCCTGTTCACTTGCGCTGGTCGGTCCTAACGTCACATGTCTTGCACAAATATGTGTTCATTGGCCCAGCACTTTATTTTAACATTGTCACTCGCCCACCTGTGTAATGCTGTGCCATGTCCATGCTGACAGGAGTTCTTGGCACTCGTCACTGCTGCATTGAAGCTGCGAAGCGCATTTTCAGTGTTGGTACAAGATGCCCATTCCCAGCTGCAAAATAGACATATTGCTACTGCTGATCTTTTCTTTCTTTCACCACTGTCGTTTCAGTGTTAGCGCACATGAGAAACAGCTGTGATTAGACGCAGCTTTGCTGACCTCACACACGCGCCTACAATGCAGCAAAGTTTTGGCTCTGGAAATTCACACATTGTACAAAACTTGCATTTTGAGACAAGCTTATAAAATCCACCAAACAGCAAGCAGGGTTGAAATAAAAGTGCAGTGAAAGTGAAAAGAAAATGAGTCTGAGCTGTGGGTTTACCTAATCTATCCCCATCTAGCAGAATAAGAAAAGATCAGTACAGCAATAGCAAGAAACAACATAAACAACCAACCTCTACTACACTGAAATCTCCTAGTCATTGTGGTTACCATGGGGAATTTCCATAATGATTGTCCTTACCAAGGCTTGAACAGCCTATGTGCCAAATACATATAGTTTTTTTTTTTTTTTTGAACATTTCGGAATCCCAAGCACTAACGAAAACATGCTTTCTGCACACACGTTTCACATCAGTCAACACGTGCAGTTTTAAAGCTTAAGATTCGCCACTCGGTCAGAATGCGACAAGCAGCATGGTGCACCATTCCTATCAGCAACTTGGAACTGTGTAGAAATGTGGGACCTCTCCTGAAAGTCCCACAGGAAGTTTTCTTTTTTTCTATTATTAAGCTAAGTTGTCTTGCGAAGTTTTGTAATGCACAACTGGGTTGAGAGATGTATAAAGGCGATCAGTTATAAAAGGTGGGTGAAGTTCTACAATAACGAAAGTACAGGGGTCTTTCGTAAAAGAATACATGCTCTTTGTACTCTGACAAGCAGTGCATGAATGGAACTGGATGTTGGAACAATCCATTTCAATAATGTAATCTCAAAACTTTTGTTAAATTGGGAACTAGCATCGTTGAAATGCTTTTAAACTCATCGCTTGTGTGTACACACATAGTACCAGTGCTATTCCTACTTTTTCTTTCAGTACTTTTTAACCTTCCTTGCAATCGCTTCTTCCCTTTCGTTCTTGTTAGAGCTGGAGGTAGCATTGAAAAGAAGCAACGGATGTGAACGTGGAAGGCCTTTCTGTTGTTTCAAAGTCATGCCTGCTATAATCGAAGGCAACCCTTGGACCTAATATTTCACCTGTTGGAAGTGTGTATGACTGATCAGAGTTGCAAAGTCGTGATACATGGTAGCTGAGTTTTGTGCGGCTGTGCCGCATTGCTGCAGCTCTGCGCTTCATCAACCTTTGTCGGCACTCACTCACGTCTACAAACTTGAAGAAAAGGATGAAGCTTGAAAACAGACAGGCACGTATAGGGGACACACAAATAGTTTCTCGCAGCGGATGGTGTTGTGCTGCTTAGCTCGAGGACGTGGCTTCGATCTCCGCCGTGGTGGCCGCATTCTGATGGGGGCAAAATGCAAAACCGCTCATGTACTTAGGTTTAGGGGCATTTAAAGAAACCCAGGTGGTCAAAGTTAATCTGCAATCCTCCACAACGGCGAGCCTCGTAACCAGATTGTGGTTTTGGCACATAAAACTCCAGACTTTAATTTTTTGTTTAATTGAAGCTAAGCATGTGCATTCATGCATGTGCGCACATTCATAAAATAGGGCTAACATGGGCACGCCCTATCACAATTATGTAAAAGGCCAGCCTGCTGTCTGTTGCAAGTAATGACCAGCAACCTTTTATTTTTTTGCTGTAACATGCACTCACACTGTGGGCCAATGTGAAAGGGAACACTTTACCGGTGTTCAAACGGCGATTCCTGTAAATGTGCGAGTCTGAACACTTGCCTCACAGCTATTTGTTGTATAGTTCTTGCATGGAAGAATTTTTCTAATTGATCTTTTTAATTGAAAATTTAAGTGGAAACCTCGTCTCCCCTTTCATAATAATTATGTTGAAGCCCAAATTAGCATGAACAACAAATTTATTTTTAAGCAATGATTACCTGCAATGTATAGGTTCGAAGCTACCATGTTAATATGCAACAAGTAGCTTTTCGATAGAACATTTATTCTCATTGAATTTTTTTATGCTGGCATGTGGTGTTCAGTCGTTACAGCCTCCTGGAGGCAAATTGGGTGCTTCATAATGAGTACATTCTATCATAGAAATGTGAAGGTCACTGTCATCTTCGCTGGCTTTCATTGACCGCAATATTTAAATCGGGCCCTGCTGAATCTAAATAGTGATGTGTGAGCCAGAGCTAACACACACTGGAGTGCTCACAGCATGCTCTCTAACACACACACACAGCATGCTCTCTAAGCAACAATGGTAGCCTATACAGATTTGCTAAAAGTTATGCTTATGCACATTTACAACGATTGCACGCACGCAGAAATTCCATGCAGCATTTATTATTTCTTGGGTATGGTGATTCCTTTCCGTACAGCGAAAGAAACCTCAGGTAATATTTATGTCCCAACACGCATGGACAAAGGGACTCTCAATTTCTGCACTTGCATGTGTGTGTGTACGTGTGTGTGTGCACGTGCCTGACATTTCCTATAGACATCCTCCTAGCCATCTGTTATCTGAAAACGTTGCTCTGGCTTTTGTTGGTTCCTTAGCTGACTCTCTCGATGATCTTTGTGTGAAACATGTTTAAGGTTCACTAAACGTGCCCGGAGTTTTTTCAGAATGATCAGTTACCACGAAATAAATATCTCGCAGCCTGGAATCAAAATGTTAAGCCAAGCAACATCTTGCGCGCTTTTAGTTGCGTTACAAGAGTTGCACATTGCTGCATCTCTTCACTTTATGCATAACACTGCTCTCCAGCATAAGGTTGCCTGTTCGGTTCACGGCCATGGTGGCCGCATTCTGATAAAAGCGGAATGCAGAAGCACTTGTACACCCTACGTTGATTGCATGCTAAGTAACTCATAGGTGGTAAAAATCAGTCCAGAGCTCTCCACAATGATGTCCTTCATAACTAACTGTGCAGCTTCGAAACATTATACCCCGCAATTTAATTTGTAATGCTATGCGAACTCATGATTTTCCTGTTTATATTGTTTTATTATTTGTGCACAATTTTTTAAAGGCCACCTGTGGCAGATAGTGCAGTTAATTACTCTTTTGAAGGTTTTTCATGTGGAGAAGTGGATATTGTTGATCTGAGTCTTCATTTAGATAACTCGCGAAATTTTTTAAGTTACGAACTTTCTCATTACTGATTTTAGGGCACATGCTTATATAGCAGTGTTAAAGCTAATCTCTTTCCAAAGTAGTTCAATTTTGTTCTGTCATCATGCTGCAGAATAAGCATGTCTATGCCTATTCTTCAAGTTTTATCACGCGTCACCCTGTACTCCTGCCATCTAGCCAGCCTATCGTCATTCAGATTGTACCAATCACGAAAAAGCTGTACACCTACCATCTGTTCGAACCACTGCGCACCTTTCATTTTTTGTCAAGGCATGACAAGATTGGAATGTCTTTCTCGCTGACCTAGTGCTCCACTTCAGTAGCATCGACTTCAACGCAACGATCGAAAAATTTTATAACATTTAACACATCTGTAATAACCCACCCTCATGTAAAACCCCTTCACTGGGGCTTTTGAAGTATTGTAAATAAATAAATAAGTAGTTTTTTTTTTCTTTTTTTGCACTTGCACTCGCTAGACGCAATCTTTGTAACTGCGCTCATTACCTGGTCTTTGCAGCTGTGAAGCAACCCTACACTTTTTGCTTGCGTCCAGATGTTGTGTTCAACAATGCTTACTTGTCCTAGGTTTGATTGACAGATTGAATGATTGACAGCATTGAGGCTGCATTCTGAAGCTTTTGGGGATATCGCTTCCAAGGAAACAGGCAAAGCACCAACAGCTCCAGTGGGGCATCGCAAAGTACTACATGTCACACAAAAGTGCAAGTGTTCTCAGGTGTGATCACTCGAAAATTCGGCACCTGATTGCAGCAGTTGTAGTTGCTGCGCAGCAACTTCAGTCGATTGCTCACCACATCGCACTTCTGCGATGGAATTCAACGGGTTTCACCAACTCTCGTTTGCACTCTCTTGACCCTAACTTGCGACTTCGCCTACCACCTGGACTCTCCCGTTGTGAAACAACTTTGCTGTGTCGCATGTGGTTGGGTGTCGCATTTACCAACGCCTGTTTGTTCCTAATAGGGATGACCAACAGTGCGGCGTGCAATTTGTGCGGGTGCGACGAGACTCTCAAGCACCTTCTGTGTCACTGTCCATCTTTTGACACTCAACGACGTATTCTCCAAGCTAAACTCAACCTGTTAGATAACAGAACGCTCTTGGAAAAAAACATTCTTGGGCCATGGCCTGTGCATTCTTGCATGCAAAGTGCCACAAAAGCCCTTCTGCAGTTCGTGAAGAGTACTGGATTGTACGAACGCTTGTGACAGCAGAGATTCTTCTGTGACTGTCTCTGCAAATGACTGACTGCCTCTTTTTTTTTTCTTTTCTCTCCTTATCTATTCTTTCCCCCTCCCCAAGTGTAGGGTAGCCAACCGGGCACGTCCTTGGTTAACCTCCATACCTTTGCCTCTTCGTTTCTCTCTCTCTTGAAGACACTGAAAAATACTATCTGTATGACTACCCTTCCTTCGACAGCAAAAGGCTGCCCTCTGTGCTGTCACCAGGGTTGAGGTAGCGCAAGCATCTCACTTTCTTAATGTTTCCTTCACCTCCTACGTCACTGAGTAGGCGGTATTCAATTCACCTTGCCATGCTGACGACGGCTGACCTGTTGACAAAAGTTCGATGCCGGCAGATCACATGCGCGCTAGCAAACATTCGAAAAGCAAGATGCTTGTGCAATTTCACCCCAGCTAGATCTTGGCCCTTTCTTAAGAGCAGTTTCTTCAGACCATGGCCCTTTAGTCGCAGCTGCAGAAACCTCGAGCTGTATTAAATGCGAAGCATTCCTTGTCGAACATTTGCTACTTTGGCCGTATCTATCTATTTAGCCGCCTACGACTTTGTGCTCTCATGGTCGTTTCGTTAACTTGTTATGTACCAAAATTGGCACACTATGACAAGAGTATATGACGAACATAAATGATATGTCATGACATGAATAACATGACATGCATGTCATGTAGGTCATAAAACAGCCGCCTACGTCTGCTCTCATGGTTGTTGGTAGGTACCAAAATTGATAAATTATGACAGGAGTGTATGATGAACATAAGTGATAGGTCATGACATGCGTGTCATGTAGGTCATGACAACGACCGAGCGAAAAAGTTTAACACTCAAAAACCACTCAAATGGGTTTGAACGTGGCTACTAAGTGAAGGAAACACTATGGGATGTTGGTAGAATTCATGGTCACGAGTATGACTAAGGCTTTCGCCCTAAGGTCTCTTAGGTGTAGCTAAAGGGACTCCTGAGGACTCGTGACATGAATGTCGTGACATGCGTGTCATGTAGGTCATGAAAGAGCTGCCTACGTCTTGGTGCTCTCATGGTCGTTTTGTTAACTTGGTAGGCTCCCCGCACACTGCTTCGCGTAACATCGATTCCCACAGGGCGTGGGATATGCCGACTTTTTTTCTTGTAGGTCACTTTTGGGGATACTTTTACTTTGCTTGACTGTTTCGAAAAATGCAAATTAGCAATTTCTGGGTGGTGCATTACTTGCTGCCAGTGTATAGCATTTAAATTGGGCTGAGAGCCCTTTTAGTTGCAGCAAGGGTGCTACAGTAGCAAGTAATTATTTACAAGAAGTTGTGCAATTGCCTACCACTCAGTGGCTTACACGGGCACTCTGTTGTCAAGACTCTAATGACAAGACATCTAATGTTCATATAATTCCCTATTCATCTAGCACTAACAAGCCATTACCATCGTCTTGGCGCTCTTTGGCCACATCTGGCCCTTGCGCCAATAAACCACAATAATCATCATCATCATGTTGTCAAGACTATTCAAGGTATCACCATTTTGCGAAGTCTTGATAACAGCGCTGCCAATTTTTAGGGTATAGCGAGGGGCCACGTCGCTTTTGTGGCGAGCCCACACAGTTTCTCAACTGCAGCTATCTACCACCATTGCTGTAGATCCAGTGAGCAACATTATGTTCTTGAGAGTAATCTAGCGGAAGACTCAACATACAACTGGACAAGCTAGCACAGGCAACTAGTCTTCTACTGTTTGTTGCATCTTCCTCTCGATTAATGCCCAGCTTAATCACGTACCAGTTGGTTCAACTCTTCACCTTGTTACGTTATGTTTTTTGAGCACATTTTGAAATTGTGAAAGATAGTCCAGCAAGATGATTTGACAGGCTTGTTGTTGTTGTCTATTTTTGATAATGAAGCAGGTTGACACAAGGGCACAGGCACCTTGTCCTGTCTCCCTCTTAAAGAGTGTTGTCCTGTCCATGCTAATGTTAATGATGAAATGGTGATATCCTATTGCGACTACACTCATGGACTGGCATAGCATTTCCAAAGTGACTGGTGTGATTTGCTATTGCATCTTTTTTTTCTAGATGCCTGTCTGTTTTGAGCTTGCTGTGATGTTGGGTGAATTTGTTGTCAGCATTTTATGTAAATGACTTCCCCCCCCCCCTCCCTACACACGCACACACACACTTGTGGCTTAGTGGCCAAGGTGTTCCACTGATTAGTGTGAGGGTGCTGCTTCAGTTCTCAGCTGGACGGCTACAATTCAATTGGGGGAAAATGTGCAAATCTGCTTGGATTACAATGAATGTTGAATCCCAAGTGGTTGAAATTATTTGGAACCCACCACTGTGGCATCACTCATATCGTCGCTGTGTTGCTTTGTGGCTTTGAACCTCGCAAACTAATCAAACGGCACCTGTTTTGCCGTCTTCGTCAGGTGCTGCACCATGTGGACAGAGCGGCGACGTGCGCGCTGCCCTGGCAGCGCGGTGACGCTGCTGCTCCATCGCGAGCTGGGCTATCGACCGCGGCAGCCGACGCATGCCCTGGCCTTCGACTGTGTTGCCGAGGACCGGGCGGCCCACTATGAGCTGGAGGAGACGGTGAGCGCAGACATGCTATAGTGGTAGGATAGAGAGAATTACAAACAAGTGATGCACACGAGATCACTGTGTAAAATTGGTTTTTATGCCAATGTTTGTGTCCAGTGTGAAGATCTGCATGGCACACTTTAATTGGCTTTCAGACTAATAATCAGTAAAAACATTTGTGTTAGTTATGATAAAATTTACTTGTAGAGCACTTTAAGAAATGTATTCGTGATCGTGTGGTGTGTGTTTGCACGTGTGCATCAGCTTGTCTGCCGCCAAGCGAGCTTCTCAAACTAGATACCTCACTGTTAGGTGGTGTTCGAACCTCTTCAACACAAACTTTTCTGTTGCGCTGCTAAGCCCGATGGCGCGGGATCAAATCCCTATTGCCACAGCTGTATTTTGATAGGGGACAAATGCAAGAACTCCTGTGTAGTGCGCATCGGGTGTGCGTTAAAGAACCTCAGGTGGTCAAAATTAATCTGGATTCCCCCACTACGGCTTGCCTCATAATCAGGTTGTGGTTTCAACACGTAAACCCCCAGAATTTAATTCGAAGATACTCTGTTCTGCTCACATGCTGCTATAGCGTTTTATGTTGGTGCAAGTGTGCTTTTGTGCATGTACGCATGTCTGGATATGCAGATGTATAACTAGTTGTGTAAATGCACGTGCACATGTGTATTTGTTGGTACTGTGTACATGCTTAGGCACTTGTGTGTTCTTCTGCATTATGCATTTCTGTGTGCCTTCCTCTTTGTGTGTGTGTGTGTGCATGTGTGTTGACATGAAGTTTCATAATTGCAAAGCTTTGTTGCAGAAATTGCCAAGCTTCGGTAGGCAGTTCTTTTTACCTCTTCTTTTGCAGGCATGTAATCTACCACAATCAGTTCGGTCAACGTTCCTAATGGCATTCAGCCCTGACTGGTGAGTTCTATTTCCTCATTCACATTGCGCTAGGTGGAACATGGTAGTTAAGGTGACAGACAAACGTTTAGAATGTGAATCGAGACAGCCCCGCTGATGAAATCGTATTGACTGTAACGAGCACTGCTTTCCTCATTAAACGAGGATTTGTATATTTAATTCTTCGCAACAAATTACAAAAAAGGACCTTTGGCACCCTCATGTAGCAAAAGCACGACAGAAAATAGGATGTCCTAGCATGCGGCCTTCTATTAGTGTATGCGGCTTCTCGGCCTTTTTTAAACATCGAAATGCAATACACTTAAATACTTAGAGCGCAGCTCTTAGCTGGCCGTTCCTGCGGCGAGCGTAGGCGTTGGCATCAATTATACCCGGGCGAACCAGCACAGCGAAAGAACTTGAACTGTTGTTCAAATTATGAGTTTACCCATTTTCTATGACTGACACTTTATTGATGTATTTTACTGTTGTAACACCCAGTTTGTATTTTTGATAACCTATTGTTGTAACACCGAAATTCTATTAGTGATGCCTTAAAGTATCGTTAATAAAATGAGAGCGAACGCGGCACGCAACGGAGGACGAAAAAAGATGCAAGAGCGGTGAGGTGCAAAGAGGAGGGTATGGCGAAAGCTTGAGAAGAAAAGCGTAGTGGGGCGACGATGGCTACTAGATGGCGGCAGAGTAGCACGCGTGGTCCGTCGGCGGCTGCTGCTGTGAATTGCGCCCACACGTCACTCATACGCTGGCCCTATGCGCTGGCTCTCGTGATCTCCAAATTAGCGAGGCAGTCCCGCCACACTTTGCTCCGTTTGCAACGTGTCGCACAAGACTGATTGTCCCTGCCAGCCAATATATAGCGAAATGAAAGCACGTATAGAGCTGCGCTCAAATTTCGCGTTAGGGAGAGAGAAAAAAAGACTTTTATTTTCACGCCAACATCTGGGAGTATCGTAATTGTCAGTGAATTTTTCTGTGGCACACAATGCGCTGCTAAATCTTTGATTGGTATGAATAGAAAAGGTTTTCGATGACCTCTGAGATGGGGACAGTGCATGCTATAGCCTGTTCTCGGAGGCCATAGTGGCTCTGTGTGAGCTTGCACCCATCGCCAGAAGAGAGCACCACATTGCCGCTTGCTAGCACTAAGATATTCAGCAGCCACAGATGCAGCAACTTATTTAGGAGCATTTTTATTTTCAGAATGGCTTAAAAAGTCCCAATGCGAGTGGTTAATGAAAGTTGCACTCACTCCTGAGAAAGCCGCCCATCATTATGTTTTCTGGTGGGCTGTTGATCTCGCTCTCACTTCTCATTGTTGCTGGCGTTGGGACTCCTAGTTTTTGGAGAAATTCCACTTACACAAGATTTCTACGTGCTATTGGAAGTAACCGCCGCAGGTATGAACACTTCCGAGGATGAGTGTTTCGTTGCGCCATCTGAACTGGGTTCTTAAAAATCAATTGTCAGTCCCTTTAAGATGTACAGTTGACCACAAAAGTTTACGGTCCACAGGATCTTAGAAAAGGCTGAATATCTCCGCAGCCTCACAACTCAGCCTGGTATTCGCATTTGCAGCCTCTACTAGTAAAGTAAACCCTCGTTATCTCAAACTCTGATATCTTGAAATATTGGTTTAGTCGAAATGTTTTCCTTGCTCGTTGTCAACTCAACTTATTTTTCACCTCTTTTCTCGAAATGGTTTTGTGCCATACTCTGGATATCTCGAAATTTGGATTGAGAAAATATTGGGAAAAAGTCATTACCCAAAGATTTCCATACTTTGTGCGTAGCTGCAATATTGTCAAAAAGTGATAGGACGGCGAGTTTGTAATGAATTCCGCTTCATTCTACACCACTTTTATCTACCATTCACGGCCGGCTGCGATCTCACTGATAATGCTGACGGAGTGTCGCTCTGACCCCCGACGAAGCACGATAAGCCCGAGAAGGTACACGTAACCTCTGCAACATGCTCGCTCACACGTGCCCGGAGTATCGTCAGTTTGCTTATTGGCTGTGCTCTGCGCTTCTATGCTTGTGGATCCGAGTGCCATGTCATGCCACGCTATCCATGTATGGATATCACGTGCTGCGCGATGCCACGCAATCCGCACTCTACACCAGCTGCGCCGGGTATTTGGTATGTTTCTGGCATTTTCTTAGGTAACAAGTTGAAGGCCGTGACTTTGTAGCGATGCTTTATTTTTCACACTGTTTCTTATTGCGTTTGGGCAGTGGTCAAAGCGACGCTCCGTCCCTGTTATCAGTGGGATAGGCCAGCCAAGAACGGATGAAAGAGTGGCATATAATTGAGTGGAAGGCATGGGTGCAAAATTGCGGCCCTTGGGTGGCGTTTTCGGTCGACCACTTTTTTGGGATACAAGCACTTTCACGATATTTCACGTGACTAGGCTTTGGACACGTCGGTGCTTACGTGCAACACCGTTTGCTCGGCTCTGTGCCAGGATTGCCGTTTCTCGTGAATGTCAAACATGCTGGGTGCCGAGTGACAATATCTCGTAAAAGTGATCTGCCCAAAATACCGCTCCTAGTATATTGATCTTTTGCAAGGAATTTATTGGCTACTGGTGCCTATTTCAAAAGGGTCTGTGTGGTCAATGTGCAACCAGGGGCTTATATTTTTGGGAATTTGCTTATCTCGAAATCGCGATTATCTTGGAATTTCCCCCGGTTTTTGCAACTTCGGGTTGACGCTGTTTCACGGTGTGTGCAAACAATATTGCGATGTACGGTTTTACTGGATACAGTCGCAGGCTGCTTGGAAATGCAACGGAAATTGCGAGAAAAGATCGGCTCCAGTGATTTCCATGAGCACCAGTAAAGTTTTGTAAAAATCGCTAAGGAGTCTTAAATGTGTAGTGTCGACTTGCCGAGACGGCGTGCTAGGAAAGAACATCCGACCCGTTTAGTAATTCAGACCCATTCACCATATCGTGCTGCTCTCATGCGGACATTGCGTGCAGCCTTTAAACATAGCCATGGCTCTCCTTGGTCGAAACTGCTCCTGTGTCATTAGAAGCTATTGGCTGCCGCCACAAGCAAGTGGTAAACTAAACCATTTTTGGCACTGTTTGGTTCCTCGGTCTAACTGTGCGATGCCATGTCATGCACCGCAGCACCAAAGTGGCATCGACGCACGGGGACCACCGCATCCACGTGTGTGAGGTGGCTACGGGCAAGCTGGCGCACACCCTGGAGGGCCACCCCCGCACTCCGTGGTGCTTGGCCTTCCACCCCACCTCCAACCACATCCTGGCCTCGGGCTGTCTGGCGGGACAGGTGCGCGTCTGGGACCTGCGGGTGAGTGGCCACTGCTCGTCCACCGCTTTGCCCAACTGTCAGGTGAGGCTTTGCTGCTACTGTACTATCTCGGGTAAGATTTGGCTACTCTGCTCAGCTCCAGACACGCTCATCATACAGTTGCGGCGCTTATTTGGCCTTGCAGGCTTTTTTGACGTTGGCAACTCGCGCTGTTCTTTTCACGCTTAGAAGAGCCAAGAATTGTGCAAGTCGGTTTACATTCAGGGTTGAGGGCAGTGTTAGGAACGAAAATAAAGGAAGCGGCATGACCATTGCGGAACGAGATGGCAAACATTGGCACCATGTTTTTCGTCTCGCTTTCTTCGTCTCTTGCCCTGCCCCCAATTATGGTACCCTTTTTCACCTCTTGCTTACTTGCGTATTAGTGCGCCTTTCTCATGTTGAGCGGTAGCCAATTTTGCCATTGCATGACATTTATGCTCATGCAATGAATCTGTGCTCTCGATAACTTCTAACATTAATGAAGATGTCACCTGAACTTGTCGTTTTAGTCTCTTGTGTTGTTTTATCTAGACTGATTACAGTAAAACTCCGGTGATACGAACCCGGCTGGTACGAATTTCGGTGTGATACGAATTCGTAACATTCCCCGGCCGAAATACATTGCTCACAATACGAAAAAAAATTGTCTGTTCCGAACGTGTTGCCGCGCCGCTACGGATCATACGAGCGCGTGAGCAACAGCGGCAGCGGCCGAGCCAGCGGGGCCACCGGTACAGACAAGCCGGCACAGCGGTATCTGGGCGGGGTCCATAGTCGCCAAGCAACCGACTACGTCACGCGGCTGCACAATCTCTCAATGGTCCCCACGTCGAGCGGACCGGACCACATCACAGCCTAGCCGATGCTTAGCGAGAAAGTAGACGAGGACCGCTGCAGCAACGACGACCGAGGCGCAGCCCTGACGGTCAGAACGCACCCTGCACTCGACGTGCTCAGGTGTTCAGTGGCGTGCGAAAACATTCCCAAGATCACGTGCGCGCACTTATATGCCTTTCAGAAGGCGATCGTTGACGATTTGGACAAGAAGGAAACGTCCCATTGATACGTTTTTCAAGGGACCACGAAAAAAAAAAAGCCACAGTTTCGCCTGAAAGATGAAGCAACGGAAACACAGCAGCAGCAGCGAGCGAATTGACCTTTGCGCTGTCTCTCACTTCAACGCGAACTAAACGTCGAAGGCACAGCGCATACGAAGTTACTGGCACTAGGCGAACTTTGTCAACATCGCAGATCATTTTGACGATAAGGTCCGCGCGGGCGCGCACCATGCGCACGTCCCAGATCACTTTCAGGATACGGCACCCGCGCGGGTGCATCGTATCTGAAACATGCCGGTCGCTTGTTGCAACGCACCGGTCGCTTGTTGCAATGTACAAACTGGCTGCACCGCTAAGTTTGCGTGACCGCCACATTCAAACGCAACATAACATGCAGGAACATTATAGATTGGCGAAGTATCACGGGGAACGCCCGGTTACAGTAAAAGCTCGATGATACGAATCTCACGGGGTCATGAAAAATATTCATATTAGCCGAAATTCGTATCATAGACACACAATTAAAACTACTGTCGAATCTCGATAATTCGAACTCGAAGGGGCCCGAAAATTTGTTCGAAATAAAAGGACGTATTTTTGAAGTACTCGTGCACCATAGCACGATGCACGAACGGTGCGAGTCGTGAAATATCGCGGCGCGCAAGCGCATAGCAAGCGCGGGCCACGAAACTGCCCACGCCGGCTAACGGTCGCTTCCCGATAACGACAGAAAACGAAGCTTCAGGTAGCGAGCGTGCGGCGCCGGCACAAGGATGCGCGCGGAGACCGTCGAAGGTGAGGGAGGAGGGCGGCAGGGAAGCGGATATGGCCGCGTCAACTCCGCCGCTTCGGTGGCTCCCCTCGCCCTCCCTCTCAACTCCCTCGTAGCTCTCTCACCTTCGACTCCGTGCGCACATCTCCGTGCGCGCCCGCCGCCGTGCTGGCGCCAGCTTATTTTAGCCGCCCCCTGAAGTTTCGTTTTCTGCCGTTATCGGGAAGCGAGCGTTTGCGGGCGTGGCAGTTTCATTGGCCCGACTGTGCCTCCGCCGCTGCTTCCCTCTGCGCTGCTGCCGCAGCGTGCAAGGTCAACATGTGACTTGAAAATAGAGAAGGGTTCACTGCCATTTTATCCCCGTGGCTGAGACGTCGGCACTAGTGTGTGCTAGAATACGGTTGTCTAGAACACTCTAGTCGGCACGTACACGCTTGTTCTGGCGCGATGCAGAAACGGCGACCTTGCAATTTGAGAGGGGGAAATTTCCGCCGCGGTTTTTTTTTTTTTTTTTTCCCATTCCTTCGCGCGCGGCATTGAGGGGTCTTTCCTGAGCTTTTGATCTATGGCTGTGTCGGAGCAATGCCAGTCAGAGGCGCCGCCGCGTTATTTGGCGTGCTGCTAAGAGCATTGTCGGTGCGCGGTATGTTCGAAGTAAGCGTGTTCTAATTAATGACATTCGACTGTAGCTAAATTAAAGAGTCAGAGGTGAACTCACTCAGGCACATGTACGTAAAAAGCATTTATTTCTTGAAGCGCCACCGCTTCAAACTCCTCGCGCCCTGTCGCGGAGTCCGTGCTGTCGGGCGCCGCGCCCTGTCGCGGAGTCCGTGCTGTCGGGCGCCGCGCCTCCGCACCAAAAGAGAAGGAGAGAAAGCGCGTGACTGCACGCTGTTCTCTTTCGCGGCCGTCGGTGGGGCGGCGTTTATTCGTATCAACCGACGCAGGCTGAAAATCGATTCGTAACAACCGTTCTCTAGCATGTTGCAAAGTAATGGGGCTCGGCCGGGACCACAGAAATATTCGTATCATCCGGAAATTCGTATTAGCCGTGATCGTATCATCGAGCTTTTACTGTATTCGAACGCGAAAGCATTTGCTATGGTTACCGCGCACCGACAATGCTCGCAGCAGCGCGCCAAATCACGTGGCGGCACTTCCGAGCGGCATTGCTCCGACACCGCCATAGAGCAAAAGCTTGGGCGAGACCCCTCAACACCGCACGGAGAAAAGAAAAAAAAAGGAAGAACCGTGGCGTCACGCCAAGGTCGCCGTTTCTGCGTGGCGCTGGAACACGCGTGTACATGCCGACGTCTCAGCCAACGCTCGCTTCAACGGCAAAAAACGAAACTTCAGGGAGCGGGCTAAGCGGCCGCTTAGCCCGCTCGGGAGCGGCGGACCCGCACGGAGACAGTCGAAGGTGAGGGGGCTAGGAGGGCGTTGAGAGGAAGGGCGAGGGGAGTCACCGAAGCGACAGAGTTGCCGAGGCCAAATCCGCTTCCCTGCCGTCCTCCTCCCTCACCTGCGATGGTCCCCGCGCGCGCCCGTTGCCGTGTCGTCTCGTCATCTTTACAACCACAATATCTCTCTCGCCGTGCCTGCGCTGCCCACTCCCTGAAGTTTAGTTTTCTGCCGTTATCACGAAGCGAGCGTGGGCCGTTTCGTAGCCCTCGCTCAATATGTGCTTGCACGCCGCGATATTTCACGAATCGCACCATTCGTACGTCGTGCTATGGTGCACGAATATTTCAAAAATAAGTCCTTCTTTTAATTCGAACAAATTTTTGGGCCCCTTCCAGTTTGAATTATCGAGATTCGACTATACATGAATGTCAATGGGATTTATGAAAGGTCGGGACCGCAAAAACGCGACGTAGCAGCCGGGAAAATGCAGCAGCGAGGAAGCTATTAGTGGGATTCCACTATTAGAAATCTTTTCTTGTAAAAATAAATTCATTTTTCTTGATATTGTGTATGTTTTGATGATATGAATTTCGGGTGATATGAATATTTCACGCGACCCCGCGAGATTCGTATCACCAAGGTTTTACTGTATACATATCTAGAACATATAGCACATAACAGACAATGCTTGTAATCATAGGGGGTACTTGTGTTCCATCATTATATGTAAGTGGGATGCATTGTAATAAATTCAGTTGTACAATAGGGCCACCAAAGCAAAGTGTCTGTTCTGCCAATGTTGGTAGCCATTCCCTCGCTTGCCTGTTTCAACACTTTTCTGCAGCCCATCTGTTTCTTGCCAATAGGATGAGTACTTTGTCGTTTCGATAACACATTCACACTGGCTATTGACAGAAGTTGTGCAACACACCGTAGCAACCAACATTCACACTGTCAAATGCAGCCTGCTGATCACTTCACTGATATGTCTCTATAATATTGGTGCCGTTTGTGCCTGCTTTCGCACCAAAAAATGAGGCTCTTCATGATTAAGCAGTGTAGAAAAATGCGATAAGAGAAATTTCCCTCTTACATCAAGTAGGCAAAAATATCAGCATTCCGGAGTGATGGCCTCATCATGACTGCATCTGATATTGTACAAATGCTTGCATCTTTCTGCTTTTATTGCAATAGCAATTATACAGTTAAACCTGCTTATAACGAACCTCCATATAACGAATTCCTGGATATAACGAAGTTTTTCTACTCCCCGCCGTTACTCCATAGAAGCACATGTATTTGAGACCTCTACGTAACGAAGTGGCAGCGTTAGACTCCCTCGAAATAACGAATTTTCCCCACCGACAACCTAGAGATTTCGCCCCAAATTTTGTCATTTTTGCGCGAGCAGCAATCGGAAGCACCTTCTCCGCTCCGACAGAATGCGAAGTGAGCACACGTGTGCGTGCGTGCGAGCGTGTGTGAGGCGGGCCTGCATCCCTCTACCCGGCGATCTTGCCGCCGCGGCCATGACATTTCCCCCTCCCTTCATTCAAACCTGATCCTGCCGCTTGCTGCAGCTGGCCTAGCCCGCCAAGCCGGCACTCTCTCCTTTTCCAACTGATGTTGCCGACGCGCTGGCAGACGCTGTGACACATCACAGTCGATGAGCGTGGACACGTGCTGTCAAACGCTTGCGGCGTGTGGAAACGCCGCTGCAGAAGCGAGCGAAGTGACGTTCGTGTTGTTGTCTATCGCTTCAACACAAACTGAGCACCGAGAACACACAGCACGCACAAAGCTACGAGCCGCCGACGCACCTACACTGCCTAGACTCTGCCTCAACGCAGATCGCTTTCAAGATATGGCACGCGGCGTGCCGCCGCGCAGTACGCAGTTGATGCCAGAGTACAGTACAACGCCGCCCGCTATCCCTTGCTCCCTCGCCAGTGCCTTGAACCACAACGGAAGAAGGCGCGCTTCTTCCTGCCTGCTTTTCTTTCTTGCGCACGCGAGATTTAGATGCGCTCGTCGGCTCCCCTCGCATGTTTTCACTCGCACATACAGCATACGGCGCGCGGCGACTGTGTTATCGCCCTTGGACTTTCGTATAACATCTATGAGCCAAAACCAATTTTAGGGCCACAACGCGTCATAGACACCATCTTTAGACAGCAAATACGGATCTCGAGGGCCATACTTTTGCTGGCGGAAACCGAAAATATGTTATAGTTGTCGCCCCCGGCACTTTGGGCGGCCAATGCCATCGTCAAGCCACCAAGCCAAGTGGCATGAAAAGTCAAAATGGCCGCTTGGGCCGGCGCGGGGTGGCAGTTCGCAATGTATGATGCGGGAACGGTCCCACAGTTGTGACACAACAGCGGGGTTACCAATGCATTGGGTTGGGAGCTATGTCGGGACCGGCCGAAAACGACGGTAACATCCGGGAAAACGCAGCACCCGAACGTAACAGTGGGGTTCTACTGTAACATTATACGACACTACGATGCCATCGTGAAGCTCGCTCTTCGTTTCCGATGCCTCGCGCTTGTGTGAAACGACACGCGTCCACGCATCCAGTACCTGGTGTGACATTTCAAGCATGAGTGCTTTGACGAAAATGGAAAACGGGTGCGCGTTACAATCGAGGGCGTGTTAGAATCGAGTAACTACAGTAAACGTTTTTTTTTTTTTCGTGCCGAACCTGCATATAATGAAATCCTCTTTATAACGAAGCTTTTCGGAAATTAGTCAATTCCGTTATATCCAGGTTTAACTGTAGAAACATTCGAGGCACATTCCAGACATCAGCACTGCCGGTGTGTCATGCATGTGTGGCTTGTACGTGGTAGGTTGGAAAATCTCCAGAGACACAATGCGTTTGGCTGCTAAAATGATGAAGCAATGCCGATCCACCGTCAACGCTACACTCAGTCGCCTCGATGGCGGAGCCAGGCACGTTCTGCATTCTGCTGGATGGCACGAGCCTCGTGCGCATACGCATTATAAGCTTACTAGCGTTCCCGCTGAGCATTTGTGTGTGTGCACTGGTCTGAGCAGAATAGACAGTAAAGCTCAAGCAACATTATCTAATGTTTCATTGTGCTCTGTCTAAACTCCGACACCCCGCAGGGGCGTCTGCGTCAGCAGGCGTTTGGTGTGTTGCGACACCACGGACCCGAGCACACGAGGGTTGGACCCTCCCGCGTGTAGCCGTGCGCGGCTTAGCCGTGTCTGGGGAAAGGGGGATCCTGGGGGTTGAGCCAATGCCGGGTGATTGGACCTTTAAGGCCCCCCAGCGGAGGCAACACACCTCTTCGG
Source organism: Dermacentor silvarum (assembly GCF_013339745.2). Classification (NCBI taxonomy): domain Eukaryota; kingdom Metazoa; phylum Arthropoda; class Arachnida; order Ixodida; family Ixodidae; genus Dermacentor; species Dermacentor silvarum. The sequence goes on from NC_051155.1 coordinate 56,451,254, forward strand.
CCTCTGCTTCACATAGACGGCACCTCCAGACTGACCCTCCTGGAGGAAATCGGCAGTCGCCTTTTCCTGTCCCCCTCTTCAATCTTTTGTCTTTTTCTCTCACCTTTCCATCTGTCCTGTCTCCTACTCACTTCTTCTCACTTCCAAATTTCCGGGCGGCAAGGGTTAACCGTGTGTAATGTGTCCAGTCTTGGGTATGTACATTAGGTTATAGTGGCGGTGCATAGCTGGCATCTGCAGGTTTCGCGTAACCTGTAGCGTCCCCTTGTTGGGCTCGGTGGTGGGTGGCTACCACCGCCGCCGAACTTTGAAACCATGTTATGGCAGAAGCGTTCCCCCGACTTCCAGATCGGCCTCTGAAAAGAGGTCGCACCGATGCAATTTTCCAATTTACCCTCCGAACCGACCTAGACAACTTCCCTAAGTACCATGTCCATCATAGTGAAGGCAACACAAGCGTAAGAAAACTCTCACCCTTCCTTGTATCGAAATGCCTCGTAAACACGATTGGACCTGACTACAAAGCCACAAAGATGGCTAGCGGAGACCTCCTCCTCGAACTGAAAAAGAAAGACCAAGTTGAAAAGCTCGCCCAACTCACCAGTGTCGGTGACATTAACGTCACAATCTCTCCACATCGCTCGCTCAACACAAGCAGGGGAGTAATATCAGAAGAAGATTTCCTAAACCTTAGTGACGAAGAGCTCCTCGAAGGGTTCCAAGATCAAAACGTAATTAAGGTACAAAGGATTACACTCAGACGAAACGACCAACAAATCCCCACAAAACACGTGATACTAACATTTGGAACTAGTACTGTGCCCACATCACTCGAAGCAGGATACCTAAGAATCAACGTCCGACCGTACATACCGAACCCAAGGCGGTGCTTCAAGTGCCAGAGGTTTGGACATGCATCACAATCATGCAGAGGAAAAGAAACATGCGCGAAGTGTAGTGCCAACGACCATCCTTCTGACAACTGCAATGCTCCTGCACATTGTGCCAATTGTAAGGGAGACCATCCAGCCTACTCACGGAGTTGCCCTTGCTGGCAAAAGAAAAAGAAATAATTACAATCACCGTAAAAGAAAAAATTTCATTCTATGAAGCGAGGAAAAGGTTGGGACACTTACCTCAACTTAGCTATGCCAGCGCGGCGCGGCAGGGGGCAGCGCCACACCGGTTTCAGGAGTCTACAGGGTCCGCGCGCGGCACTCCTGCAGAAACTCCATCCGCCCCCTTGGTGGTAGCAGCCAGTGCTGCTCCATCATCATCGAATACGGGCCGGCAGACCGCAGTGTCGCAGGGCCCAAAGTTGAACCGAACTCCACGGCCCGAGACACGCGTTTCGGCGCCTGGCTCTCGATCGTCCAGCGCCTCGGAGAAGGCGATGGAGGTCGACCCAAAAACCCCGGCGTCATTGACGCCAAAAGATCCGCGCTCCCTGGAGCGCAGCAAGAATTACAGACTTCTTGTAACTGCGCCGAAAAAGGGACAGGTAACCTGAACGGCTACCGCCCTTGATTAGAGTAGTGATCTTTCTATTACATGTCACCTATCACTTTTTAGCTCACACGCACATAAGTAAACATTTTTATTTGTCTTACAATGGCTTTCATCATCCATTGGAACTGTAGAGGCCTGATTCATAATCTAGGTGACATCAAAGACATTATAAATAAGCTATCGCCAGTTGCACTCTGCCTTCAAGAAACGAACTTAGGCCCCAAAAATACACAATTCTTGAAAGGTTTTACTGTCGTACGCAAGGACCGCGAACACTCCAGCCGTCTGTCAGGAGGAGTCGCCATAGTAGTGCAGGGCGGCACTCCTACACGAAATGTCCAATTAAATACATCTCTCGAGGCTGTAGCGGTCACCATTCTGTCTCGTAAAACCATCACCATTTGTTCACTATATCTTCCACCCCATACCTATTTTACTAGTAAAGATTTAGAAAATTTAACAGACCAGCTGCCGGAGCCTTTTGTTTTAGTTGGAGATTTTAATGCTCATTGTACTCTTTGGGGCAGTGGCAAAACTGACCCAAGAGGGCAGCTCATTGAAGATTTTATCCTGTCAAATGATATCTGCCTCTTAAACTCGGGTGCATCAACATATTTTTCACCTACTTCACGCACTTTTAGTTGTTTAGATTTAGCTTTTTGTTCACCATCTCTTTTTAGCGATCTTAAATGGGAAGCCCTCGACATGCCATATGGTAGTGATCACTTGCCCGCAATCATAAAAATCTTACCATCACCACCAACCCTAGGCATTAAGCCACGCCGGTGGAAACTGCAGCTTGCTGACTGGCCAGTTTTTATGGAACATGCTAAACTGGAAATGGTCTTCTCACCAGAACTGAGTGTTCACGAACTCAATAAAAAGTTCGTTGAGGTTATAATCTCAGCCGCAGAAACAGCAATACCTCAGTCATCCGGTATTTTGCGCAAAAGACTAAATCCCTGGTGGACAGACGAGTGTACCAAAGCTAAAAAACAACAAAATAAGGCCTGGGGAATCCTACGAAGGTATCCAACCTATAACAACCTCCTAGCCTTTAAACAGGCCAAAGCCAAAGCAAGATTTGTTCGGCGTCAGGCAGAGAAATCGTCATGGCAAAAATATGTATCTTCAATTAATAGTTCAGTCACATCTAAACAAATGTGGGACCGGGTTAGAAAACTTAAAGGAGGGTACACATCATACACAATACCACTACTTACAAGTCCAGGCACACAAACAACACTAGAAGACCAGGCCAACTTATTAGGCGAACACTTTTATAACATCTCAAGCTCAGCAAATTACTCAAACACATTTTTAAAATACAAAGAGTCGGCTGAGAAACAGAGACTTCCCACTACCGGTGCTTCAATGGAAGTATATAATGACACTCTTATAATGCAGGAATTAAACAGAGTTCTTTCGGCCGGTAAAAAAACAGCAACAGGTCTTGACCGGGTCCACTACACAATGCTGGCGCACTTATCTCAAGCATCGGTAAAGGCACCCCTTCAATTTTTCAACAAGATATGGAAATCTGGGGTAATGCCTACAGACTGGAAAAATGCAGTAGTAGTGCCTTTTCTAAAATCTGGTAAAACTGCATCATCCCCAAGCAGCTACAGACCCATTGCACTAACAAGTTGTCTAGCCAAATCATATGAGAGCATTATAAACGCGAGACTCACATTCATCCTTGAATCAAGACACCTAATAGACATGCACCAGTGCGGATACAAAAAGGGCTGCTCCACGACTGATCATCTCGTCCGACTAGAACATGAAATACGTGATGCGTTTCTACACAAACAACACTGTCTCGCTGTTTTCTTTGACCTAGAAAAAGCGTACGATACCACATGGCGATATGGAATTTTGAGAGACCTGGCTGATTTGGGCATTCGTGGCAGAATGTTAAACTGCCTATACGATTTCATGTCAAATAGAACATTTCAGGTACGCCTCGGCACAACACTTTCACGCACATTTACACAAGAAAATGGCGTCCCACAAGGTTGCATTCTCAGCACGACACTCTTCACAGTCAAAATGAACTCTCTAAACAAAATCATTCCATCGTCTGTTATGCATTCAATATATGTCGATGATTTGCAAGTGGCTTGCCGCGCCTCAAACCTATCCACCTGCGAAAGACAGCTACAAATAACAATAAATAATCTCTCACAGTGGGCCGACAAAAATGGTTTCCGCTTTTCAACCCACAAAACCGTTACAGTGCTGTTTTCCCAGAAGCGTGGCTTACATTGCGATCCAGTTCTGACACTGGATGGCGCAACACTACCGGTCAAACGAGAGTAGAAATTCTTAGGCGTAACATTTGACACAAAACTGAACTTCCTAGCCCACATTAACACAACAAAAATTAAGGCAAATAAAGCATTAAATATTCTCAAAGTGTTATCGCACAAGTACTGGGGATCTGACCGAATATGCCTACTACGTATTTACCGGTCCCTTGTGCGTAGCATTCTCGACTACGGTAGTGTAATTTATGGTGCAGCCAGGCAATCCTACATTAAACGACTTGATCCAATTCACAATCTTGGCCTATGATTGGCGAGCGGTGCCTACAGAACATCGCCTGTCCTAAGTTTATACGTTGACTGCAATGAGCCTTCCCTACAGCACCGCAGAGCACTACTAACCCTCTCCTATGTACTGAGAATTCGGTCAACACCACAACATATATGCTACAAAATCGTAACACAATGCAACTCTCGGTTACACTACACAAACAAACCGAACATGATACGGCCACTTGTCTTACGACATGAGGAATACTGTCAGATTTATAACATTCCTCATGAGGTCCTGCAGGTTGCTGAAAGGCCGCAAAGACTGGCCCCATGGTGCGATTGCACACAACTATGTGATTGGACACTAACCCACTTAAAGAAAAAGGACACCCCACACGAACACATAATGCAAGAGTTCCGCACTATTCAAGAAAAATATAAAGATCACACAGAATTTTACACAGATGGTTCTAAAACACAAGAATACGTGGGTGTGGGAACCGTAACGGAAAATTGGGAAAATAGCATCCGAATACATAATTCTGCTTCAGTCTTTACCGCCGAAGTTATGGCTATATGGACAGCAGTAAACAAAGTTATCACCGACAAACAGAAGAGTGCTGTCATTTACACCGATTCGTTGAGTGCACTCAGAGCTTTAAATTTAAAATCCGACTGTGAACCGCTGCTCGGCGATATCTTAAACATGGTGCTTAATAACAAATACGGACGAACCATACGATTCTGCTAGCCATGTTGGGATACCAGGGAACGAATCAGCAGATAGATGCGCGGCCATGGCAGCGCACAAAGACCTAACACACACAAAACGTCCATACAAAGACAGTATACGAGCAATTCGCAAAGCCCTGACATCAAAATGGCAACAAGAATGGGACTCCTGCATTAATAACAAGTTACACATAATCAAACCCCTGCTTGGCGAGTGGAAATCGTGCAGTCACCAGCAACGGTTCTACGAGGCGATCCTATGTCGACTTCGAATAGGGCACACACATCTGACACACAACTTCTTACTTAGAAAAGAAGATCCGCCAACCTGCGATACGTGTCATGAACCTCTCACAGTAATACACATTGTTATGACATGCCCACATATAGAAACACACAGACGGAAAATTCTGCAGAATCTGTATAACTTACACATACCTTTACAACAGACGGAAAATTCTGCAGAATCTGTATAACTTACACATACCTTTACACCCCGCCTTACTATTGGGAGATGATCCGCTAGTGCCATTCACTGACTTGTTGAAGTTTTTAGTTGAAGCCGGTTTATTACATAGAATATAAGGTAACGCAATTCTCGCTACATTAACATCTCATTTCTTAATACCTTGTGCCTGGCGCAGCATGGTCTTTGTCGCTTTTGCGCCATTAAACCTGAATTAACTAACTAACTAACTAAACTCCGACAGGCTTTCTGTTGATTTTGCCTCGAGTGCCATCGATTGAGACACCTGTGGTGCCACTGGCAATGCTCCTCATCACACCAGCATAGTAAGACGTCTGGTGTAGCGGCACTGTTCCTCTGTAGCGGCAATGTTCCTTCCGCTCGGCAACAGTTGCCTTGAGGGCTGCGTTGCACCAGCGTGTGTCGTACCCGCTTATAGTCCTAGAAGCTCCGTCGCTACACTAAACCTTGCCCTCACTTCATTGCCCTTTGGGCGAAACTGCTAAATTTTCACTCCTGTTATTCTCGGGCTCTCAACACCTGCTTTAATGTCGAGCTTGTTACAGGCACATTGTCATGTGCAGCAGTGATGTCAGCTGTGGTTTTGCGATCACCACTGCAATGAAAAGAGATGGAAAAGAAAGTGGCCAGCAGTGGCACGAGTATACAGTCGACTTCCGCTAATTTGACCTTGAGGGGACTGAGGAAATTGATCGAATTATTCGGTGGGTCGAAGTAAACAAGATAACGAGAAAAAAAGAACGCTACAGCACACCGCCAATTCATTTGGCCGTCCTTGCCCGAGTCTAACACGCCCCCAAATCAAATGCGCACCCACATTCTCTGTGTCCAAAGTAGAAAATGAACGTAGAAATGACATTAAAGATCCTAAACAATGTAGTAATCTAATGCGCAACTGACTTTTCGCAAGAAAAATAGGCAAAAGTCTTATATGCCTCGCACAATGGCGGCCACTTTTCCTAGTCAGCTTCGCCGCATTTTTTTAAAAAGCTAGCTTCGCCACAAATACATCTGTGTTATGCCGTAAACCATATGAATGCTGCACAGGCAATTTTTGGCACTTTCCTGAAAAAAAAAAAAGGCGCACATTAGAATCAAGTACCATAATGAGACATTGGGAGCTAAGGTTATTGCTTGAAAATCTTCCTATGGCACGTCAAAAATGATTTTTTTTTTTTTCCGATGGGAGACAAGCTGTGTTCAGCGCATTCACTGTCCCCTTAAAAGCTTTGCCTAGACGTACTGCCACTGAAGGGGACGCTGTTGGGGTCACCATAGGGGTCGGCACGTCTGTGACACTGGTCGAGTTCGAATTATCTGGCAAAGGCCAATTTTAGGATTGAAATTGCGAAAGTCAAGGCCCATAAAAATGCATGAGCAACAGCTGGGACCTTTGGTTGGGATGAAGTTAACCTAAATTACCTGGAGTCGAATTAACGCAAGTCTACTGTATCTGCTTGCATTGCCATCGCCAATATAAATGTCGGCATATTCCAGTGTCGTGGACCTGTGCAGCTGATTGGTTCAGTTGTTTTCCAATGACAAGTCAGGGAGCTGAAAAACGTTAGCAACAAGCGGCTTCACTTTAAATGGTGGCTTTTTAACCAATGTGACCATTTGCATCTAACTTGGTCGCACAACTTGTACAATTTGCTGGTGGGAATATGCCTTTATGAACAGCTTGAAGCCAAGAGGGCCTACTGATTCCAATGTGGATGGTGGTGTTGACATTTATTTTTGCTGTCCCATTACAATGTTTTTCCCAACTGGCTTTAAACAATATTATGCAGAATAATTATTATGGCCGTCTAGTTTATTGCAGTATAGTTTCATCACTTACTAGATGGCTGTATAGGTGTGATTCTGTGAACATCACTTTTGGATCACATTGCCTTGGAGCTACTCATTGGTGTTTCTTTGGAGGGACTTACTAAGGCCGTAGGGCTTACAATATCGAATGTAGAAGGCAGCTTTTCTGTAGTGTTGGTACTAAGCTTAAAGAAATGCGCTTGCACTGGAATTCTTTATTGCTGCTGCCAAGTGTTTTAGGCTTATTGCATGTGTTGGAAGATTGCCAACGTTTAAAAAACCATTGTACAAGTGCCCAGAGCAATCGTGATGGTCGTGTAGTTTTTGATAGGTAGCTTTATGAAATGAGGCCCTTGGATTGACACTTCAGAGCTACAAGAGCCCATTATGGGCCAATGCTGTAGAAGGTAAAAAGCTTGCAAAGTTACTTGTCTCCTGCTAGAGGTGTGTGCGTACGTGTGTGCAGGGTGGCAGTGAGGTGTGGAGCTCGCGGGAGGGCACGGTGATCTCGTCGCTGGCGTTCCACCCACTGGAGCCCCTGCTGGCCATTGCGACGGCAAACCGGGTGGTGCTCTGGGACTGGCGTAGGGGTCAGGCACTGGCCACCTGCAAGACTGCCTCCGAGCGTGAGAAGGTGGGTCCCTCCTAATGGCATGGGAAGCCTCGACGGAATCGGTAGAGAGCTAGTCGTTGGTAATGGTACGTTTGACTGGTCACAGCTGAGCATTGCAGAGCACTCTCGTAGCAGGCTTCACATTCGGCTTGCTCATTCAGAGCTCCACACTCCAGCTTGGAGCACTCTGAGGCATGCTCACTTTTGTCATGGGAGTGTGACCGAGATCAGTCAGAGTTCCCACGGCGTCCTTTAAAGGGACACTAAAGGCATATAGTAAATAGGCGTGGACTGCTCAAATTCCATTCCAGGAACCTCACAACGCTTGTTTCATGTCAAGAACGCCTACGAGAAAATTGCATCTGAATTGAATTGAATTTTATTCTCCTTGAACAAATACACAAGGAAGGAGTAGCCACAAAAAGCTACTGAGAATAGTAGCTTGACGAGGTGGCTTCCCCTTTACACAGCAGCAGCAGTTATTGCGTCAGCTGCAAAATTGCGTGTGAAAGGTCAGATTACCTATATCACAATTCAAATCTCTCGCCACCCAACCGAGGAGTGGAGATGTTGCATACGCCATCACCGCCCTTTGCGGCCATCAGTGAGTAAAACGGTGCCCGACAGACAGCCGTACGATCTTTTGCACAAAACGCAAACACTCGGCCATGGAGAAACCAAGCCAAGACAGTGGATTCTCAAGGCAGTGGATTCGTAGATGCGCTGCAGCGAGGAATGGCAGCACATTTGGGTTATTGCCTGTTGTAAGCGTGCAGTACGCTTCCAACGGCACTACATCACACGCGCTGTGTAACAGATAGGTGAAGATGCTTATCGCAATAAGGTGGCGGCAATAGCTGTGAATAGCGATAGCTGTGCAACAACCCGGGAGGAGATATGCTGGTACCGGAATAAGAAGCCGAGTGCGCGCCGCCGTTTTCACGTGAGACAGGTGAGCGAGTACTGCAGGGAAGGTGCTGCGGCAGGCCACTACTTTTCTTGGTCGCACGCGCCTCTTGCTTTTTTTTTGTTTACGTGTGATCTAGAGGACAGAAAATGTATCACAGGATCGCAGTTTGGCGATCTACTGAATGCTGGTACCGAAAGATTGTCTTCTCCGGAAACATATGAACTGGTTGAAAAAGAAGTTTTGGGGTTTTTGTGCTCTCGATTGTGAACGTTGGCGCTGGGAAATCGTACATAACGGGATCGTATGAACGAGGTCCTACTGTATTTCGTCGAAGTAAGAAGCGTGTCCTGCACAGCAAACGATAAATGTTTCATCTCTGTAGCTTGAACACCTTCCATCCATTAAGCAAAACTGAAAACACACCCTTAAAATCTTGATTGCTACTGAATATGGTGCATAATCCTTGACAAGTTTTATGTTCGAAGTGTCTTGATTCTAGCAAAGGAACATTTCTCCTTTCTCTCTGGTTGTGCCACTTGGTGAACTGTTACGCTTCATCGTGCACTGATGGTGACTAATCCTCTGCGCATGTACGCAGGTGCGGTTTGTGCAGTTCTGTGCCCCCCGGGGTGACTCGCTGGTGACTGGCATCACTAACGTGGATCCGGGTGCTCCCGGGGGCAGCGGGCCCCGCGTCTTGGACCCCCTGCTCGGGCCACAGGTGGGGGCGCTGCGTGTCCCTGCCGCGGCAGTGGACACCGGGTCAAGCCAGCGGCGCAGCATCCTGACTCGGCTCATGTCCATGTATCAGCACCTGGAAGGGCTCGAAGAGGTGAGGCACAGGCGTGCTTGTCACGCAGTGGCACTCTCGTGCAGGTCAACTGCAATTAAACTTGTAGAGGAGAGTGATGTTGCATGCAGTCGTGATGAATCTGTCTAAAGCTTCCCGGATGCCCTGAACCTTTCTCCATTTTGCAGTGTAGAAACACTGACAAATAAGGTGATGTGTCCTGAAGAGTAGGCAATCATGCTTTTTACTGGCCAGGCCATTTGAGAACCAGTGCACTGCTGTCTGTGTAATCTCTGGCTTGATTGCCAACGATGCGGCTGCTACACCAAAAGTGCGAGGGAGGGTATCGCTCGGCTTGTGGAAACCGCTGCACTCACTGCATCAAGCTTTACTTCTAGCATATCTAAAAGATGGGCCTCCTGCTTCAAGTTTTCTTTTTTTACAACTTCAATTTCAACTGTGCTGTTCTATCGGGAGATTTGGTGCTCCCATGACAATGAATCAGCAATTGAAAGTTGTGGTTTGGTAAGAAGTTGACCACGAGCTCTTTGCTTCTAGCCATGGCAACAAAAATCGGCAGCTTGAAAGATTTACAAACTCCCACAATGAGAAAAAGCAAGATGAACGCAGTGGGAATCTCGGAATGGTCGCAGGTTCAGATGTGACAGCGACATTGCACATGCGGTTCGTGTGTGCAAAATCTGGGCGAGACATTGAATAGCATCAGAAATTTGCCACCAGTGCTGTGAAGAAGCCAACAATGAGCAGCTACAAAAAATCCGGCATAATAACTAATCATACAGCATAGTGTGCTTATAATGTAAGTCACCAAAATCCTGAATTTCCGCAGTGCAGTGAAGTCTACTTATAACTGCACCACATGTAACGAAGAATCGACTTAAGAGTGTCAACTTATGCTTTAGAGCTATGAGAAAGAAGTACCATAGAAATGATATTGTTAAAGGGGGACACGGCTTTCGTATCGCGAAAAATGACCAAAAAATCAATTTTTTCCAAAGCATATATTCCGTTTCTATAACTCTTCTTTTATCTGATTCCGAAATATGAACTCTGAAAACCGCGTAGAAGTGCTGAAAAAAAATTTCGTATCAGCCAACACGGCGAAAAAATTCAGCGGAAATCGCGAAAAAACGGCGTTTTTCGAGCCGCGATATCTCCGCAACAACGCAACCGAGCGCCGCCATTTTGCCCTTGTTGGAAAGCGCATTTCTCCGTCTTTAAATTTGCCGCTCCGCCATCTCCTCCATTCAGAAGCAAGCGCACAAAAAGCAAATGATTCAAGGCCGTTCCGAGGCCTCCGATTGGCCACGGCTGTCACGTGGCCAATTGGAGCTTCGCCATTGGTCTCGTTGGCGCTGCGCGTCTTCTGCTACCGCGCCGCCATGCCTGCCGCGCCTCTCGGCGTGCGATGTTCGTCTGTATGTGCGGCGTATAGTTCACAGAAGCTTTCATCTGATATCGCCCGTGACTTGCGCGTCTGACAATCACCTCGCCATCTCCACGAGCACGTACGGAGCGTAGTTTCGGCAGCGGACTCCACAAGTGATAAGCGCCTCTTGTCATCTCGGGTCGCCAGGTTCGCCAGTACCTGCGGAATGTAGCTGACTTGTGTTGTGATATGCGCCTCTGGACATATCCTGTGGAGCGTAGTTTCGGAAGCTGGTTTGTGTTGTGATACGCTACTCTAGACGTACGGCTCAACGCATTCATCAGTAGTGCTTCTGGGGCGTAGTTTCGTAAGTTGACCATGGGTCGGCGACCGCTGAAGTACAAGAGGGCTCATGTTTACGGCACTCGTAAGCGAAAATCGTCGACGTTAAAAAAGACTACTTCAAGGTCGCCTGGCAGTACTGTGCAGCATAGCACAGAAGTCACAGACGCTTAGCTGAAGACTCCACATGCGGTCAGTATGCATACGCGTGCTGATGATGCCGTGCAGGAGCCGCCGCCGAGCACTTCACATGCGGGCGGAATGCCTAATTGTGTCGACGATGTTGAGGAGTCGCTCTCTGGCACTTCATTCGCGGGCGAAACATCTCGTGCGAGCAGCACGAGATGTTTGTCACGAGAGTTGAGCTTGTCGTGCCGCGTTTCACATCGTCCGATGCATCCACCGATCGCGCCTCGGATGTTTCTGGTTTTCGTCTCGGCACTTCGCACGATGTTGCTACGCCGTCCACAAGTACGGGCGGCACCGTTTAGGCACGCCTGGAGCCGCATTTTGTATCGGTCGAAGCATCCCGAGAGGTCGCCGTGAAAGTGCAAGCAAAACTAAGTTCGTTGTCTGCGACCGCACGGAAAATGGAACTGACGGGTGAAGGCGAGGTGCTTGCCAGTACGGAAGAAGCGGGGGAGTTTCTTATCGTTCAAATGACGGCCCTAAACGCGCTTCTCGGCAAATCCAAGTGCCAGCAGTGCTCCCGGCTGGGACTTTCAGTTCAGCTGGGAACAAGACATGGATTAACAGCGCAAATGATACTGACGTGCGCGTTTTGCGGCGGTGTCGCGAAGGAGTGGTCATCACCGCGAAAGGAAGGTCGCAAAATTTTCGATGTAAATATGAGAGCTGTACAGGCTGTTTTCATAATTGACCATTCATAATTGACCAGAAATCGGCTAGACCGATTTCTGGTCAATTATGAATGTCTCACATAGATGGTTGCATCGTAAAACATTTCAAAAACATATGAAGGCTTAGTTTGAGTTTCAAAGCCTTTTTCTCAAAACGACTTTTCTTGCTTCCTGCTTTGCTTGTTCCACTGATTTCTTCGTGACCACTAGGTCTATTTCAGTTTCATTTTTTTTCCCTGTATTCCTGGATGTACTGTCCAGGGCATGACACTCTTGCTCTAGCAGTTTTACTTTGCTACAAATAACGATTCAACTACTTGCTCACAGCCTAAATGCCTGTGGTACAGTCACCTCCTAAAAAGTGAGAACTAAAAAAAATTGCATTGCAAATGAAAAAATCTAAGAGTGTCACGACCTCAACCATTCATCTTAGAATGCACAGTGCTTTGAACAAGTGTTCTATCAAATTTTATAAGTGATTCAGGCTTGGAACAAGGCCAGAAGGAGAAAAATATTGTACATAAGAAAAGTTCTAAAGATATCTTTATGAAATTTATACAGTAGTATCACAAGAACGTTGCTGATAAGTCTGCCTATTTTCATAAAAATCCACAAAGAAATAAGAAAGTTGGTATCGAACTCCACGTCCCCCCTTAAGTTGCAAAGACACAGACAAAATAGGCTATTTACACGTACAGTAAAAGCTCGATGATACGATCACGGCTAATACGAATTTCCGGATGATACGAATTTTTCTGTGGTCCCGGCCGAGCCCCATTACTTTGCAACGTGCTAGAGAACGGTTGTTACGAATCGATTTTCAGCTTGCGACGGTTGATACGAATAAACGCCGCCCCACCGACGGCCGCGAATTAGAACAGCGCGCAGTCACGCGCTTTCTCTCCTTCTCTTTTGGTGCGGAGGCGCAGCGCCGGACAGCGCGGACTCCGCGACTGGGCGCGAAGAGTTTGAAGCGGTGGCGCTTTTGTACTTCTCCTCCTTTTCTGTGAGCCGTCAGATGGAGTGGCTGCTGCGCTTCGGGCCGCGTTCTTCGTGTTTGCGCCATTTTGCCTAGTCGCAGCGAGCTATGTCTTGCAAGCGGAAAGCACTCTCCTTTAAAGAGAAATTAGACATTCTTCGAAAGGTCGATGAGGATCCCAAGAGGAAGCGGACGGAGTTGGCTAAGGAGCTAGGCCTCGCAACGTCAACACTGAGCACAATTGTTGCACAGCGAGACTATCATGAAAAACGTGCTTTCGTTCAACGTCAACGCGAAGCAAGCGAATTCGAACGCGCTTATTTCGAACGCGCTTATTTCGAACATACCGCGCACCGACAATGCTCTTAGCAGCGCGCCAAATCACGCGGCGGCGCCTCCGACCGGCATTGCTCCGACACCGCCATAGAGCAAAAGCTCAGGAGAGACCCCTCAATGCCGCGCGCGAATTCCTGGAACGGGAAAAAAAAAAAAAAAACGGCGGCGGAAATTTCCCCCTCTCTCAAATTGCAAGGTCGCCGTTTCTGCATCGCGCCGGAACAAGCGTGTACGTGCCGACTAGAGTGTTCTAGACAACCGTATTCTAGCACACAATAGTGCCGACGTCTCAGCCACGCGGATAAAATGGCAGTGAACCCTTCTCCTCTATTTTCTAGTCACATGTTTGACCTTGCACGGAGGGAAGCAGCGGCGGAGGCGCAGTCGGGCCAACGAAACTGTTCACGCCCTCAAACGCTCGCTTCCCGATAACGGCAGAAAACGAAACTTCAGGGAGCGGCTAAAATAAGCTGGCGCCAGCACGGCGGCGGGCGCGCACGGAGATGTGCGCACGGAGTCGAAGGTGAGAGAGCTACGAGGGAGTTGAGAGGGAGGGCGAGGGGAGCCACCGAAGCGGCGGAGTTGACGCGGCCAAATCGGCTTCCCTGTCGCCCTCCTCCCTCACCTTCGACGGTCTCCGCGCGCACCCGTGTGCCGGCGCCGCCCGCTCGCTCCCTGAAGCTTTGTTTTCTGTCGTTATCGGGAAGCGACCGTTAGCCGGCGTGGGCAGTTTCGTGGCCCGCGCTTGCTATGCGCTTGCGCGCTGCGATATTTCTAGACTCGCACCGTTCGTGCATCGTGCTATGGTGCACGAATACTTCAAAAATACGTCCTTTTAATTCGAACAAATTTTCGGGCCCCTTCGAGTTCGAATTATCGAGATTCGACAGTAGTTTTAATTGTGTTTCGATGATACGAATTTCGGCTAGTACGAACATTTTTCGTGACCCCGTGAGATTCGTATCATCGAGCTTTTACTGTATTTACACTGGAGCTTGACTGCCAGGCAGACATTGGCTCGCGCCAGGAGCCCAGACACTTCGTCTTTCTCGCAGCGGCTCGTCTCTTGAGCATGTGTCGATGGTATCATAATATGTTATGACCGCATGTCAGCTAAAACGATCCAAGTTTTGCCTTCCGGACAGTGTTTTCCATGCAGAATGAGCTTGACATTTACATTGCTAATTTCTACTTCAATGAATGGTGCCGAGGCGGGGTGAAAAGTTTACCTGTCTGTGTTCTTATCTGCCGCCATTACCGCGCAAGTGTGTTCCACCCACGCGCCTATTGCAAGAGCCATGCAGAGCATTGAGAGTTGGGTGCAGCACGCTGCAAGATGGCTCCAGCTGCTTCGTGTCCTCGTTACCCGCGATCGAGGTCCATACGCGTTCAGAGAAGAGAGAGAGAGAAAAAAAAATTATGCAGAGCTCATGCACTGGACCTCTTCGATTTTCCACTTCTGGCTACCCGCAGGCTGCCAGAGTCAACCAGAGCACGTTCATTTTTCTTGGGTTGCTTATCAAATTCAATCAAATTGCTATTTTTAACAACCTCAGCGCCACGGAAAAATTGGTCAGGGCCGCGAGCGAGTACGCCAGTAGCCATGCATGTCTTCACGAAGTGCAGATATTGCGCATGCGACCTTCGTGACGCTGTCCGTTTTAAACTGTGTTCCACACATTCGTCTGTTTGGAACGTTGTCCAGAAAGCTTTTGCCATTCCTACCAATTAAATGCACTTTCAAACTGTTACTATAAGCATTTGCGGTAACTGACGACTGATCACCTGCTTCACGTGCGCTGCCGTCACACGCACGCAGACACCTGTGTGCATAATCTCACGCTAGAACATCCGGTATGAACAAATATCAAGGGTGAGCTTCCCGTGATGGCATGCCACCCGACACCCCACCGGCTTGGCCTAACCGGCATTGTCTCGTTGGCGGTAAAAGTTGTGGTTTGGTGCAGAGTCAAGGAAATGCTTTGCAGTTGCTGTACAGCACTAGAGAAATGCAGGGGTGCAACAGCTGTGCCAATTGTGTCATTTTTATACAATTTCGTATTTTTGCACTGAGCTGCGCCAAAACCATGATACAGTCGACGTCCGATTTCCCGGACGCCCGAAATTCCGGACATGCCTGATTTCCCGGACTCATCTGTGGCACCGTCAAGTTCCCCATAGAGTCAATGTATTAAAAAGTCCGAAATTCCGGACGCTTATAGCCTTCGCCATCCGATTTCCCGGACTTTTTACTGTTAACCGCCGACCGAAAGTCACCACCGACGCCGCCATTTTGGCTGTTTTCTTATCCTCGAACCCACCATACTCGCATCGCAGGTGTGGCCAGCAGCACCGCCGCACCGCGCCGCGGCTGCCGTAACCTCGAAACCGCACGTGTCAATCCGTTGCCAGCCGTAGCTTAGCCAAGCCAAACCTCACTGTGTTCGTTCGCGTGTTGTTTTGTCAGCTCTGCCAGCTCTGCGGTCGTGTCTGCGGTTGATCGTTTGCTGCTGCGCGCTATCTTCAGTGATCACGTTTCCCGACCTTCAGCATCCACCGAGTTCCTAGCTGTTTCGTGCTGCGCTTTTCGTCGAGCGGATTCGCCATTTACAGCGATGGCACCGACTGCTCCTTCGTCTTCGTCCGCGCCTTCGAACGAACTGCCAACCGCGAACTGCCCTCCGTGGACGAACTGCCATCCGCGGACGTTGCCTTCGACGATCTGCGCGCTGCCGGCGTGTCGATTCCAGCCGGGATAACCTTTGAGGGCTTCGCCGACGCTGACAAAGACCTCGAGCTATGTGCGGAGTTGACCGATGACGAAATCATTCGTCAAGTTACGGAGGATTCCGACGACTCCGACACCGAGAACGAAGAGCCAGCTCCTACACAGCCAACGAGCTCGGAGTTGACGCGAGCACTGATGACACTGTCATCGGTGTACAGCGGCAACATGACGTTGACTGAAATTGAGGCAGACATGATCGCGGGCAAGCGGACCGTGCAAAATAAAATAAGCGACTTCTTTGCGCCCAAGTGCTGACCTATGAGGTAGCGCCGGCCACGTCGTATTTTTTTTTTTTTTTTTAAACGGCTCTTTTCAGAGCCACCTAAACGATGCATTGGCTGAATAGCAATGAGAATCTTGTACTCCGGCCGTGACCCTCTCCGTCAGCGAAAAATACCTACCAAAAAGGTGCGTTTTCACGTGCATTCGTTTTTCCGGACTGCCCGATTTCCCGGACGTTTTCGCGGTCCCTTGAGGGTCCGGGAAATCGGACGTCGACTGTATATGTTGAAATTGCGCCACGCTGTACCGAAACGCCCGACCAGCCGCGAAATTTCTCGGTTCTGCTAGTTTTAGTGGGAAACAGAGGCCGCGTTGGAAACCTGCAGCTTGGACATCGCCATCCAATCCAGTCCGATCCAGTTGCGCAGACAAGATCCAAACACATGCCCAGACGAGACGTTGGCGTGTTTTGTGGTGGGTGCCGAAGAATATTTTTGCTGCTGATTGCAGTGTGGCTTGTTGTATATGCAGTAAAATCTCGCGGAGACATGGAGTGTGCGTTGCTTCCAGTAACGAAAGCAGTTCGCCATTGCGCGTTGACTCAACAAGATCCTCACCGTATCCGTGCACGCGGTCACGAGTGGAGCGGGTACGAATAGTCCACAGGAAACTCGCTTGTACAGTACAGCAAGAGACCCAGCGCTGACGGCGTGAGCTTTGTAGGCGACGCAATGCACAAAACTAGTAAGGGTTCGGTCACACGTGGCAACAGGCATCATGTTGTAATGAAACTGTGCCGATTTTCGCTGTACACCGCCGAAACGCCAAAAGATAGTCAAACAGTCGCTGCATTTTTCGACTACCGCCGGAACGTCGTGACACATCGTCAGAAGAAAAAAAAAACGAAAGGGAACCACTCGCGTAGAAATGCATGTGTACTTTCCACATGTTTCGCAGAAAAAGTTGCGTGCAGTGCACTGCTGGGGCGGGATCGAGGTCATTGTTCGGAGCGCGCGTTCAATTTCGCCGGGCGCAGCCTAGGTCAACCGCGCACGGCGAAACTGAACGCGTGCTCCGAACGATCTCCGATCGCGCCCCTGCCTTCACCTACACTGCTAATGTGAAGTACCGTATCATCATCATCAGCCTATATTTATGTCCACTGCAGGACGAAGGCCTCTCCCTGCGATCTCCAATTACTCCTGTTGTATTATGGTATATACAGTGTAGACTGCTTATAATGTAAGTCCCGGAGTCGCGAATATCCGCACTATAAGCGGTGCCGCACTATAACCAAAGCAACAATTTTCAAGGCCTGCACATATGCAAAACATGTGCACTGAGCCGCCACACGTATGCGACAGTCGAGGAATGTGGCTAGAACGTGTGCATTCAATTTACAGTCCAATCTTGTTAATTCGAAATAATTCATGCGGCGGCGCCTCTGACCGGCATTGCTCCGGCACCACCATAAAATAAAAGCTTAGGAGAGACCCCTCAATGTCTCGCGCGGACAAAACAAAAAAAAGAAAGAAAAAAAAAATGCGGCGGAAATTTTACCCTCTCTCAAATGGCAAGGTCGGCGATTCTGCGTTGCGCCGGAAGATGCGTGTACGTGCCGACGTCACAGCCACGCTACCGTAGCCACACGTAGAAAATGGCAGTGAACCCTTCTTTCTCCTTTATGCTTCCTCTACTTTCTAGTCACGTGTTGACCTCGCACGCTGCGGCTACGGCGCACAGGGAAGCAGCGGCGCTGTCCCAGGCCGCCAGCGAAACTGCTCACGGCGGCAAACGGCCGCTTCCCAATAACGACAGAAAGCGAAACTTCGGGAAGCTGGCGCCGGGCCGGCTAGAGCGGCGGCGGGCACGCACGGTGACAGTCGAAAGTGAGGGAGTTATGAGGGAGGGCGAGGGGAGCCACCGAAGCGGCGGAGTTGCCGAGGTGAAATCCGCTTCCCTGCCGCCCTCCTCCCTCGCATTCCACGGTCTCCGCGTGCGCCCTTCGCCGTGTCGTGCCAGTGCCGCCCGCTCCCTGAAGTTTCGTTTACTGCCGTTATCGTGAAGCTAGCGTTGGCCGGCGTTGGCAGTTTCGTGGCCCTCGCTTGCTATGCTCGCCGTGATATTTCACGACTTGCACTCAAGATTCTGGTTCCAGCCTCACTGGCTGTTCGTTCGCACCATGTGCCCTTCTCCTCCACTTTGTCTCTCTCTCTTCCTCGAGCACTCCTTGGGGCGCCCGTTTGAGGGGAGCGTTCGCTGTCTCTGCTGACTTCCGTACTACCAGGCAGCCGCACTGTAACCGGTATTTAATTTCCCACAACTGCACTATAAGCGATACGTGTATACATGGAGTGCTATGGGAAAGTTAACCGGAGTCTGAAAAGACCGCACTATATCCGGTCCTGCACTATAAGCGGTTACGTTGTAAGTGGTCTAAACTGTAATTCAATAAATAATTACCGTATATACTCGCGTAATGAACACACTTTTTTTCCCCCAGAAATCCAATACAAAGTTCGTTTATTATGCGGGGTAAATTTTATGGCGTTTTATGAGGAAGCGTTCTTTGTGAAACTGCTAAACTGCTCCAAATATATGATTCAGTGCACCAAAACAGAAGTTCTTTGTTCTTTTTTCCGTTACCTGCTCCAAATTTGGATTTTCCTGCTCCAAGACAGATTTTCCTCCTCCAGAAATGGCTCCAAATCCTATTTTGGCTGTTGCACCACTGGAAATGTAGAAACGACCTCGCCAACGAAAGGAAGGGCACATCCTGGTCATATGGTTCGATTCCCGAGCATACGTGGCTGCTTGTCTAAATGTGTTGATCGTGCACAGCCTCTGAAAAATGGCGTTTTGGTTATAATGCGGTATCGCTTATAGCGCGGAAATTGGCAACTCCAGTGACTTACGTTTTAAGCGGTCAATGCTGTATATATCCAGTTAAATAAACGACCACAATGGCATCGCGACGTAGGAGGCTAGGTAGACAGGCGGGCAGGGCAGGTAGGCAGGCAGGTGCAAAATGCCTGAAGTTTACAAAAAATGCTTCGCATTAAAAGTGAAAAGTGAACCAGCGCAGTGGCGCCTACCGTTTCTACAATTTTCTCTTTCTCTCGGCAAGTGTGGAAATTTTCATGGTTGTCGGGTTTTACGACTTCTCTTCAAATTGGCTACCTTTAGAGGCTTCCAATGATCGGAATTTGTCCCTTTGCAACTTGGCTAATTTCTGGCTACTTTTGGTGGTGGTATTGGTATAGATAGTGTCCCAGTCACACTCCCTGTGACGGCTCCCTCGAAGCAACAGCCCCGGAGGCGAGATCTTGAAGGCCATGCATTTGAGTTTTGCAAGTGCCAGAAGCCAGATCCAGGAGTTGAAAACATACCACAGCATCAATGTGGCCAGCAGGCCTTTTCGACTTGTCCTGGGCTGTCCAGGGCTGTCCAGGGCTGCTCGAGACGCTTCAAACTCAACACTCATTGGCTGAAATCATTGCCTCGCGTAGTTTGGAACTGTCAGGGATTGATAATCGAATAGGCCCATTGAGTTTTTCTACAGGTGGCATACAACAGCTCTCTCCGAGTAGCAGGAATTAACTAATTTTAATGTCTATGCTTTTGTGTGCTGCATTGGACGAAAGCAATAGGAGGGGTTGTATTTCCACCCTTAGCGACGGTTACCTTGATAGCGAATCTCGAGACCATGTGTCATGGCAGCGGTGTTTTAAACATTATAGGTGTCATGTCTATGCAAGTTTTTAAAGGTGCTTGCGGTCGCATGCCAGGGAGAGTAGAATGTGTGGGACATCATACTTGAGAACTCCTGATTTTTTAGCGTCAGCTGGTCGAGGCCGCGAATGTGTTTAGCATTCGCCAGTAGCCACGCACGTCGTTGCAAAGTGCAAATATTGTACATGCAACTTTCGTGATGCTGTCAGTTTAAACTGTGTATTAATTTTTGCATGGGAACGTTAAGAGAGAAGTCGTAGTGTTGCAGGGGCGACATGCAGCAAGATTATTGTATTAAAACTGGTGACACCGCTCCAGTTATGAGAAAGCACGCAAATGTGTAGCGGAAATTATCAAAGAACGTCAGCTAGTCGTTATGGTAAATTATGGTACAATAATATGTGACAACTTTTGTTAATGCGTTAGCATTCTTAGGGTACTTCACGTATTTGCTGGAGACTAAGTATGTTTGTACAGTCGAATCTCGTTAACTCGAGCACGCTTAAGCTTTTGCCGCAGTTGGTGACGTTTGCGGCTACATTTCAGAATTTTGTGGCTACTTTTTCTCCCGAAGGCCTGGCAACCCCGGCGGAAATGTGCCGCAAAAGCAGCCGCTCCAAAGCAATGGACAGCGAAGTTTCTAGAAGATGGTGCTGACAAAGCGCAAAGTTGTGTCGCTTCAGACGATGCTGCAAATTTTGCAAGACTCAAAGAACTATGAGTTCGCACACTCAACGATATTGATGATTTTAAACACCGGGAGCACCATGATCATGATTGGAACCAGTGGCCATGTCGATCAACTAGTCCCCAATTAATGCTTCGTTGGGTCTTTGCGACTGAACTTGCAGTTTGGTGCTGAGTCAACGCAGATCTAATCAGTAGCAGCACAACACTTGGACAGCAGACAAAGTACATTGGCAATGAATGCAAGTGCACGGGATGGCACCGACATTGTTCACAGCTGCCATCTTTGCGACACACTGCACGAAGGCTTCTCGTTCCAGATGCCGTTCCAAGAAGCACATCAGTCTCTTCTTGTAGCCTCGAGCAGCCTTGAGTTCACTTAGCAGGTGGCAAAATTTCATCTGGCTAGTCACTGGTGTGCTGACTGTCCGGCTGCGGACACATTTCCACGAATGGCGGATAGACGTGGTGGGAGCAGAGGATGTCAGCAGGTGTTGCCATGGACCTCCCAATTTCAGGACCTTTGAAAAGTAGCAAATGATACCGAAGACAACAGCGAAAGGGCACCAGGCTTTTTACCGTCAGCGCCGACCGCAGTCAACCTGCACTGCGCCAGCGATGGCTACATGTGGAGCAGTGAGGTCGAGTTACGTGATGCGCAGTCCCTGCTTTAATTTGGTGCAGAAATTGGCCTTGATGAGCTGACGATCAGCGACAAAACCCACTTGCGATAAAGATGGGCAAACAGTTCTATTTTCTGTAGAATGAACTGGAAAGCAAAGCTTTCTAAGCAACAGAAGTTTGCCACGAAGCACATGATAGCCTTCCTATTGAACTGAAAGCTTTATTGGTATTCATGACAACGTAACTCCGCCATTTCATCAGCTGTAAAGGGAGAAAAACACTTGATTTCATTCAACACAAAATGTATTGATAAAAAAACATATATCAGAACTCGTATAGAATCTGAACTGTAATCGGTGTTGGCATACTATCTTGGTGTTCTCTTTAATAATAGTAGACCATACGGTGTCTCTCAATTCCTAGATAGCAAAGTTAATAGCTAGCAACACTCTTGTTAGGCCTCTTTTGACATTGCACTGATTTTTCTGCAGCTGTGATTTCCGCATTCATTTTACATGCATTGATTGTGACAGTTGTTATTGTTGCATTTGCAAGCACCTAGTACAGTATAGACCACTTATAACGTAATTGTTTGTAGGGCAGAACTGGCTACAACGCGGCTTATTCTGACTCCAATTTACCCTCCCATAGAACTCAATTAGACGCCTACTGTTACAGTGCAGCCGCACGAGACGAAATAACGGTTATAATGCAGCTTCCGCGGGGAAATCCCGCCGACAAGTGCGGCAGTGACCATGCTTCTCAACTAGGTGCACCCACTGATAGCAAAAAAAAAAAAAAAAAGGCGCAAGCGTGATGCAGGCACGCAGTGGTTGCCTAGGCGACAGAGAAGCCATTTGCTCGGCTGCTTATCAGCGGTGCGCTTTGCACTGAATGTGGCTTCAGTTTCTGTGCACCGTCACGATGCGCGTCAGTGAAGTGCAGATATAGCACGTGCGGCGCTCTCAGTTTAAGCAGTGTTCCGTAAAATTAGTTTGGAGCTATTAGTCTCTCTGTATACTTGTGAGCTTTTGCCGTTCTTACCAGTGTGCAGCACTTACAACTTGGTAGGCATTCACAGTAGTCGCCGTGGCTGATTTCCCGGGGGCACAAACTCCGCTTCGTACGCGTTACGGTAAGTTCAGGCCGTGCGCGTGATCGCATGCATAGTCTCTAAGTAATCGTCTACGGGTACGAACGTATCAAGGGCGAGCTTCCCGCGACGGCATGCCGCCCTGAAATTCCCGCTGGCTAGGCCTAAACAGCGCACCTCGTCAGCGATCAAAGTTGTGGTCTGGTGCCGAGTCAACGAAACACGTTGCAATGGCTGTGCGGCACATGGAAAGCGGAGAAATCACCTTGGTAATGAAAATGGGGGCACGGACAACACTCGAATGGCGGCAACTTGATTCACGGTCGCCATGTTTTCGACACCGTGCACACACCGATCAGTCCCAGAAATGGTATGAGACACTTTACTGCGCCGGAAATTTCGGTTGCGGGATTGAATCCCAGCTGTGCGCAGCCGCATTTCGATGGAGGCGAAATGCAAAAACGCCCGTGTGATTGCGTTGTAGTGCACGTTAAAGAACCCCTGGTAGTTAAAAGTAATCCGGAGCCTTCCACTATGGCATACCTCATAATCAGAACTGGTTTTGGCCCCAGAAAGAAGAAAGTTTTTGTAAAATTATTATATTATTAATTTTTCTGCTTCATGCGAAGACCGCGGGTGCTTGGACATTAACCTTTTAACGTTCGTAAACTTAAACGGATGCAAAATTTCCGGTTGCACGCTTCGGCTCTTAGGATGCTTGCGGCTGCTTGGTCTACATGGGCCAGTATAACGTAAACGATTCCAGTCTGTTTTTATTCCAAATCGGCCATTAACCCTTCGTGATATGGGCATAGCTTGAGCCGTTTTGACCTATCATGGAGGGCTAATGGCCGATTTGGAATAAAAACAGATTGAAATAGTTTTACGTTATACCGGCCATGCTTTGGATCGTTGAAAATCGTTGTTCTGCTTATAGTGTGACCATTCGTGTCTCTGTTGACTTGCGTTATAAGCGGTCTACACTGTAGAAGACTGAATTACTGTTAGGCCTATTTAGTTTTCTTTGGTGAAAACAAAGTTTGAAAAACTCAGAAATATTTCTGGGAGACATTTTTTGTGTTGAATTGGATACTCCATAAAAACAAAAAGCAAGCAGGCCCCAAGCCACATTGTTATTGGGTTTGCCTTCCACACCACCTGTGCGATTTTCTAAACAAATTCAGCGCCTCCAACATTGAAAAATAGCGTGCAAGAAGGGGTTCGCAGCACATTTGTTGCTCTTGCGAAATTGGAAGCTAAATTGCACAATAAGAAACAGTCTTTACAAAATGCGAGTGGACTTCGTAGCATGTGCAGCACCTGCTTTCCTTGCACGAAAGTTGTAAGCATTGAACTTTGTTAATTTTTCTGTTAATAAATATGCAATCCGGTATTTAATTCTTTTGTCATTTATTTAGATATTCGAATAAAAATTTACTATTCAGTGTTTGCACACTCCTTGTTTTTGCTTTTGTCCAGCATAGCCCATTCGTAAAGAGAACACCAAACTATAGTGCGATACAAGTCAAGAGAAATGCGGCTTTTCCCCGTCAAAGGACCCCCTTCCAGCCAATGGTGTCACTGTGTCAATGGGACGTCGGCCGCGACGTCACGTTTCTGTCGCGCCACAGTCGCGAAAAAAAAAGAAAAAAATAAAGACGTCGCGGCCGAGATCACGCCACAGTCGCGAAAAAAAAAAAACGCGTGTTCTTCCGCGCTTACTGACTTTTATTAAAATGGCCACCTCCACTGTTTGTGTCTACCCAATCGGCGGCGTCAGTGAGATCATGCTCTCTCAAGCTGACTTTAGTGCCGCTCAGTCATATCCTAAGGTGAATTCCGTGAAGAGCCTCGTTTGTGTGTTGCGAGCAGTGTTTTTAAAACGCTTGGCAACGATGATTGCTCTGGCGTTCGTCTTCTGTATCACCGTTCGGTGCTGCCGGGAAACAGCTGTCGCTGCAGGTACTGGAATTCAATTCACTGCTTTAATTGACAAATAAGCCCTTTCACCTCATGTGTAGCTACGGGTAGATAAAGAATTTGAGCTAAGATTTTATTTTCGCTCGAAATAAATGCGTCCTTCGAAACTACTTATGCATGTGGTTGCACTCAGAGAGTCCTGGTTCCAACAGCGCTACTCGTAGGTGTAAGGCGGTCGACCGCGATGTCACGTTCACGCAGCGACACCATTGGCTGGAAGGGGGTCCTTTGACGCATTTCTCTTGACTTGTATCGGAGTATAGCAATAACTAGCCAATATGAAGAAAAGCTTTCTGTAGCTTCATTTCGAAAAGAATGGATGGGGAGGCTGATAGGAAGCACAAAGTAGGCACACATGCGCACACAGCACACAAAATTGTTTACAGTTCTTTATGCTGTACCTCAGCTGTAATTGGTAGTGGAGGCACCGCCTTTAAGTGTATATTAGCTGTAACCGTCAAGGCATTTTAAGGTGCGCTTATTTTCAGTAGCATACACTGCAGGTCAAACTTGTGTAAGACTATCCACATAGAAACGCTGCAGATGGAAAAGGATTGAAATGGACACCTCTGCGAAATGAAAATGTCCGCAAGAATTCTGGCAGTCACCATTGTGTAAGAAAACTGTACCCAGAAGAGTGTAGATTGAAGTAAAATTTTCAAGTGGGGCTCAAGCATGCTTCAACGTGCAAGCTTTGGTCTTGCATACGTCGCCTGTACGCACCACCGGCCAGTCGCTTTTGCTTTGCTGATGATGGGCACTTGTTTACGATGCAAATTGAAACTTGCCCCCCACGTGTGACCGGTGCACCCCCATTTTGTGTGTGTCCCCCCTTGTTCAGCTGTCGGGCTACCAGCAGCTGGTGTCACCTGTACTGGAGCCAGAGGAAGCACTACAGGACGCACGCAGCTACGCTCGCGAAGTCACCAACTACTCCAACAACATTCATCGCCTGAACCAGCTGAACCGACGGGAAGCGCAGCAGGCGAGTTCCAGAGTGGGCCAAATCAACTTTGGCTTCATTGCTGTACTAGCAATTTTACATGGGGGCACTCAAAAACACGTTCATGCCACCCACTGCCTCCGTGCCGTCCTGGGTGCAATATGGTACACATGTGGCCCACGTGCGGTTTCTTGGAGCTCACGTGATCCGCTGCAGGTGTCAGGACGAGCGTGCAAGCCAAGAAGACTGGTGCTTTGATGTGCATTGTCTTCCTGCGCACCCATTCGGAGGGCACGTGTGGTGCTGAGTTTTGGAGGTGCGGCCCGGTTGAAATAGTGAAGGGTGCAGCAGCAAAAGTGCGTTTGCTTTGGGGCAAGAATGCACACTCCTCACTGCCTGGGCTCCTCATCGTGCCAGCATTATGAGCACAAGTGCTCTTGTTTTATCGATTGAACTCTTGTTCATGTGTGTCTGTGGGTGCGTGGCACCCTGCATTTTTAGTTATTAGGCAAATGTTGCAAGTCTACTCGTCTTCACGTAATACTTTGCTATCGGTATCAATGTTCTGCCTTTCGGGCAAAACTGGGACTGCTTATATTTTTATTTTATATGGTCTGTAAATACGTTTTCATTTATTTTGTTACCTTTAACAATATATTACTGCGATTACTATGCATAAAGCTGTTAAGCTGAGATCTTGCGAAACGTCTGCTTGGTGAATGGATAACATGCCGTCACCAAAAGCACTCTATCAAAGTGATTCTGTGCCAGCTACATACAGGACACACCCATTTTACGTGCAACTATTTATGGAACGACAAACAACCCGTTTGTAAAGAATGCCAGGAAATCACTTACAGTAACACATTTTCATTGCAATAACTAACATTTAAATAACTAACTGACGCGAGTAGGCTTAGGCACCGTTCAGCAGCCCATTTGTTCACTGCTTGACGACCAGTCCTACGATGAAAAAAAAGGCACTGACAACAATTCTTAAGCCACCCAATTTTTCGGGACATCTCTACAACAACACTTTCTAAGGCAGTGGGAGGCATGGCTTGCGGACGAGGAACAGGACAGTCAGCTGGCTCTCCTGGACCAAGCCCAGCGAGCCGCTCAAGCCAGTGGGGCCCTGGACTAGGGGCTCCACCCACATTTTCCTTCTTTTTTTGCCTTTCCCCATTAAAGTTTACTCTCTCTGTTAAAGTGAAATCTTGTACTTTCGGCCATTGTTAGTCCGTTAAATTGGATAAATTGGACTCGTCCTCTGGTCCCAGCAAGTGTAGGCATTAGTTCATAGCATCCTCTCATTAATTCAGACATTTGGCCATGCACCGGTTAATTAGGATGACCTTCGGAACATGCCGAATGTGGAGTGCCAAAAATGCGCAATGCAAAAGAGGACAGGAGGTGCTAGAACCCAACTACAACGAAGTGGCGAAGTCCACATCACCACATTTGCCAGCAGAAGCCATAGGAACGCTTGATGCCCTTTTATTTATGTGTTTACCATTGTGCATGTTGCCGCATTGTCCACATGCTTTTAGAACTACATAGTTGCCATCCATAAAGACGTTGATAGGTAGCACAGATTCACTTGCAGTAGTTGCAACGAGCAGTGGTTTCATTTTGATTTAATGCTAGCCACCTGCAATATTCATCAATACTTCTTTTTGGGCGAGTTGGTACATCTTGAAAGTTTGGGTGACAGTGCAAACAGACGACCACAAGAAGGGAGACACGGACACACAGGCGCTGTGTGTCCGTGTCTCCCTTCTTGTGGTCGTGTGTTTGCGCTGTCACCCAAACTTTCACCTGCAATATCACAAACTCGGTAGAAGGTGTGTCGAGAAGGAGAAGCAGTTCTACTGCAGCCCGCACGTTGGTGTGAAACCTGCTGGCTAGACCGCCATGGATGATTAGTTGCCAACCAGCCAGTGTGGACTGCCAACTTGTGAAACCAGTTTTCCCCCTAACTCGGATAAAAAGGTTCCCTAGATTTCCATGCATTTTTGCAAGATGTGGTTGTTCAGTTTGTCAATATGTCTTCTGTAAAGATATTTTTTTTTTGTGTTATGCAAATGCAGTCGAACCTCGTTAAAATTAAGTCGTATCTGACACAAAAATATCTTCGTTATATCCTATATTCGTTATAGGCACACGTTCGCTAATGCTGACATTGGTGATAAAGTTTTATGTCCACTTCGTTATATCTGATAATTCGTTATACCTGGGTTCAATATATCAAGGTTCGGCTGTAGATGGTAAATTTTATCATTTAAATTTATTTTATAAGCTCTGTTCCAAATATTTTAATACTGAAGTCGCTACACTCAAGCTGAAATGATGATCCATGACACCCAAGGATAAGCTCGCCGCATCAGAAAATGTGGCGGAGAGAAGAGGAAAACCAGCTGAAGAACAGCATAATCGTCCTGGTACCAGGATGTGCTTGCAGAAACAACGGAAAGCAACGTGGCGCTTTAGCACTAGTGCAGGGAAAAGATAATGCACATTGCTGGTGCGAGGGAAGCTACGCGTGTGCAATGCTCTGCACGAGAAGGCACAAGTCATTCTCACACCATCACTACTTGCGACAACCGACTAGGACTTGACTGCAGTGGTCGTTCGCGTTGGCTGATAACTTCTTTTAAAAACAATTCTCAAAGGATGACTTTGCTTCTGGCTCTCGTACACTGGGTTGAACATGGTTGCTTGACATAATGGAGGCTCCTTAAGTGTGCTGTCGTGAGGATTTTGACAGCTGAAGGTATTTCTCAAAAAGAAATTGGTTGCCTTATGGGTGCCGTGTATGGTGACCATTGCATTTCATTGGCCACTGTGAAGCGTTGGAGCAAGAAAGTTTCAAAGATGATCCAAGACCTGGCCAAAGCCACCTTGCAATCACCCCCGACACAAATGCAAAGGTTGATGAGCTGATTAGACAAGAACAGAGGATAAGCATCGATGAACTGGCAGAGCGTGTGAACATGAGTCACGGTTCGGTTCATACCATAATTCATGACCGTCTCGGTTATCGGCTCTTGTGTGCGCAATGGGTGGCGAATATTTTGAACCACCGCCAAAGACGGAGAGGTTCAGCGCTGCCTTGACTCATCTGATCTGGTATCGCAATGAGGGTGAACTACTACTTGTCTGCACTTGTGACTGGGGACGGATCATGGTGCCACTACCACGAGCCTGAAACATGATAGGAAAGCTTACAGTGGAAACATTCGAGTTCACCACCCCCAAAGAAAGCAAAGGCTGTCATTTCCGCCGGAAAGGTGCTGTTGACTTTTTTTAGCGATCGTCGGGGGCCATTACTGATCAAATTTGCTAAACCTCGGGAGCCTATCAATCATTTCCCATATTGTAAAACGCTGGATTGGCTCCGTGTCGCAATCAAGAACAAACGACGGAGAAAATTGACGAATGGGGTCATCTTGCTTCACGACACCGCCCGTCCCCACGTCGATGATGTTGTTAACACAAAGCTGCCAAAGTTCAAGTGGGAAACGCTGTAACATCCGCCATACAGCCCGGACCTGTCACCTTGCGACTTCCACATTTTTGGGCAATTGAAGAAACGGCTTGAGGGAACCAGAATTGGTTGGACGATGACCTGAAAGAATAAGTTGCAAACTTTTTGAAGCAGCAACCCAAGTAGTTTTAGGAGACGGGAATCACGTGACTCGTTAGTCAGTGGGACAGATGTCTAAATGCTCATCGCATTGGCTCACTTTCATTTGACTCGCCCTCATACTTTGCTCTACATGCAAAACATGTTTGGGCAACAACTAAGTGCCAAGAATGACATGGAATCTTATTCAAATTGTAAGGAAGATGGCTGGGTCCAAGCAGTGTGCCGCTTCACGACACTAATGTA
Source organism: Dermacentor silvarum (assembly GCF_013339745.2). NCBI lineage: Eukaryota > Metazoa > Arthropoda > Arachnida > Ixodida > Ixodidae > Dermacentor > Dermacentor silvarum. The sequence continues at coordinate 56,480,512 of NC_051155.1, forward strand.
AAAGATGTGCAATACAATTTTCTGACGTTTATGGCATGCAAGCCCTACTTACACAGTGAAACGTAACTTTCATTGAAGCATGCAGGTGCACATCCACTGTTTTTTTTTTCTTTTCTCTTTGCCAAAACTTGCCAAAACACGTGATCACTGGGACTCTGTCCAAGGTTGCTCTGCTTGTTGGTGGTTCGTGGTAAATTTTAAGGGCCGTATTTGCATGATTGTAACTTGCCCCCGAATCTAACGCACACCCAATATTTGTTGGCTTGAAGTAAGGAAATAAATGTGCACCTGAATGTAACATGCACCAGAATGTGTGCGCCTGATTTATAAGAAAATTATATCATGCCTGCATTTCGCAATCAGAAAAAATGAGAAAGCAGAATTTGCCTTCACAGGGGAAGAGGGAAGCTTTTTTAAAGTTGAGCTTTCATAATGAAAGCAGCGTGACGTCACCATTTGTGTTTCATTGGCTGCAATTTACCAAGCACCCAAGGCGGTATTTAGAGATACTGCTATCACTTTCATTGGATTTTACGTGACTCTGCATCGGATTTGTCAAAATATGCGGCTGAGAGCGTTCCCGACTCTCAGGGCTTGGTATACGTGTCCACTTAGGTCGAGATTTGCCTGTGCTACTTTCTTTGATGTAGCAGCATCCACTTACATATACAGTTAAACCTGCTTATAACGAACCTCAATATAATGAAATCCTGGATATAACGAAGTTTTTCTATTCCCCGCCATTACTCCATAGAAGCACATGTATTTGAGACCTCTACGTAACGAAGTGGCAGCGGGAGACCCCCTCGAAATAATGAATTTTCCCCGCCTACAACCTAGAGATTTCGCCCCAAATTTTGTCATTTTTGCACCAGCAGCAACTGGAAGCACCTTCTCTGCCGCGACGGAATGCGAAGCGAGTGCATGTGTGCGTGCGTGCGAGTGTGTGTGAGGCGGGCCTGCATCTCTCGACCCGGCGATCTTTCCGCCGTGGGCATGACCTTTCCCCCGTCCCTTTATTCAAACCTGATCCTGCCGCTTGCTGCAGCTGGTCTAGCCCGCCAAGCTGGCACTCTCTCCTTTTTCAGTTGATGTTTCCGATGCCCTGGTACACGCTGTGACACATCACACTCGATGAGCGTGGACACGCGCTGTCAAACGCTGGCGACGTGTGGAAGCGCCGCTGCAGAAGCGAGCGAAGTGACCTTCGTGCTGCTGTCTATCGCTTCAACGCAAACTGAGCGCCGAGAACACACAGTACGCACAAAGCTACGAGCCGCCGACGCACCTACACAAGTTTGTATGGGTGTTCTGTGCCTACACTGCCTAGACTCTGCCCCAACGCAGATCGCTTTCAAGATATGGCCCGCGCGACCGTGCGCCGCCGCGCAGTACGCAGTTGATGCCAGAGTACAGTACAACGCCGCCCGCTAGCCCTCCCCCCTCGCTCCCTTGCCGGTGCCTCGAGCGCAACGGAAGAAGGCGCGCTTCTCTCTGCTTTTCTTCCGCACGCGAGATTTAGGGTACGGCCACGCTAGCGGCAAAAACACGCGGCAAAAACGCGCGGCAACGCGTCACCGTGCGCGACAAAAGCGGCAGGAATCGGGGGTTTTGCGGCGTGCCGCGCGAAATGGGTCCGAGACCCATTTCTGGTGGCAAGTGCTGCGTGCCGCGAGATGAAGAACCAATCAAGAGCGACGAGGGTGACGGGTTCTATGGGAGCTGTGCCGGGACCAGCCGAAAACAACATAACAGCCGGGAAAACGCAGCCCCCGGGAACGTAACAGCGGGGTTCTACTGTAACACTAAACGACGCTACGACGTCATCGTGACACTTGCTCTTCGTTTCCGATGCCTCGTGCTTGTGCGAAACGACACGCGTCCACGCATTCAGTAGCTGGTGTGACATTCCAAGGATGAGTGCTTCGACGAAAACGAAAACGGGTGCGCATTACAATCGAGGGCGCATTAGAATCTAGTAAATACAGTAAGCGTTTATTTTTTGAATTTTCGTGCCGAACCTGCATATAACGAAATCCTCTTTATAATGAAGTTTTTAGGGAATTTGTCAATTTCGTTATATCCAGGTTTAACTGTAGATATTTCACTCGAAATTGCAGAGAAATCCAGAGCACAGCTAGAAGTACAAATGGCAATAATGTAGCGAAATAGCAGTGCTTGATTAGTGAACCCAGGGCAGTCGCATTGTCCTCTGCCTGGTGAAATGCATTCACTGCGCTGAGGTACAATCATAAGTTATACTTTGCCTGCTCAACGCAAACTTAATTTGCAGCGACTGAAATCGGAACATGCCGTCGCGAGTCAACAGTTCTATGCATCAGTCATTAGGGTATCGCAGCAGGGGTTTCTCACGTCTGCGAGTTTTTCTATCCTCCATGTGGTACGAAAAATTTCTTTAGATTTGGACAGATTTTCCTTTTTCTCTAAACAAGACACAAAAACTCCAGATCAAAGGAAATTTCCACATGGTTGGTAGCACTGTGACCAGCTCGCTTCTGACAATATAGTTTGGGTGAGTGTGGTAGTAAAATCACGGTGGAAGAATATTTAGGTGTTGACACTGCGCGCGAGCGAGCGTCCAGATTATGTTCGGCCACGCGCGGGCGCACCGAGTAGCTCTGCTGCGAGCAGATAGATGGCGCCGCGGCCAGCGGTCCCAGCTTAGCGGTGCCGGTGGCTTGGCATTCCTCTGCCTCCGCTAAATTTTCGTTCATAGTGGTGCCAGTAAAACTCAAAGCGCGAAGGAAATTCGTTATTTCAGATTAAGGTGATAAGTGTACCAGGCTGAATGCTTTGCTAACATGAACGTATATTGTGCAGGGCGTGAATGACGTGAACACGGATCGATCGGGCAGCACTCAACGCCCACTCACATTCCGCTCGCGCGCACATTTTGTTGCGGCTGATCTAGTCATGCATACAAGCATAAAAAAATGAAAGCGTAAGCCTGTGTGCTACCCCTCGATCAGAAGAAAATAGTGACTGCATCGGAAAATTCAAACTCAGAAAACCGTTCAAGCATCGTCACGTGAATTCAGTGTGGGCGCGATTTAATTTAAGAAATGAAATGGCGCAAGCTTGCAATATGCAACGCACTAGAGCAAAGTGGGTGTTCATGGCTAGAACCTATGATGAGAAAGCACATAGCTATGTAAAGAAATCTTTCAAAACATAATTTATCAGGCGGGACGAAGGCAGGCGTTTCATCTTGGATTACAATATCACTAATACAGTTTACTTGTGAAAATCTTTTTTATTTCAATTCCACTTAACATAGACTGTGTATATTATTCATTTGGCTTTCGTCGATTGGGGAGCGAGTGACTCTTGCAGGATCTAAGAGGTGACTTTCTTTTTTCTTAAATTGCATATGAGAATGTGCCAATGTAAGCGTATTTGACAATGCATGCTACAGCCTGTCCACAAATACACTTATACCCAGCACACAATAATCTCATAGACTTTTTTTTTTATTTTGCAAAGACAGAATAATGAAAAAATTGTGCATGAAGCAGCTCGATAATTTTAATAGAGGATAGCCTTCCCAGAAGCTTACGCTCTCATACACTCCCACAATGCAAAAATGTTGAATAAAAATATGTAAGCGTGTAATATACACCGCACGCGCATTGTAAAAAACATTCAGTATCCAGGATGGCACAAATTTGAAAATCAGGCACACATCTGCACAGAAAACAGCAGTATTATACAGGGTGCACAAAGATTTAAAAACATGTAAATGTCACTGTAGCTGAACAGAACCAAGGTAACGTTGTTTTCCGTCCCTTGGAGATACTGAGCTTATTTTTTACATTTGGCCTAATTACATGATTAGTCTTAATTAATTAATCAACTTCTCAAATATTATAATTAAAAGCTTCAATGAGAAAATTGGAGAGCAACATGAAAGACTCCCGATACAGCTTTCTATTACTCAATACACGCTACGTAGAAGTATTTTTCCGATCGTGAAAGAAGCCCACGAATACACGCAAAGTGCCTCGAGGCAATTTTGAGTCTATTTGCGGGTTTCTTTCACACTCGGAAAACACTTTTATGTATCACGTATTGAGCAACAAAAAGCTGTATCGGGAATCTTTCATGTTGCTGTGCAATTCTATCGTTCACACTTTTTTATCTAATTATAGCTTTAGAAAAGTTGATGAATCAGTTATGAAAATAATTATGTAATAAGGCGGAACGGAAAAAATAATCTGAGTATCTGCAAGAGACGACAGAAAACATTGCCTTGGTTCTGTCCAGCTATGTGACATTTTCATATTTTTAAATCTTGGTGCATGGTAGTTAAGACACCCAGTATATATCTTATACTTGCAGCAAAATTTGCACAGACTGCTGTGGCACACAGCAGTTTTTGTGGCACACAGGAGGTTCTCTCTTCCGCAGCGGCTTTCGAGGTTTATTTGACCGTGTGAGGTTCTTTGGACAGTTCGGAAATAAGATGGGAACTGTATTTGCAGACAGAACAGAGCTCCGCGTAATATGCCGTGGATATCATATCCTCTGAAAAATGCTTGGCGCAAACATCGGTCGGTAGGCATTAGAGTTCGGTCTGCCCTCAGATTTACACGGCGCCACTGCTCTAGACGACCGCTGTCGGACGGCACTTTGAATAGAGGCACACGCTCCGCACAAGTTCGGTATCCAGAATTGCAGTTCGTGACGAAGCACTTTCTACCCATTTCAAACTCTCAGAAGGCCGCTTCCACCTTGGTCGTGGGCCCGTGGCGACAATACACAAGCACAAGATGATGAAAGGCGCGTGAACAAAAAGTGTGCCTTCAAAACAGCACGGCCGCACATGCAAGCACAAAGCGCACAAAGACAGCGAAGCACGGCGCCTTTCCGCTGAGGCTGGGACCGCATACCGCAGCGCCCTCTACGACGGCGCCGAACCAGCTGCAACCAGGCTGAACATAATCTGGACGCGAGCGAGCGGCGCTTTCGCGCGCGTTGGGGAGAGAGTCTCAGCACCTCTCCTTATTCTTACACCGTGAATAAAATGCATACTCGTATGAAGACTAGTGTTTTGCGCTGCGGCCACAATGTGAAGAAAGTCTCTATGCTCTTGCCACTGCTTTTATCAGTCACAAGATGATAATCGCAGCTATCGTGCTGATTTTGTGCAAAAGAGAAATGAGTGTTAGGGATATCCTCAGTAAATAAAGTTGTGTAGATGTAGCAAGCATTTGTTTGTTTTGATAATGTGACATTCATTTAATTTTGAAATTCTTTTCTGGTCCCATGAAACTCGGATAAGGAGGTTGTTTCTGTATTGGGCCTCTTGAATAGCACCATCACATGTTCGCAGTCAGTGCTTACAGGGAACCGAAATTGTGTACTACATGAGATTTTCTGTGCATTTTTCAAAACACGGTCCACATGTATGGCATTGCAAATCTCACTGCTGTGTGCGATTTCGTTGGGCCCAACTGTTGTATACCTGTACACACGTTTTCTTCACGGATCAAGTTCACAAAAAGAGCAGGAACATCAACATTTGAGGTGTTCCAAGACGGAAGTGTAAAAGCTGCAACTGTACTGCATCATTGGCAATACCAGCCAGCAGTGATCAAGTCCGAGATTGCACAGATCTGCAGTTGACTAGCAAGGGGCAGTTCAGCTTAAGTATCAAGGTGACCTGTAGTTGACAAGATGACAAGCAGAGGTCAGTGTGAAATACCTGTTGGTTTGCTTGTGATGCTAACAAAGAGGAATAAAGAAGAACTTGGGTGCTATATAATACTGGGCTGCTCAGTTTATACTTTTGCCAATTCTTGCTGTAATGCTAGCGCTGAATGCTAGCTTTGGTTCGCCAAGCTTATTGTTACACCGTAAATGTTCGTGTTGCTGTCTGTTCCACAATTTTTTTAGCAAACGCAATTTTGATAAACCTGCTTTTGCTTCCACCAACTTATGTTTGATTCTGCCATTAACTAGTATTCCTTTCGTTAATGCTAGTTTGGAAGACTTGGCGAAGTGATGACAGAGGCAATGGATTGCAAATGCAGGGTAACCTGCACGGAGCCGAGGACGGTTCGTCCGCCGATGAAGACGCTGGTGCGAGTGGAGCAACCTCTGCTGCGGCGGGCTCCAATAGCCGCCACTTCTGGGCCACATTCTATCGGCTGCGCTCCATCTGCTCACGGCTGGAGCGCCGCATGCGACTGCACGCATCCCCCATGTGGGCACCGCCCCATGCGCCGACGGCTATGAGGAGCGGCCCGTCGCGAACGGCAACAACACTGGGACCCATGACGCCGGCAGATGTGGCGAGTCGTCGTGCGGCCAGGATGTCTTCTGCTGGTCCGTCCATGTGAGTGGGCAAGCACTGTGGGAAGCTCGTTAATCGTTGAACACGCAAATTCTTGCAATACAGGAGTATTTCATTATAACAAACATGGATATAAGGAACTATTGGATATAATGGAGTAATTATAAATATGCTTGGCACTGCTTTGTCTCGGTGCGTTATCTGCTGCTAAAACAGAACCACAATTGCAAGAACTGAGATGGAATCGGGGAGAGCAAAGCAAGTATTCATTTGCTGGCAGCCTAAAGTACCTACCTCTTCTGGTAGCAGTAATGCCAAATACTCGGTAAGAGCAACTTCAAATGGCACATTCCGGACATGTGTGCATGCTCCAGCCTGCAGCTTGGCTGGCATGCAACCGGCAACTCAATATTCCAGTTTCATATGCTTGCACGGTTGCATTTTGACAACAGCCAAAGCATGTTTGTAATTTGGCATTCACTTGCCATGCATTAGTATAGCAAGCCCACATACTCTTCTGTTTCCTTCTCACAGACCCAAACATGATTTTTTTGTTTTCGCTGATATTTCTCTGTTGGTTGGGGCTTCGCTATAACAAAGGATGACTGTATTACCTAGAGAGAAATCGTGCACCACTGTCTATGCGAGTTTGTTTAGGGGTTTGGTAACCATTGGAATCGCACAATATGAGTGGTCCGGCTTGCCTTGAACGTGGCCTTGCTTAAAATATGTTCATGGCAGTGCAATGAAAGGTTTCTACGAATTAAATCTTCATAAAAAAAAAGTGTTCGGTCACCCATAATAAATTTTTCAAAAATGTTTACTCACATAAAGCACAATTAAGCCAAGAAAACAAACATACGATTGAAACGGACGCACCGTGCATCCCGACTCTTTTGGTACACTCTCAACTATTTTCACATGTAACACTGTTCCCTATACACAACTTAAAATATTCCTGCTCTCTGATGAAAGCTGCCTATCCAAAGCGCCCATTGTTTCAGGCATTCCCATGTACAGTAGAACCTCATTGATACGATCCCGTTTCATTCGATTTCCCAATGCCAAAGTTTTCGATCAACAACACAAGAAATGACCTAATACAGTTACGCCTCTTTTATCGGAACCACAATTCGGGAAAACACGATTTTCGGCACCAACGTTTAGTGCACTGCCAAATTGCGATCGTATGATACGTTTTCATGCCGCTAGATTCCGTGTGAGCTAGGTGAAACACAAGGCACGCCCTATAAAGAGCAGTAGGCGCCTGCCACGGCAGTTTCTGTGCAGTACTCGCTCGCCCGTGTCACACGGAAATGCCGGAAAGCACTCGCTTTTTCTCTTCCGGTATCAGCAAATCACCGCGACCGTTGTCGCAGTAACAGGTATTGCCGCCAGCCCTCTTGCGATGAACATGTTCACATTAGTAATGGGCTTTGTTGGATGAGTTCACCTATCTGTTTCACAGCGCTTGTGGTGGAAGTGTGCCGTTGGAAGTGCCATTGGAAGCGTACTGCATGCGACCGCGTGCCTTCTAAACTGCATAGTTGCCATCCGTGATCGCATCGATAGTGACCTCACTTTCGGGTGCAAAGCTGTTGGGGATGAACAGCACTGGCTACATGGCGATGGACGAACAATTTGTTGGCGACCAGTTCATGAGTGAAAAAGCAATCGGGATGTGCTCGCAGTAGAAAAAGCGTGCCGCGAATGAAAGCACGCACCACGTTCGCGCAGCGTAGGAAGTCGCGAGACCTTCGCCGCTGCGAGAGCCAGTCAGTCACGAGATGACGAGAATTGCAGATTCTGCACTGCTTTTCTGCAAAATAAAGACATGATTTGCTGATGCATTCAGTAAATAAAAGTGTGTTTATATGGCAAGCATTTGTTTATTGTTTTCTTGATACCTTCGATAATTCGACGTCCGGTTAATTCGGACACTTTTTTCAGTACTGTGAAATCCGAATTAACGAGGTTTTACTGTAGATATATTCTGGCCTGTTAAGTTGCATGTTGTCGGGTTATGGAGGGGAATGCTAACGGCTCTCTGTCTCGGCTTACCGAGACCGCGGTGAGTGCATGCCTGCGCATCAACCGCGGCCCGGTACAAGCTCGAGAAAACAATTAACAACAACCTCGTGTACACTCGGACAGCATTTATTACGACTGCAACTAACACTCGAGCAGGCCAGCTAGCTATAGTTGACATCGCTGAGGGTTCCCTCGAAGAGAATAAAACACTAATTAAAGAAGGGCTTCCGACTTACCAGCTGGGGAATACGGGCGACCGCGGCAAGAACGTGGTTGACTAACCATGTGCTGGAAAACGGGAGCGGCTGCGGAGCCTTCCGCTATTGCCACTTGCTGGTGACCAAAGAGACTTGGACAATGTGAGAAGGATCTCACGTAACACACCAGGTGGCTCTGATAGTGCTTGCGATTCCCGTGTGCTGCCCACGAAAGGAAAGCTTTCCCTCTCCCCACCCTGCCTGGCCCGCATGCGCCCAACGCGACGTTCACCGCGCGTGCGGCGGTCATAGGACCTGAGGATTCCCACAATGTTACTGCAGTGTCCATTTCTTTCACTGTTCTGTCATGTATGAAGGGCAACCATTGTACCAAAGCTAGCAAACCACACTCCTGGGGTAATCCCAATTAAATTTTTTTTTTCTCAGTTCGTGTTTCAGTTCAGTGATCATCAATTTTCACATTCAAAATAATGCCGCTGGTTTCTTGCACGATCTTTATTAAAGGATGGTAGAAAAAAAAAAGATAAGGCTGTCTAAAGTGTGAAAGTCTGTGCTTGTTTCCATTTAGTTATCTTTTTTTTGTTTTAATTCGTGTGGAGATTGTAGGAAGAAAGGGCCTGTGAGGGCAAAAATATGATGCTGCGTTTACTCAATTCAAACGCACACGTTTTTGCAAAAAAAAATAATGCACTGAAAGAACACATGCATCAGACTTAAGTGCAAAACGAACAATAGAATAGTGACACTCTATTATCATTAGAAGAAAAATATTTCTGTAATGCACTCCAATCCACATGTCGCTGCATCTGTGGGGAACTGCAGTAGTTTTGTGCAAGCTCCGTAGGTTTGTTAAGATTAAATCATGGGGTTTTACATGCCAAAACCATGATCTGATTATGAGGCACGCTATAGTGGGGGACTCCGGAAATTTGGACCTCCTGGGATTCTTTAATGTGCACCTAAATCTAAGTACACGGGTTGTTTTTGCATTTCGCCCCATCGAAATGC
>NC_051155.1:56490184-56568394 GCF_013339745.2 Dermacentor silvarum
CAACGGCTGTGCCCAACGGCTGTGCCACGGCTGTGCCAACATCTGTAGGTCACCGTTCCCGTAGGCTGCCGCTCGTATTCGCAACGTAGATGGGTCGGTTTGTACGTGTTGGTATGCTCACGCATTTCTTAATTGCTGAGATGTACTGTTTATTTCTGCGTCAAACGCGAAACAAGAGACGGTACATTCGGTACAGCAGCATTAACAGCCGCCTCGCTCAGTTATATACCAACGGTGTCAGCGATGGCATCCGAGTTTTTGCGGGAGAACAACACGGTCTTTAAATGAGCGCTTATGTGAGCACATTTTTCTCTAATAATGCTTTATGACACGCGCAAACTAAGTAGGATGAAGTTAAAGAAAAGCGAGAATCAGTAATAAATTAACAGCCAGATATTTGTAACTGGATTACAGTCGCCGTTGAGTAGCTCAGGCGCTCATACTGACTCGTCTCACGGTGGAATAACGCGGCTTATATCAGCAGGTATGTGTGTTTTATTCTACGTTTTGACATTTTTTTTTTTCATATCAGCGATGCACCTTTTCCCAATTTTTCACGCTAACGACGATCTGTGGCTGTAGATGTCGATGTAAACAAGCGCACCGCTCTGCTAAATCCGACGCGGAAGGCTGCGGGCTCGAAAACTTCTTATTTATGCAAAATGTCTAAAGAATGAGCAAACAGAATTTAAAGAAAAGCGTGGTGCAAGCCTAAGAATCAGCGACAACAAACTCCAAGCAGCCGCGACGACAGAGGGTACTCAGCGTACCTTTATAGGCCACACTATAAACAAAACAGCGCTATCACGCCTGCTCACCCTATATATATATATATATATATATATATATATATATATATATATATATATATATATATATAGTTGGTGAGGGCTACATGGCTTCCAGGAACGACATGCTGCCCCGCAGAAGCCATTAATAATTATTCGCGATTCACGAAATGCACAACCGATGCGCACTCAACAAGGGCGCAGGTTCACAAATCAACCGGCGAAAGCCCCGGCACCCTACCAAAACGTTTCCGGTGGCGTGCGGCAGAGGGCAGCACAGGAAAATGAAAAAGGCGGATTGACAACAACCTCGTGTACACTCGGACAGCATTTATTACGACTGCAACTAACACTCGAGCAGGCCAGCTAGCTATAGTTGACATCGCTGAGAGTTCCCTCGAAGAGAATAAAACACTAATTGAAGAAGGGCTTCCGACTTACCAGCTGGGGAATACGGGCGACCGCGGCAAGAACGTGGTTGACTAACCATGTGCGGGAAAACGGGAGCTGCTGCGGAGCCTTCCGCTATTGCCACTTGCTGGTGACCAAAGAGGCTTGGACAATGTCAGAAGGATCTCACGTAACACACCCGGTGGCACTGATAGTGCTTGTGATTCCCGTGTGCTGCCCGCGAAAGGAAAGCTTCCCCTCTCCCCACACTGCCTGGCCCCCTCTCCCCACACTGCCTGGCCCGCATGCGCCCGACGCGACGTTCACCGCGCGTGCGGCGGTCATGGGACCTGAGGATTCCCACAATGTTACTGCAGTGTCCATTTCTTTCACTGTTCTGTCATGTATGAAGGGCAACCATTGTACCAAATCACACTCCTGGGGTAATCCCAATTTTAATTGTTTTTCTCAGTTCGTATTTCAGTTCAGTGATCATCAATTATCACATTCAAAATAATTCCGCTGGTTTCTTGCACCATCTTTATTAAAGGATGGTAGAAAAAAAAAATAAGGCTGTCTAAAGTGTGCAAGTCTGTGCTTGTTTCCATTTAGTTATCTCTTTTTTGTTGTAATTCGTGTGGAGCTTGTAGGAAGAAAGGGCCTGTGAGGGCAAAAATATGATTCATACGCACACTTTTTTGCAAAAAAAATAATGCACTGAAAGAACACATGCATCAGACTTAAGTGCAAAACGAACAATAGAATAGTGACACTCTATTATCATTAGAAGAAAAATATTTCTGTAATGCACTCCAATCCACATGTCGCTGCATCTGTGGGGAACTGCAGTAGTTTTGTGCAAGCTCCGTAGGTTTGTTAAGATTAAATTATGGGGTTTTACATGCCAAAACCATGATCTGATTATGAGGCACGCTATAGTGGGGGACTCCGGAAATTTGGACCTCCTGGGATTCTTTAATGTGCACCTAAATCTAAGTACACGGGTGTTTTTGCATTTCGCCCCCATCGAAATGCGGCCACTGTGGCCGGGATTCAATCCCGCGATCATGTAAGTTTGTTACAGCTGCCGTGGTCTGCAAGGTGTTCAATAAATGCGATATCTCGAATGCATAGAGGGCATGAGAAAATGAGACACCCTGGGTTGTCGATGCTGATAAGGAGGCCTCTGATAGCAATGATGAGCAATCTCCAGCCTACTGTAGCGCGGATGGGCACTTTTTTTTTGAAGTGCTAGCATATCGCCATTGCTCTCCCTCTTACCATGAAAAACTGGCAAGTGAACAACCAAAGAAATTGCAGTATTGAAACTTGGAGTGCAGCAAAAGGCAATTGTGTTGAGCATCCCTTTCTTCGTCCGTTGTCTTTTGTCGCCCTCTAAGTTTTGATACTGCAATGCACAGCCCACTTATCCATTCTAACCAAAGGCATCAATCTATATAATTCCTTGAAGTACGAAATCGAGGTGTTTGTTTCAATCAAGGGCATTGCGTTTCTAATTTCTGGGCATGAAAATAGAAGGGCACATTATAATCGAGGGTGCTTTAGAATCGTGTAAGTACAGTAATGTAGGATTGTGTCACAATATGAATCAGTGTGTCAATTGGCTTTTTGTGCTTATTAGAGATCGGATAGGCAATTTTTTTTCTTCTCGGGTTAACAGTCTCAAAAGCTGGGCTCCGCAATTTCACGCAGTTCCTCTGCCTGGACCTTCATCGACGGCCTCGTCGTCTTCGTCGAGTCGTGGAGCGGGCTTGTCGTCGCCGCACCCAGATGTGTCGCTGTCGCTGGTGTCACTGCTCGCACGTTTGCAGATGTCGCTGCAGAGCCTGAGTAGTGCTGCTCTGACCACGGCTGTGGCTCGGGAACAGATCCACCAGGTCAGTGGCAAGCTGCTTGGGATTTCATCTTCAGTGAACTACATCTTGCTAAGTGCAACCTCAAGGGACCGGATAAATGTGTTCCGATTGACAGGAGTTCCGTTAACTGATAAAGATATGCCGATGGGCAGCACTATGTGTCATACCTTCTTAACACTGGTAGATGTTAAGCGTAAGCAAGTGAATGTAGCATCTAATTTGTCTCCTGTTTTGGGCGTGGTCGGCGGTTGCTGGATCGACTAGACTTCGTTAGTTTCGATTTTGAACAGGTGCCGGCGACATAACAAAGCAAGAAGTTAGTCCTTAATGCTCCAGCTGCAATGCTTAATGCTCGTGCAGAGGGAGTCCCATTATGAAACGGCGTGCTATAAGGTGTCCGAAATTTCGGTTGTCTTTATTTTGGCCGCCTCTGGGGCAAGTGGTGACGCTGCGAGGCGTACCAGGTCAGTACATGATGTGCATTAGATATCTATCAAATTCACCGCTTCTTAAGGAGGGCTTTTTGAATAGAAGAAAGGTGAAGCCAAGAAAACTTATTTCAGATTCTGCCTCTTTCTGAAAAAGTTCTTTAGAGCTTGCTTCTGTTCCGTTTACAGAGAGTTGCAACAATTTCGACTCTAATTAACGAAAGATTTATTGTATTATCCAAATGCCGATCCAAATCGAAAGCTTTTTTGTATTATCCAAATCCAGATGCCCGACACTTTGTTTTTTTGTAGGGATCGGCGAATACTCGAAGTTTCAAATATGTACCAATTGTTACACTCGAATTATTCGTATTCTAAAATGAACTACAGTCGACCTCAATATAGCCAAGTTGTACTTATAGCGAAAAACTTAGTTGAATCACGAATTTAGTTAATTCGAAGTTATACCGTTTCAGCAGTAATAGTCATTTCACAAATTTTCAGAATGTCCCTGGTGGATACAGTAGATTTCTGCTACAGTCAAACCTCGATATAACAAACTTCCATTTAACGAAATTTGCGATGTCACGAACTATTTTTATTTCCTCATCTTAGTTCTACTGCATTAACGAAACCTCGATATAACAAAATTCTCGGTATAACAAGTTTTTCGCTGCAAGTACAACTTTGTTATATCGAGGTTTGACTGTAATTCGACTCCGGTTGACTCAATTTTTCGGCTTATTCAGTTTCGACCGAAGGTTCCAGCCAGCGCCCATGCATTTCTGTGGGCCACAACTTTCGTTATTTCGATGGATTTCAATCCTAAATTTTTTAGTCTTTGCCGCATAATTCGAACTTGACTAGTCAGCACGCACGCTCTGACCCTATGGTGATCCCAATTAGTTTAGTGGCATTGTCTGTCTCGGTGGAGCTAAGGCAACAGTGAATTCGTTGAACACATGCCATCTTCCATCGAAAACGCCTATTTCTGCCTGTCCTAAGAAGATTTGCAAGCAATAACCGTAACTCGCAATGTCTGGTTACGGCATTTACCAGATTGTAACACGCGTCTTTTTGTTTTCGAGAAAATGGGGCCAAAAGTTGCCTACATGGTGCAAGTGGACGCAATACCAAAACAGCCTTCGCAGCTTTCGTATGCTGCCCGACCCACATGGAGCGATTTTCTAGCGAAAAACAGGGTAACAGCCACACGCGGCGTCCGCCTGGTGGCCGGCGGCCTGTGGCCGTTCGCCGTTGAACAAGGCGGGCTAGATATCTTTGCAGGCGGTCAACCGCTCGCCGGAAGCGGCGAATGAAGGCTGTCGGCGAGGACCAATCGGGGTGCGGTCGCTTCCGACTTCCTGCCACCGCATTTGACTCGGCTAGCCAGCCAAAGGGCCTAGAGCGAACATGGCGGCGCGCATCGCGTACAATGATCGACTGATCACAACCGTCCAGGCACAACCAATATGATTCAGTTGCAGAATAATGGTTGAGTTGCAGATACAAAACAATTTTTTCTTGGCATTTTACTAGGAATGGAATCGCGCTGTTTCTAGCAACGCTGAAATCGTAGCGGCGGCGGCGGCCGCCTGTTTTTCATCGCATGTGGGTGCAGCACGGCGGCGGCATGCTGGCGTTTTGCCGCGCTGGTGCGGTCTGTGCGAAGTTCGCCGTGAAAGTTCGCTTCATGTGGGCCGGGCTTTACCGCATAACACTAATGTATTGCGGAGAGAGAGAGAGAAACAACTTTATTTAAGTGAAAAAAATCACTGAGGGATGGTGGTCAGGCGGTGCCTGGCCGCGGAGAAACTGACTTTAGAAAACCGGCCACTACTGTGCAACGCGTATTGCCCTTGCCGAATTTTCTTGCTAAAAAGTTGTGTGCGTGTTAGAATCCAGAAAATACTACCAAATCAATCAGTGGTGTGGTTTGGCACTTTTTCTGCATTTTGTTTAATTCAACCCGCCGGATAATTCGATCACTTTTGTCGGTCCTGTCGGGTTCGAGTTGATGCCTCTTTAGCTGTCCCTTGTAGCCATGTATCGATTGGGAGTGAACGGGGTGCCTTCCCTTCACCCTCCCACCTGTATGTGCTGTGTGTGGGCAGGTGCGGCTGCGCATCACGGAGATCCTGGAGCGCCTGGCAAATGTCAGCGGCTACCGGGCTCGCCTGACCAGCCTCAGGGAGCAGATCTACGAAGGTGAGCACTTGACATTGCGTGAAGATGTGCTGGAACAGTTGCGGCAGACTCTCATCATTATAACGGAAGTCACTGGGAGAGGAAATTAATTTTGCAATGGGCAGTCACTGACAATTAGGTGTGTGTGAATACCTAATAGTAGATTTTGAATCAAATATTGAATCGAATCAAGAAAGAAAAGCAAGTACAGTTAAACCTGCTTATAACGAGCCTCAAATATAACGAATTTCTGAACGTAACAAAGTTTTTCTATTCCCCGCCGTTATTCCATAGAAGCACATGTATTTGAGACCTCTGCGTAACGAAGTGGCAGCGGGAGACCCCCTCGAAATAACGAATTTTCCCCGCCGACAACTGAGAGATTTCGCCCCAAATGTTGTAATTTTTGCACGAGCAGGAACCGAAAGCACCTTCTCCGCCGCGACGGAATGCAAAGCGGCGGCAGCGCGCTTGGCGCGCTCGAATTCATGGCGACTGCGAGGCGAGAGCGAGCGCACGTGTGCGTGCATGCAAGTGTGCGCGAGGCGGGCCTGCATCCCTCGACCCGGCAATCTTGCCACTGCGGGCGTGACCTTTCCCCCTCCCTTCATTCAGACCTGATCCCGCCGCTTGCTGCAGCTGGCCTAGCCCGCCAAGCCGGCACTCTCCTTTTCCAGTTAATGCGGCCGAAGGAAAAAAAAAACATTTTTTTTTTCAACGCGCTGGCAGCGCCACTCTTTGATTGATGAGGATGAGTGCTTCGATGAAGAAACCCAAGATAGTGACTCTTCAGGACAAAATGGTTACGGAAAACGGGTGCGCGTTACAATCAAGGGCGCGTTAGAATCGAGTAAATACGGTAAGCATTTCTTTTTCGAATTTTCGTGCCAAACCTGCATATAACGAAATCCTTTTATAACAAAGTTTCTCGGGAATTTGTCAATTTTGTTATATCCAGGTTTAACTGTATTTAATTGATTATTAAAAAATGTTTCACACAATGTAATGATTACAATTTTTGGGCAAGAAAATATAGGCTTAGGAGTCTCCTAGTATTGCATAACAAGAATGTAGGAAGCTATCAATAACTTAGGTACATACAGTCGAACCCACTTATAACGATATTCAATTGCCACGAAAATTCCATTCTTCTAACCGATAATTGGTATACCCGGGTTCTATGAAAAAATCAAAATAAAGGGATGGCATAGCTGTTGAGAAAACTATAGTGGCCGGGAGGCCAGTGCCCCTCCCCACAACCTTCCTCCATCCGGCTGCTGATTGTGTTGACTCTATGAACTGTTCAACTGTGCTCCCCGCGCGCTCAGATCGCGTGTAACAAGCCACGGCCGTCAGTGTTCAAGAATGGCACTGCTAAAACAACTGCAAAGCGGGGTCACGGGCGGCAAGTGACGTGCGAGCTCCGCCGAGGCATCGCTTTGGTGGCCTCAGAAGGGGCCTTTTAAAGAATGCGAGAAGATTGCCGCGGCAGCCCCTCGGCTGGAGAGGTCCAGAAGAAACGCTGGGGCGAGATCGCCACGAGCATCACACCGCGTACTTCACACTGGCTTGCACGAGAAAACCCTATGTCCGTAAGCTTTGGTTGCTTTACGCGAAGCTTGCCGACATCCTTCTCCAAAGCATCCCAGTGCTCTACGTAGTACAGCGGAAGGTCCCTCGCGAAAACGAAGCCCCGGAGAGACTGAATAATCTGCAGGGCCTCCCGCAAGGAGAGCGTTGAGGCAGTCTGCCCTACCGCGTCATCGCTGCCGTCGCTATCGTCTGTGATGAGTTGCTCAAAGATACAAAAAGAGACTGATGTGCATCTATGAACGGTGTCAGGAGCGAGAGGCCGTTGTACGGTGTGTTGCAAAAGTAGCGGCCGTGCCCAACTTTGTTGCCGTCTCGTACACTCGCTTTCTTTTTCGAGGCTGTTTGTTGGCTTTCGAGGTGTCGCGTGGCTGCTGCAAATAGAGCTGCGTGGATTCGGCACAAAACCGTAGCTTTAGTCGCCGACGCCCGATAAGGCAGTACTGATTAGGACTGATGGTTGGCCTAGGCAGTGTGGCCCTGATGAAAATTTGCCGAATGATTGCCGCTAATATATCCGTACAAGTGGCTCATCAGTGATCGGTCCCCATAACTTTTGAGCCGCTCGTGCGAACATATTAGTGGCAAGCATTTGGTGACATCATGCGTGCAGGTTAGAAAACACCCGTGTACTTAGATTTAGGTGCACGTTAAAGAACCCCAGGTGGTCCAAATTTCCGGAGTCCCCCACTACGGCGTGCCTCATAGAGGTTAGATTGACAGCTGTCGACGTGGTGCGAGCTTCGTCGTTGCGTATCCAACACGATCTGCATGCTTATTGGCAGCTAATCAGTTCGATCTTCGCTCATGCTTTTTTGTGAAATAAGCACTGCTTTTGTTGCATTATAATGCATGTTGCATTATAATTTCAATCGATCCTGTTGACCCGGGCAAACCTTGTACTGAAAGCGGCCTCGGCCAACACAGTGCCATTCAGGCACTTTGTGTGCGAATCCCCGCATTAGGCAACATGTCGGGGAGCGTTCGCAGTGACAAAGTCCGTTACCGTGTCGGCCAGGGTCGCCCATCCGCATCTCGCTCGACGCTCCTTTTGCATCGAAAACAGAGCGAAGTGCTCGCTTCGGCAGCATCGCGCCCGAGGGGCTCCGCGGTTCACTGCAACATGTGCTACTACTGCATGGGTCTCTACACCAAATACAGTGTAGACCGCTTATAACTTATGTCGCCGGAGTTGCGAATATCTGCACTATAAGCGGTACCGCACTGTAACCAAAACAACGGTTTTTAAGCCCTGCACGTATGCAAAACATGTAGACCAAGCACGTAGACACGCTTTGTACTATCGCGCGCACATCGCGATTACGTTTTCGCCAGTGAGCTGGCGAAAACATAATCGCGATGTAGCCGGTGCTCTTCAAGCTCGACAGCTTTGCACCAAGTGAAAACGAAACATCTGTTTGCTGCAACCGCTGCGGAAAAAACCATGACCGCTATCGACGCGATTATGAACGGTGACTTTGCGGTGAAGAAGGTACGCGCCTGACGCACGCACCGAGTCTGGACGAATTAACTACCATTCGCTGCAACAACTGCAGTCGAAACCGCGGTCGCTATCTATGCAATCATCGATGGCAACTACGCAGTTTTCAGGCACGCGGCCGACGCGCATACCGAGTAAAAACGAAACTACTGTTCGCCAAAACCGCGACTGCTATCGACGCGATCGTGGATGACGACTATATGCAGTTACGAAAGCCCGCGGCCAACACGGTGTTATGCGCGGCGGTAAACGCAAGAATAGAAGCTTTAAGGACACAAATAGGCTCAAAGCGTTCCGGTGTTGCTGTGATTCACGTACAATTTCAACTGATGGCTGTGGCGATGCGGACTCCGCCGCTTCGTTTCGGTTGGACACTAGCGCCATTCTTGTTCTTTTGCGTCGCACATTTGTGGCGCTCCTCGCTCACCGAGCTGCGAAAGTAGTCCGAATTAACCGATGTGCGGCCAAATAAGTCCGAATTAACAAGAGTTTGATTGCATTGAATAATGCATACGCCGGCTGGGAGCACGCACCTTGTTGAGAAGCGTGCTCGCTGCCGCCCTCGTCGGCGAGATTTTTCCGCGGAAGCCGCATTATAACCGGTATTTCGTCTCGCGCGGCTGCACTGTAAGCGGTATGCGTATACAGTGTAGACCGCTTATAACGTAAGTCGCCGGAGTCGCGATATCTGCACTATAAGCGGTACCACACTATAACCAAAGCAACAATTTTCAAGGCCCGCACATATACAAAACATGTGCACCGAGCCGCCACGCGTATGCGACAGTCGAGGCATGCGGCTAGAACGTTTGCATTCAATTTACAGTCGAATCTCATTAATTCGAACCAAATCACGCGGCAGCGCCTCCGACCGGCATTGCTCCGGTACCGCCATAGAGTAAAAGCTTAAGAGAGACACCTCAATGTCGCGCACAAACAAAACAAAAAAAGAAAGAAAAAGAAAACACGGCTGAAATTTCACTCCTCTCTCAAATGGCAAGGTCGCCGATTCTGCGTTGCGCCGGAAGATGCGTGTACGTGCCGACGTCTCAGCCACGCTACCGTAGCCACGCGTAAAAAATGGCAGTGAACCCTTCTTTCTCCTTTATGCTTCCTCTACTTTCTAGTCACGTGTTGACCTTGCACGCTGCGGCTATGGTGCAGAGGGAAGCAGCGGCGGTGTCCCAGGCCGGCCAACGAAACTGCCCACGCCGGCAAATGCCGGCAAACGCCCGCTTCCCGATAACGGCAGAAAACGAAACTTCGGGGAGCTGGCGCCGGGCCGGCTAGAGCGGCGGCGCCTGCACGGCGGCGGGCGCGCACAGTGACAGTCAAAAGTGAGGGAGCTACGAGGGAGGGGGAGGGGAGCCACCGAAGCGGCGGAGTTGCCGAGGCGAAATCCGCTTCCCTGCCGCCCTCCTCCCTCACATTCCACGGTCTCCGCGTGCGCCCTTCCCCGTGCCATGCTGGTGCCGCCTGCTCCCTGAAGTTTCGTTTACTGCCGTTATCATGAAGCGTGGCCGGCGTTGGCAGTTTCGTGGCCCTCGCTCGCTACGTGCGCCGTGATATTTCACGACTCGCACTCAAGATTCTGGTTTCAACCTCACTGGCTGTGTCATGAGTCGGACGCCGGCGGTACACGAAAAAGAAGACGACGAAGCTTGCGGAGCGTTCCGAACAGCGCGAGCGCTCGAGGCACACGAACCGAGGCGTGGTCGAGGCAGAAACAAGGCGAAGCAGCATTATCGACGTGGCTCTTGAGCTGGAAGGTCGCTTCGTCAGCCATGCTCTGACGACGGGAGAGCGGAGGACCCGGCCACGAAGCTCGTGACGCTGGCAAGGCCCAGGCGGAGCTGTTGTCCTCGGAGACGTCCGGGCGAAGCTCCTGGGACCGGCTGCTGCTGCTCACGGTGATTCCGGTCTTCTTCTCGAGAATCCCTCTTCCTCGGCCAAGCCCGTTCAACCGATAATCACCGTGACACCGGGTCGCCATGCCGATCGACGTAAGGCGAAGAACGCTTCGCGAAGCCTAACCCGGCGAATGACACGTCAGCGGCGGCTACCGGGGCACCAGCCACGCACTCGGTCAAGTCAATGGAACCTCGAGGCGTCGGCACTTACGGCACCCGCAACGTGTCGGACGAGCACGTCGGGGATTCAACAACAAGATCTTCAAGCCGACGGTCCCGTAAGAGCCCGCACTTCCTTCCTCCATGATTGAGACGCAGTTAGGCCGTATTTAGGGTGGCCAGACTTCGGCGAGTCAAGGCTAGGACTGACCTAGAGACCTTTAAGGCGGAGCTAGGCTCCGAAACTGAGATAGTTCTTTTTTTTAGTAGTGTGTATTTAATCTGATTTTAGTGTTTGAGTTCGAGTGAACATTTTTTGGGGAATTATGGTTCTAGTTTTGTGTGCCTTGTGCCTTTACCGTCCCTGTACATATTAGATCCTCGTTTGCTGTGCTGCCAGTCGTGTCTCTCCTCCATTGAGGGTAGCACCTGTACGCAACCCTCCGGCTCCCAAAAAAGTAGAAGGTGACAGGCTGTTCGTTCGCACCACATGCCCTTCTCCTCCACTTTGTCTCTCTTTCTTCCTCGAGCACTCCTTGAGGCGCCCGTTTGAGGGGAGCGTTCGCCGCCTCCGCTGACTTCCGTACTCCCAGGCAGCCGCACTGTAACCGGTATTTCGTTTCCCGCAATTGCACTATAAGTGATATGTGTATACATGGAGTGCTATGGGAAAATTAACGGGAGTCTGAAAAGACTGCACTATAAGCGGTTACGTTATAAGTGGTCTATACTGTACATGGAGTTGTATGGGAGGATAAACGGGAGTCAGAAAAGGCCGTGTTGTAGCCAGTTCTGCACTATAAACGATTACGTTATAAGTGGTCTATACTGTATATCATAAAATAGTAGATATTCGATTTGGTGATTTGAAGTCGAGTCCCGCTACAACGAAATTCACGGGACCCGCGAAAAATTTCGTTGTGGAGGAACTTCGTTGACGCGAAATTAGTATGTATATACGTACACCAAACGGCAAAGCCGCGAACGAAACCGAAACCATCGTCCGGGAAATATTCACGATGGTGTGAAGGCAAAGGTTGAGACGTACCGAAGGCAGTCAATAAAGTGTCAACTTCACGAGAGAATGCATTTCGCACCGCTGTTACAGCATTTTTCATACATTGCGGCCGACGCCAACTCAATGTGTGTGCCCGGCCGATTGCGAAACACTCATTTTGCGGCACATGCATCGTCGCAATGAAGCGGTTTGAATTATCACAATTTAATTGCATATTTATGACAAAGTCTGCAAAATTTGCAAGCTTGCGCTTACCGGAAGTTTTATTTCCAGAAGTCGGTCAGCCTGGATTTCTTACGCTTCACGGCAAGCAAAGCCGTGAAGTCTTATAGTCCATTAAAAGAGGCATCGCAATGTCATTGTTGTGGGCTCTGATAACTTTTAAGAGGAGGTCAAAAGGATCCATTACTTTCAAAGCAGTCGCTGGAGTCGGTGTGTCTAGCGGGTTGTCATTTTCCCCAGACGACGAGACGTTGGCATCATGTTGACAACAGCGGCTGCGGTGCGGCCGCCGTATCTTCAAAGCAATCTGCGCGCCCGGGCGGGCCTCATCTTCAAAGCGATCTGCGATGTGGGCAAAGTGCAACTAGTGCGGTAGAGTCTTGTGTGCTGTGCTTTCGACGTTTAGTTCGCGTTGAAGTGAGAGACGGCACGGAGGTCAATTCAGTCGCTGCTATTGCCGCGCCTTCTCATTCCAGTGTGTTGACACGAGTTTCCGCGGTCATCGAGCGAGATGTTTTCATGTTTACCTGTGCGCACGTGACACCATGCTTGGTAATTTAGTTCGTAAGGGAATGTTTACAAGTTTATACGGCCAACAAATCTACAATCCTTAGTTCGTATAGCTGTCTACTAATCTGCTATCGCACTGGATGCTTCGCCTTCTGAGTGAAACTGCGAAATTTTTTCTTTCCGCCTTCTGCCTCGGCGATCATATGTGCCTCCCGAGAGAAAGAAATTTACACTTCTTCGTTGGCGTAGCCATTTCGACCGGAAACACACACCACAGAAAACGGCAGCAATTGTGGTGATCTCGTGCGGTCTCGCGCAGGCGCATGATGAGCACGCGTGGCTATGAATTGCAGTGGCGTAAATTGGTACTTTGAACTTGATTTCGTTCGCGAAAACCTCGTTCAAGCGGACATACGATCGTCACAGTTTTGTTTGGAAGGGCCTTCTAATTTGACTACTCGGTAGTTCCAACTTCAATTCAGTCCCAGTTTCGTTCTCGAAAAGTTCGTTGAAGTGGAAATACCGAATAAAACGCCTTCGTTATGGAGATACTTGTATTACTTTCTATAGGCAGCTGACGGGCAATCGTAAAACCTTCGTTGTGGCGGAAATTTCGTTGTAGCGGCATTCGTTGTAGGGGGATTCGACTGTATTCGAGTACATATTTGCACACCCCTACTGACTATTATTTGAACAGTTTCACTGCGCCATTGCCCACTCCATAGGCAAAATATATAAGGACAACTAAAAGGTTGAATGTCTTACAGCACACCGTTTCATAATTTGTACTTGGCCTTCACAGCTAGGTCCTAATTTAGTCACTGGGATCAGCAGAGAGAGCCTTGTTTTTGTTTTTGATATGTTGCCAGGTGCTTCTCTGAAACAAAAAAATTTTTTAATGATTAAGCTTGTGCCATCATCACCATCAACAGCCACAGCTTCTCATGCTAGGTGCCATGTTTGAGACACCATGTTTCTTAAATGCCTTGCTGACGATTAGAGATGGGCAAAACGGCTCACTTCAGTGAGCGGCTCGGAACGGCTCAGCTCACTGAAATGAACCGGTTCATTTGAACGGCTCACCAGTTCACTTAAGGGGAGACCCTGCTTTGACAAACTTTTTTCTTATTTCTGAGTCGATTTTGATGGATCTTGTGGAGTTTATGTATTTCCATCTGCTAATTTAAGATATACATTCAGTTTTCTTACATAATAAATATATTTCTAGAAATTTAAGGAATTCATAACATGCTTGGAGGTGGCCTATTTACTAAACTATATATGGTGTAATATATGTCGACATATAAAAATGATCTTGAGTAATCGGAGTACGCAGTGATACAAGTATGAATGCTCTAGTCTGATTGGAACCAAAGTTACAGCTTCTCAAACTTTTTAAAGTCTGGACTCATAGTACCACCCAGGACAAATTACTACTTCTTTAATATTTATGTCATAATATTTGTTTATATTATATGCCCACTGCAATCTCTATTTGTCTACCTTTCTGACAAACAAATAATTATTGTGATAGGACAAGTAGAACCAGAGATATCTTAACTTCAAAAGGGTGACACCACCAGAAATGCTGTTTTGAGAAAATGAGTAAAAACAATCCACAACGAGTTCATGATGATTATAACATAGTCTAAATCAATCAAGGATGATACAGGGATCCAATTAAGCATGGATAAA
Source organism: Dermacentor silvarum (assembly GCF_013339745.2). Taxonomy (NCBI): domain Eukaryota; kingdom Metazoa; phylum Arthropoda; class Arachnida; order Ixodida; family Ixodidae; genus Dermacentor; species Dermacentor silvarum. The sequence goes on from NC_051155.1 coordinate 56,504,460, forward strand.
TGCTCTACCCCAATCTGGAGCAATGGGACGCAATAAGATATGAGCCAATTTTTGGCTCCCAAAAGCAGGGTCTGTGCAACCTGTGTTATGCATATTCTATAGTTATCTGGATTTGACAAAAACGATATATGCATAATTTAATAACCGTGTTATTGCTATTTTCGCTATGTTTAGAGAATATTTTTACATATATTAAAAGCATGAATTTTTAGTTGTAATGAAAGTTGCTTTTCTGATATTGGGGATACATTGCTTATGATACTGTAACAGGCAGAATGCGGCATACTTTTTTTCAGAAAAAAAATTATGTAACTTCATCGTCATTACAGAAGCTTGTCTGTTTTTGTGGTACATTAAAATCAACTTTTGTCAAAATAAGAAACGAAAATGATTGTACATTATGTTTCAACTTTATTACTTTATCCACATACGTACGTTCACTATAATATGAGTAAGCTGTAACGCCATGCAAACTGAATGTAGAAATCATTTCTTGAAGTACAATACAAAAATCATACGAAAGATCCACAAAACTGCCGCACGTGCCTTTCATTTTTTTTCTCTCGAGTGCACGCGCGATACTGGCGATCATGCCATCATGCGCCAGGACAAAAAAAAAAAAAAAGAAATGAAGTTCTATTACAACACAACAGATCATTGGCCTCGTTTTAATGACGTGCTAATGATACACGCTCAGAAAATGCACTGAAGTGGATGTCATGGATGACATTTTCATGTCTACAGTAATTAGCACAAATGAAGACCAGGATGTAAACTGTACGTTCACCTGTTGTCTTTAAAAACACGGCCGGAAGACCATCTTCAAAGGGTTATTGGACCAGCGCACAATGTGCGATCGGTGAGAGTCGCGAGACATCGTTCGAACAGCAGCAGGCAACGAACGGTACCATCCTTTGCCAATTAAGGCTTCTTTACTTCTCCCCTCGGTGGCATCGGGTGCCACACCATAGGACGCACAAAAAATGAAAGGGACTGCTGCGCACACCACACACTGCGAGCGAGTACCAGTAGCGCGAGTCTACCCACACCGGCCACCATTCGTCGGTCAGAAATCGAAACCTCGAAACCCAGCAGAAGACCCAGCTCTGATGGAACGGTTCGGCGCGGCTCATTCAAGGAGAGAGAACTGGCTTCCTCACTCCGAAAGAACCGCTGCTCACTTACTGAACGACGGCTCACTTGCTCTTCAAAAGTGCGGCTCAAAAGATCCGGCTCGCTCCTGAGCACCACGGCTCCCTCGTTCTTCAAAAGAGTGGCTCGAAAGATCCGGCTCGCTCCTGAGCGCTCTCTAGGAACGGTTCCTCACGCTCACTGAATGAGAGAGAGCCGGCTTTCTCTCTCCGAAAGAATCGCCACTCACTTACTGAACCACGGCTCCCTCGCTCTTCAAAAGTGCGGCTCAAAAGATCCGGCTCGCTCCTGAGCGCCACGGCTCCCTCGCTCTTCAAAAGAGCGGCTCGAAAGATCCGGCTCGCTCCTGATCGAGCTGGATCTTTTGATCCGCTCTTTTGAAGAGCAAGGGAGCGCTCAGGAGCGAGCCGGATCTTTCGAGTCGCTCTTTTGAAGAGCGAGGGAGCCATGGTTCAGTAAGTGAGTGGCAGTTCCTTCGTTCTTCTGCCAAAGGCGAGGGGGTGAAGGCGACTCTTGCTAGGAAGGGCGGGAGAGCAGTTGCTTTCTCATACCGCTAATAGATGGCGCGGAAGTCGCACCCAGCAGAAGACCCGGCTCTGACGGAACGCATTGGCACGACTCTCTGAACGCGAGTGAACCGGCTCCATTTCTCCAAAAGAACCGCTGCTCATTTTTACTGAACCACGGCTCACTCGCTCTTTAAAAAGAGCCGCTCACAAGATCCGGCTCGCTCCTCCCACCTCTACTGACGATGGCAGCCTAGTGAACTTTCGTAGCAGTCACAATGTTGTAGCCACCGCAGCTCCTAGAATAGCAGCTGAAGTGAGGGTTAGATTGGATTGCAGCAATTAAGAATGCCAGTGACGATAGCTTTTCACTACTGCAGCTTTGGTTACGTACTTGCAAACCGTGCATGTCATTTTTTAGTAAATTTTTCTGGAGAAAAGCGCTCATTAGAACCTGTTAAATATGGTAATCTTAAATTGTGAGCTGCTGTTATCGCTTGAAAATGTCCCTAGGCAGGCTCAAAATCTATATCTTTGGAGGGAGATAACGTCTCATTCAACATGTTCACAGTCTTCTAGCAGCACCAAGGCAGACGCTGCAGCCACTGGAGTGTCATTCGGGGTGACCTGTCGGGCCGGGCACATTTGTGCCAACCAGTCAAGTTCAAATTATCCATCAAAATGACGAAAGTGTCGGTTCGTTCCTTTTGCCTTTTTGAACACAACACAGCACTCTCCACTCTCTCTAACATATTTTCCTCCCCAGATAATGACTTGGTATGAGAAGAGATGGCTGTTTGACAGCAATAGCTGTTATATCCTCACTCTCCTAGCCATTTTGATGTCTGCCTGGTCTCTGGTGTCCGCTGCTGACAGTTGCAGGAATCCCTTAGTGCTTTCTGAGAAGTTTATAAAGTAAGGACAAAGTTCTTTTCGGAGCCTCACAAGATTTGAAAATGAGGTCACGAAATTGCCTGTGAAAGAACATTGTACCCCTCAAACACTGCACCGATGTTAGAGCAGAGAAGAATGCTACCACTGGAGAGTGCATTCTCACCATCAGCTGCCGTGATTGGCTGGTGTGCTACGATTGGCTGTTGCCCCACTCTGCAACTTATCCATAAACTAGCACCAAGTTCCAGGAATTCAAACAAAGCCAACGGTAAGGGTGGGAAGAAAAAGTCATGTCTCCGCTATTGGGGAGTACAGTACAACCTCTATATAACGAAATTGAAGGAGGAGCCGAAAATACTTCGTTATACAGTCAAACCTCGATATAACGAAGTTGTACTTGCAGCAAAAAACTTCGTTATATGGAGAATTTCGTTATATTGAAGTTTCGTTCATTCAATAGAACTAAGATGGTAAAATAAAAATAGTTTGTTACATCGCAAATTTCGTTAAATCGAGGTTCATTATATTGAGGTTTGACTGTATCCATTACTTCATTATATCCATCATTGCCCTTTACTGCAATACATGCCCAGGGGGGTGCACAAAACATCTATAAAAAAAGACGGCCTTGCAGCCTGCGGAAACGCTTCTTGGCTATGTATGCAATAAAATTTTAGTGAAAGTGGAAAAAGAATCTTCGGCGTGCACAACACACGACTTCTTAGCACCTTACAAGACTGCCTTTGCGATAGCTGCCTTTTGTATTAATGTGATGGTCTTTCGTTGCCATTTCCACTTGGCTCATCGATGCGTTTGAAGAAACGCGAACATAGTTCCTCTTGCTTGAGCCTCAGGTGGTGCACAATGCAGTTTGCTTAGCGTGCAGACTCTGCAGCCAATCCAGACTGATCTGCCACTCTCACGTGGCTTCGCTGTGTGAATGAGTGATGAGAAAGACCGGTGTTGATTGATGGCGTATTCAGTGTAGGGATGCAGGAGTTTTGAAGTTTTACATCAAATGTTTACCGGGTATGTTTTTGGTTTCGGAGAGAAACCTAGTTCGTTATATCAATTGGAAGAACAGTTTTAAATCTTTAGAACAAGGTTTTAAATACATGAATCTCTATGGTTTCGCTGTACCTCCACAAATGAAGACAGCTTGGGCTACATTTGCTTTCTTCTCAAAAGGAAGTTGCTTACATGCGTCTGCAAATGTTTACTCCAACACATGCCACACAAAACAGTTCCAGACTTACCCGCACATATTGCAGAAGCAATTTTCATTACAAGCAAAACTGAACTTTTTTTACAGTCGCCGTCATATCTAGTCAAACATTTCTTGAACCTGCTAGATTCACGCGACGTTTGCTCCTTACAGCCTGTATTTGTCTTAAGGTTTAGCCGCTACAACTGTGTCTTCCATTGTTAGGGTGAAGTCTGACAGTGGCTGTACAAGGCTTAGGAGGCTTTCTGGCTCTGTGGAAAGTCGGTTGTCGAGACTTACCCTGCGTGTTGTTCTCTTCACAGCGGCTGTGGCAGCTGGTCCCTGGTCAAGCCAGTCGGGTGCAGGCCCGGCCTGGGAGGCTGAGGCAGCTGACCACCAGCTGCGGTCATCCATAGCCGCCGAGCGTCGCAGAAGAGAGGGAGAGGACGACACGTCCCCCAGCCAGCACTGGGACCTGGCGTACTGCCTCTGGCTTGTCGGTGAGCCTGCACGCGCATTAGAGACAGTGCACGGTTTCGGTAATCAATACTTAATATTGGGCTAAAAGTGTACAGAGATGTGTCTCCCAACTCTCCAGAACTTTCTGTAAGGTATGCGAATTTGGCCTCGTTTTGCAATTTTACGAGTGTTGCATCACGCGCTGTAAAACATAACAAATTCTCTTCGCGAGAAGGTACCACTCGTCAGTCTCCAAAACTTGTGTTGGAAGTCTTCTGATGGTGAGAGGGTTACTTCCTTTGCACAAGTTTACGCGGACAAATTCCTGAAGCAGGGGAAACCAGCAACAGCAAGTTGCTGAACAAGTCACCGAAATCTAAAAACTGATGTCTCTGCTGTTCCAAGTTTGCTGCTGCTTGTGTGCTCGGGGCAAGCTTTAAAGAATGCGTGCTATCCTACCCTGCCCTGTGTGTCCCCTCCTGACTGTGACTGCATCATGGTGCTCCTGACAATGGTGCTGTGTCCATGGGACTTTAGAAATTTTTATGAATTTTGAAGTTTCATAGGTTGGCAGGTATGCTGCTGCGATACTTTTGACTTTTCATTTTCTGCATTAAATGAACGTCGTCAACCTGTAAATCCTATAAGAAGCATTGGCAAGCTTCAGAGCACCCTAAACACTTAATATAATAGCTTTCCTGCTTTTCTACGTACCACCTTTGATTTCATTACTCAGGAGGTGAATGTGTGTTGGGATGTCGCAATGCAGATGGGGGTCACGTGGGAGCAGAAGATCTCCTTTTCACTTTGTTATTGAATGAGGTTACATCTCCCCCCCTCCCTTATTGGTGCTACTCTGGATCCAACCCTGATGGGTTGTCCTGTGTAATCAAAATGGTGTGATGCAGATAAGGCAGAACGCACAAAAACTCGGGCATATACAGGTAGGACAGACGCTGTCCTGTAGAAGTTTGTGTTTCTCACTGGGCCTCTTCGATTATGCAGTCCTGGACTGTCCGCGGCTTCTGATCTTACTAGCCCTGACAGAAAGGTACATCACAGTCACGTGACCCGTCTGCCGGGGACTACTGTCCGAGGAGGTTTCACCTGAAAGCACCGTGACCTGAAGTCATCCTCCTGGCTGTCGTCGTCAGCTCGTAGCTAGCCCACCACTCGGAGAATTAGTGTTGCCTTCGAGATAAGGCAATCTCAGAGGCCACGTTGCCCACACAACCACAAAAGCTTGCATAGTGGAATATTGCGGCCTGAGCGTGGTTGAACAGCGTAGTTATAGTGCAGTTTACGTCATGCCCTCTCTTTTTGTGACACTTGTAACTGCTGTAACTGCTTTTCGCTACAATAGTTACTAGAGAGAACCCTGACGCTGCGATCATTCAGCCATCATGGAAAGGATGGTTAGTGCATAGATTTGCCTGATCTTCATGCTTGTGGCTTCAGACATTCCTATGGCTTCGTTTATTAAGCTTGCTCTGCCTTCACTGGCCTAAATTTGAAAGCAATCTATACTTTTTTTGTAAATGCAGTAGGCAGTAAGACTCTGCCAAGATGCATTATCGCTGCCAATTGCAGCGGTTCCGCTTGTCCATGCGTTAGTGGCGTAATGGTTTCAAAATTGGGCTTATTTACTGTAGGTCCTGTGTTCGAATCCTGCCTTTGGACAACCTTAATAATGTTAATTTAATTTTTTACAACGCAGTACTTTCTTGAAGAGGATCAGTTTTCAACATCACGAAGCCGTTTAAAGCCAGAAGGACGAAGTTTAGGCAAATTCGTGTGCTATACCCTTAATTCCCATGCTAGCTGAACTACCCTGCTTGAAGCTCCTAGACACTGGCGCCTAAGATTAACGCCTAAGCCAATCTTACGCACCAGGAAATTAGAAATTTTGCTAAAGCCAGGAAATTTTAGCAATTGTGTGGAAGTCTATCTTGTAATCCAGGTATCCAGCTCATCACGTGCAAAATTGAAGCGATATTTCCACATGAGCGCAGAGAAAATCTCGATCGTACCGCGTTGCCGTTCAGGCAAAAACGCACCTGAATATCAGACCCATATGTTGTGATAGAAAGCAACTCATTAGGCTAAGAAAATACAATTACGTTGTGCGGGGACCTCGAAGCGTGTGAGAGCCATCTGCGTCCATACGCGCAACGCGTGGCTCGGACAGAGCGCGCACGTGTTTCATTGCAAAATGTCACCAGCCACTAATGGTGCGTGTCAGAAAGCAAATGCTCGAACATGGCAACAGAAGGGATCAACACGTGTTCAAAAATTGGCGAATGCCTGGCGGATTGGCGAATACCATCCCAGCTACCAGCAAAAAACAGCCACACACGCCAGCTTTACTCACCTGAAAAAGCGAAATCCGCCTGTTTTACTACACACAGCAACGAGCATGTGCACCTCATTGCTGTGCTTGTCTCTTTAACAAACACGATGACTGAAGTGGCAGAAATTGCGCAGCTCGTGAAAAGATTGCATGATGGCAAAGCAAGCACCGATGTAACAGACGCAATAGCTGAGTGAAGGATATTTGCCTTGCCATCTGGAGTGCGCAAAGTACGCAGAAGCACACGGGATCTTTCGCAACATGGCAGCAGTTGCCGGGCGCGTCTTTTTCAAATAGCTGTCGTCTGCTAGCTGCTTATGCTGGTCCAGCTCCGAGAGTCCGCGGATGTCTGCGACTTCTGGTCCATGAAAAATAAACGCGAGTATGGCAGCTCTCATACTGGTGGGCGGAACATCCGAAGCTGTCTCAGAAAATCAAATGTGGGACAGCAGTTCCAAGCAGTTCGGCACTGTCAGGGACAGATAATCGAAGAGGCCCACTGTAACCACATGGGAGTGAAACCATTTGCCCAGTTTAACTGCATCATTTATTTATCTCTTCTCTCCTTGATTGCCGTTCCAGAGATGAGTCTACAACTGACGCGCCAGATGCAGCGGATACTGGCTGCTGACTACCGGCTCACTCAGCTCCACCTCAACGCCACATCCACCTCATCGGGCCCCACCAACTCCGGCAGCGGTCCTTCCTCATCCCTGCCGCCGTCGTCGTCATTCATCCGCGAACCATGGCAGCCACAGCTACCGCCACGGTCGTGTGCAATCCTCCGCCAGTAGCACTTCTGGATTGCCATCTGCCGCCGCCGGCGCGGCTTCTGTGTTTGGAAGACCAGCAGGCAACGCTGCAACCCCTCCGCCGTCTCATCGACCGATGGAATGCCCGAGGCTGAGGCGGCACCACCACCACCACCAACACAGGCGCCCCCACGCTGTCCCGCTGGTGGACACCGGGACCGGCCATCCGCTGGCTTCGTCGTCATCGTCGTCGGACTCACTGGACTCCTCGGATGAAGAGAGCCTCGATTTCGGGCCCATGGAAGTTGATGCAACTGCCAATAGATCGCTCTCGTCTTCGTCGTCAAGGAGACGGAGGAGGATGTTGCGGCGCAACCGCTTCTGGCCGGCCTCGCCACCCCCTGTTGTGCCGGAAGAGGACCCATCTGTTCCTGAGGTTGGTGACTACAGTCACGCCCTTTTGGGCATAGTCTCTTCTTGAAGCTACAGCCAAAACCCGCTTATAACAATACAGTGGAATCTCGTTGATATGATCTTCACGAGAACCGGCAAATAAAGCATATCATCCGAAAATTGTATCATCCAATTTATTGTCCAACTAAATCGTATTATCAGGAAAAGAAAAAAAAATGTATCACTCCTGAAAAACATATTACGCAGAATCGTATCAACGAGGTTCCACTGTACCGGTTTTAACTGAGTGTGCAAATTCTCAATAGTAGATTTCGAATTGAATAAAGAAAAAAAAAAACTGATAATAGAATACTGTATTTACTCTCGTAATGAACGCACTCGCCTATGTAAAGCACCCCTAGATTGGTCGCGAAAAATCGGATTTTTTTTTTTCTCATGTAATGAATGCAGCCTAAACATTGCTACTGTGCAGTCCCATGATCGAATGGCCGGGCTGTAGTTTTCTGGAGAGACTAGAATCTCTTTACTCTCACACGTGTGTTTAAAGCAAGTGCACTTACACTCAATGCCTGTCATTGTTGGAAATAATAATGGTGTCACGTGAGAAATCCCGAGATCACGTGAACAAATTTCTGCAGCTAGCTTCCGTATGCTACACATCCACACTAGCGGCAAACAAGCCATGGGGGCACACCGACAGGGGTGATGGGTTTGATGACTGAGAAGCTGACGGCAAAGCCATGACGAGAGAACACCGGCGGTAAGCATACAGTAAGAATAGGCTGCATCTTATCACGGTTGCTCTCGGGTCCTGACGGAAGCAGCGACCGTGATAACGCTCAGCCTGTTCTCACCACAACCTTGCCGCGAGTAGCCAGCGCAAAGGTACCTCGCAGACACTGGAGAGAAAAAAAACGTAACTGGGCTCTCTGCAACAGTTACTTTATGCAGTGTACTGACTTTACTCTGATGTAATAGCAGAGAGCTCGTGCAAAATGCATAGCCAGGCAGCCGGGCGTGGCGCACGGGAGAGTCCAAGTGAAGAAGGGGTGGCCGGCACTTGGTCGGCATAGCCAGCCTAGTCGTGCATAGGGTAAAAAAAATTAAATTATGGGGTTTTACGTGCCAAAACCAGTTCTGATTATGAGGCACGCCGTAGTGGGGGACTCCGGAAATTTGTACCACCTGGGGTTCTTTAACGTGCACCTAAATCTAAGTACACGGGTGTTTATCGCATTTCGCCCCCATCGAGATGCGACCGCCGTGGCCAGGATTCGATCCCGCGACCTCGTGCTCGTGCATAGGGTCGAATTCGCGTGTCTGTTGCTCGCTTTTGTGCCCCTCTTTGGATTTGCTGTATGTGATGGGCCCCAAGTCGAGTTATACGCCTGCTGCGGGATAGTGTTTATCTGCTCACAAAATGGAAACGCTGATCTGACGCCAATAAACTTTGACATGCCGATGAGCAGGACGGTCGAGGAAGGTGACTTGCACAGTGTGGTTGTCAAAACAACAGGTGTTGAAAAGCAGCTTTTCAATGTGATGCTTGCGATAACGGCAGATGGTAGGAAGCGGCTGCGAGGATGAGCTGTTGTGGATCCACGATGTGGATGAAGCGGCACGCGACCAGCACGACAGGTCTGGTGGTTCCGATGCGGAGTGAAGTGCAATAACAACGATGTTACGGTTTGCAAATACTGTAGTATATGTGCGTTTTCACTGCAAAGATAACTTATCTAATGCATTTTCCTAATCATTACCGTCTTTTCAATTTTTGCTGTTTCGAAAAAGTTACCATAAAATTTACCCTCGCATAATAAACGCATCTCTCAGCTTTGCTTTGGAATTTAGGGGGGAAAAGTGTGTTCATTACGTGAGTATATACGGGATATAAAAAATATTGGGCAAGAAAACATGGTGTTGCACATGCTTGGGAGTCTCGTAACATTGCATAACAAGAATGTAGCTAGCTTTCAGTAACTTATGTCCATAAAAATCAAGATATACAGTGCGGTCTACTCTTACTAAAGGAAACACCAAACAAATCAGTGTGTCAATGCGGATTACAGCTCAGTTCTAGTGTGTGAAGGTCTGGAAAATATTTTTTTAATAAGATTTTTATCAAGTGCTTTTTTTCCTCTGAAACTAATCAATTAGTGACATTCTGTTGTCCTGAATACCAGTGAGGCTCTCGGTTTAATAGTGGACCTGTGTTTTGTGGCAATTTTTTATCTATGCATAGAAAGTATTGCTTCCACTTTTTCTCCTAACTACAGAAAGGCTAGCTAATTTTGCAGTCAGGCCAATCTGCGTGACATACAAAAGGACCACGCATCACGTGACTTGATCACCGTTCCGTGCGTAGCCGGTGCCTACGAAAGAGCAGGCGCCGTCCGCATCATTTCATTGTCAGGTTGAGCGCTATTTTCCACCTGTCAGATTCTGAAATTTTTAGTGTCACAGCAAGTTTGCGCAACGCTCGCTGCCCCCTTCCCCCCCTTCCCTTCTCATTCATCCGCCGTCTGTGCAAATGCATACAAACCAGCCATGACGCTTTCGTGCCCCCCCCCCGTCTTGTCAGGGGTTGTTCGAAGCAACAAAAAATCCGAGAACGCCTGAGCACTTCTTATGAGTTGTGAATTCGAGATCAATACAGCAGAACCCCGCTGTTACGTTTTTCACGGGACCGTAAAAAAAAAACGTAAGAGCCGGGAAACGCAAGAGCCAGGAAACAGGAAAAATTGAGCAATGGGAGTAGTGTTGACCTGCACACAATATTATTTTAATTCTTACGTGCGACAAAAAGTAGTTTCGCCCGACAGCCGAAGTATCGATTGCGATGAGCTATACAAAGTAAGAATAGTAGTTTTATAGTCTGTATAAACTTGTAAACATTCGGTTATTAACTAATTAACAAACATGGTGTCAGCGCCCACAGGCAAACATGAACACATCACACTCGATGAGAGCGGACACGCGCAGTTAAGCGCCGCTGCAGAAGCGAGCGAAGTGAACTTCGTGCTGTTGTCTATCGCTTCAACCCAAACTGAGCGCCGAGAACACGCAGCACGCACAAAGCCACGAGCCGCAGACGCACCTACACTGCGTAGAATCTGCCCCCACGCAGATCGCTTTCAAGACACGGCCCGCGGGACCACGCGCCGCCGCGCAGTATGATGCCAGAGCACAACGCTGCCCGCTATCCCCCCCCCCCCTCTCGCTCCCTCGCTGGTGCCTCGAGCGCAACGGAAGGAGGCGCGCTTCCTCCCTGCTTTTCTATCGCGCGCGAGACGCGGTCGTCGGCTCCCTTCGCATACATACAGCATACGTCGCCGCGTGGCCGTGTGCTGAATTTGCGAGTGAAAGCGTGCGAGGGGAGCCGACGACTGCGTCTCGCGCACGAAAGAAAGCATACGGCGCGCGGCGATGGCGTTATCGCCCTTGGACTTTATACGGAACATCTATGAGCCAAAACCAATTTTAGGGCCGCAACGCGTCATAGACATCATCTTTAGATAGCAAAAGCGGATATCAAAGGCCATACTTTTGCTGGTGGAAACCGAAAATACGTAATAAATGTTACCCCCAGCACTTTGGGCGGCCAATGCCATCGTCAAGCAACCAAGCCAAGCTACATGAAAAGTCAAAATGGCCACTCGGGCCGGCGCGGTGTGGCAGTTCGCAACGTATGATGCGGGAACGGTCCCACAGTTGCAACGTAACAGCGGGGTTACCAATGCATTGGGTTCTATGGGAGCTGTGCCGGGACCGGCCGAAAACGACGTAACAGCCAGGAAAACGCAGCACCCGGGAACGTAACAGCCGGGTTCTACTGTAATGTCCAATTGAACGCCGCTGAGCGGTCCTTCGGAGTTGTGAACTCCTTGCGGGCAAGCGAGCGTGTTGAGACACTTGACGCGTTTTGATTTTACCTTACCGAGGCACAGTTAGAACGCAGGCGAGAGCTTGCGAGGACAAGGAAAGCGCGGATAACACACGTTTGTGAGAGCGAGGGTGACGTGGCGTAGCGGCGATGCCTTCTCCACTCACGCAATACCGCGGCAGCAAGTGTTCCGAGTCGCCCGCTCTGCTCCGTCTAGGCGCGCTCGTGACGTGGCGTCGCAGCCAGTGGAAATTTGCCTGCCGTTTTGGTGCTACAGACGTCGGCTTTTTCGCTCAATGGGCAATTTGATGCTTTCGCATCAGAAGAGACCGATGTGCATCAACGTACGATGTTCATCGTGGAATGCTTGCCGCTAATAAACGTTCGTACAGGAGGCTCGTCAGCGATTGGTCCCGAGATCACGCACGTGGGTTGGATTGATGGCTGTTGCAGCGGCGTAAAGTCTGTATAGTATAATGTCAAAGGAAATGCCACGCTCCTTCACTCTCGACACAGCACGCTCCCAGCCAGAGAGCCACGGTCACACGCACACATTCCTCTTCGCAGTGTGTTTCATCACTCCCCATTACTAACAATCCAATACGGAAGGCACAACACCGCAAGAAATGGAGGTGGGGCTTACGCCGCCGTACGTTCCTCGGCTCCAGTATGGGAGAAGACGGGAAAGTAACACCACTTCGGAATGCTACTAAAAATTAAGCAAGTGTTACACATTCGCAAAATGTGAAGGCGAAATCCTGATTGCATCAGAGCGCACGAAAGAACTCACAGAAATTTCCATACGTACTGGTAGTGGGGCAGTGCCGTCAGCGCCTTCGCAGAGGGAGGGGCAGTATGGGAATGCTGGCATCGGAGCCAGCTGTGGAAGACGACGACGACGAATGCGTGAGCAGTGGCACGAGCGCGAGGGGCAGTATGGGAATGCTGGCACGATGAGCGGCGTCGGAGCCAGCTGCAGAAGAAGACTACGATGAACGCGCCAGTAGTGGCACGAGCACTTTGTGACCACGTGACGTGTGCAATCAGGCAAGCACTAGGCGCACCTTTACTAAGCCAGAACTGTGGAGCAGCCGTGGCTTCAGGGAAGCGTGCTTGTCTCGCACCGCGGAGGCCCGGGTTCGATTCTCACCAAGACCAAAATGTACGAAATTGTTTTTTCAAAGCCACTAATTTACTTTGTTTACAGGAGCCTCCCTGTGAAATGTGACATCAATCTGGTCATTTTCTGACATGTTTTTATTACTCTTCGTGGCGTAGGCCATTTTTCGCCACGGCGCAGTTTCACCAAGGTCACTGCCAGCATTAGACACCTAAAGCTTTCGTCGTAAAAGGCAGAGGGAGGGCAGAGGGAGTGTCTCCTGTGGCAGTGACGCTCACCTCCTGGCGGCATGATAACAGGACAGTTAATTTAATTCTACAGTTGATGGTCATTACAACGGACCATGATGAGACAGCAAAACATATTCTTTATATCCGAAGTCCGTTCTGTTCAAAATTAGGGTCACAGTATGTTACGAAATGGCGAAACTTCACACATAACGCTGTGTAACCCATAAGTGATCGCAAGGACAATAAGAGCAACAAAATTGAAGTACAGTAGAACCTCGATTATACGTCCCCTGGTCATGCGGCAAGCCGCATTTCACGATGGATTGGTTTGGTCCTGGCAAAACAGCCATGAAAATAATGTATTAAAAACCTCGATTATGCAATGCAATTTTATGCCAACCCCACCTCGTATGACACCTCTCTGGTACCGTCCGAGAAGAACAAAAAAAGAAATAACTGAAGCAGATGCAGGCTGGCACGTGAGCACACTGCAGCCGGTTGATAACGGGTGCGCAATACCGTATTTACCCGAATGTAGCTCGAGGTGACTTTTCAGTCCTGCGAAGAAACACAAATGTGATGAGAGATGAACGGAAAAAGAATACCTTTATTCAAGGAATCACAATTCGGAAACTAGTTCATTTGCACTCGTCATCGTCATCTGAAGAGGAGACGGAGCTTTCCTTAGGCAGTATTCTCGGGCGATCACCTTCGTAGGTAGTTTCACTTTCGCGGAATTTTGCATGACTCGGCACTGAAAGCGTCCCCGACAAGTGTTTCTGGCACTGTCCTAACCTCGCTATCGCCTGATGGAGAGCTGTCGGCCGTATACTTCGAGGGGTTCGATGCCGTGATGAGCAGAGTCTCGCGAAAGCGAAACTATCTCGAAAAGTGATCGCCCGAGAATCAAGCCATCTTTCGTGCCATCGAGCTTGTTTGAGATTTAAGTACATCTTAAAAGACCGCACAAATATTTCATTCAGGTTAGGACCAGGCCACATCGTTCCACAGAGCCTTTCCCACTGGCCTTGCGTAAACCTGCCGGTGGTCTCGCCATCGGCAAATCGTCGACTCGTTGACGTTGGGACACCGAGCCGCGGCGGACTTTCCCAGCTCCCCGGCCATCAAAATTGCTCATCTCTCGAAGCGGCCGTCGTACCGAATGCGCTGCATCACCATAACGTTGCAAATGAACGTAGTCAATGACAAACATCGTCTTCAGTTCTGTATGCAGCACAGTGGCCGGCATTGTAAACTAATGTCTTAATATTACGTTTTCGACAAGCGACGACTGCTGTCAAATATTTAGCACAAACGAGAGCCACGGTACAAGGCAAGCTCGACTCGGAGCCAGCGGGGCGTTGCGTGACATGCTGTTGCTGGAGCTTGCCACTAGTGTATTCTAGAAAGTGTATTTTTGCAAATTCAACAAGTGGCCGGAAATAGTTGCATGCAGCGCATTGCCGCGCGCACTAGTTGATTGCAGTGCACACACGCATCGCTGTAGAAAAGTGTGTTGCATTTGCACCATCCAGACAAAATTTTTCTATTGTAGCAGATAGTCCATTATAGCTGGGTCCGCTAAAAGCGAAATTGGTTGCATTGATAATGTAAGCGAACCAAACTAAGCGAGAAGAATAGTCTGTTATATCCGAAAGTATGTTGTATGCGGATACGTTGTAATGGGCGGGGACTGTATTTCCTCCAATAATGAAGTGATCTGAAACATTTCGGTAAAACGCTTCTTAGACAGTGCTTTACAGGTTCCAGTGTAGAACCTAAATTTGCTATGGGGCCTGATGAGGAGCCTTTTAATATGTAGGTTTAGTAAAGTAGCAGAATAGTACACAGTTAATAATTTGGAGGAACTAATTACAATGTCAAATACAATTGCGTATCTATAATTTGGACATGCTTGATTATTTGGACACCTCCACGGCCGCGCCACTGGCTCCAGACATAATGTATAAGGACGACCAAACATTTGGACACCTTACAGTGTGTCGTGCGATAATTCGGACTCTGACTGCACATATGTGGCAAGCAAAAATGGGGATAATCTTGTTCTGATACGTCACCAGAATGGTCGTTTGCCATGTCACCGGTGCTCCTCCTTGAAGTCGAAACTAGTGAAGCCTAGTCGATCTACTAATAGTGGCTGATCGAGCCCAAACCGCAGGATAAGCCAAGCCACTATGTTGTAGAAATGTAGAAAAGGCTGCATTTGCTATTTGCGCGATTCGTCTTCCGAATTTTGTTCCGCTCTTGTCATCCACCGTCGGGGCAGGCTGATCCTGTTTGTAGCATTGTCCTGACAACAGACTAAGCATGAAAAGAAATTACATAAACGACAGTGCTGGAAAATATCGGCCATACGACCCAAGTTGAAACTTGGGCTGTATGCTCAGACGATCACTTTCAAAGATACTTTTGCTTTTGCGATATTTCATATATTTCGTGATAGTCCACTGCATTTCATATTTGGCGCTGGACGTGTCGACGGGCAGCAGCGTTACCACCCAGTTTGCCTGTGTGTGTGACATGGCTCACACACAGGCAAACTACAGCCGTAGTTTCTCTTGGCAGCCTTTTTTTTTTTGATGCTGTTGTCAGCTGTGCCGTAAAAGTGTTTTGAAGCATAGGAAGCAGATATACAGTAGGTTGCACAGAACACATATAAAGGGGATAAACACAGTCAGTCTATTGTGCAGTAACAAATAGCCTGTACGGAAGCAGCCTCACCAAGTCTCGGGTAACTACCCTCCTTTTGATCACTGTTTTTCTTTTTTTATCATGCTCATGTGCAGGTGCACGTGTCGCCACCGTCGTCACCGCCACCCGTACGACCCACGGCCCCTGTGCCTCCGAGACCGCGTTCCCCACCGCTGCCCGTGATCTTGTCGGGGGGCCCTTCTGCTCGGGTACCCCCCCTGGACTCCCTGTGGGTGGGCCCCCCACCCTCTGCAGCATACTTCTCACTCCTCTACGAGGGGGGCTTTCGACCACGACTCAGTGAGTGTTGTGCATAAGGCCACCAATTCAACCTCTTAGTTGCATACGCTTTGTTCAAATTGCCCACATACAAAGCGAAAGGGAACCTTTGGTATTACTATCATGGCCTGTGTTGCCGTGTGAGAACAACGAATTTGTTAAACGGCAATAAATTTCTTAAATGATATGAACCACGATGGTGACACAATAAAATCTTGGTTAATTAGAATTTCACAGTACCAGAACAAATGTGTGAATTACAGTGTAGACCGCCTATAACTTAAGTCGCCGGAGTCGTGAATATCTGCACTATAAGCGGGTATGCACTATAACCAAAACAACAATTTTCAAGCCCTGCACGTATGCAAAACATGTAGACCAAGCATGTAGACACGCTTTGTACTATTGCGCACACATCGAGATTACGTTTTCGCCAGCTCACTGGCGAAAATGTAATCGCGATGTCACCGGTGCTCTAGCTTCAAGTTCGACAGCTTTGCACCGAGTCAAAACGAAACAAATGTTTGCCGCAACCGCTGCGGAAAAAACCGTGACCGCTATCGACACGATTATGAACAGCGACATTGCGGTGCTGAAGGCACATGCCCGACGCACGCAGCAAGTCTGGACGAATTAACTACCATTTGCTGCAACAACTGCAGTGGAAACCGCGGTCACTATCTATGCGATCATCGATGGCGACTACGCTTTTTTTTAGGCACGCGGCCGATGCACGTACCGAGTAAAAACTAAACTACTGTTCGCCGCAACCGCTGCGGAGAAAACCACGGCTGCTATCGACGCGATCGTGGATGACGACTACACAGTTACGAAAGCCCGCGGCCAACGCGGTGTTATGCACGGTGGTAAACGCAAGAATACAGGCTTTAAAGACGCAAATAGTCTCGAAGCGTTCAGGCGTTCCTGTCATTCGCGTACGATTTCAACTTATGGCTGTGGCGATGCGGACTCCGCCGCTTTGTTTCGGTTGGACGCTAGTGCCGTTCTTGCTCTTCTCCGTCGCACATTTGCGGCGCTCCTCGCTCACCGAGCTCAGAAAGTAGTCCAAATTACCCGATGTGCGGCCAAATAAGTCCGAATTAGCGAGAGTTTGATTGCATTGAATAATGCATACGCTGGCCGGGAGCACGCACCTTGTTGAGAAGCGTGTTTGCTGCCGCCCTTGTCGGCGAGATTTTCCCACGGAAACCGCATTCTAACTGGTATTTCGTCTCACGCGGCGGCACTGTAAGTGGTATGCATATACATGGAGTTCTACGGGAGGGTAAATAAATGGGAGTTGGAAAAGGCCGTGTTGTAGCCAGTTCTGCACTACAAACGGTTACATTATAAGTGGTCTATACTGTAATCTACTGACAAATTATCAAATATTTAAAAAAAATCAGATTAAGTTCTGCAATTGTACGTGCCGAAACCTCAATATGATTATGAGGCACGCCATGGTCTAGGACTGCAGAATAATTTTGATTATCTGGGGTTGCTTAACATGCATCTAAATCTAAGTACACGAATGCTTTTGCATTCCGTCCCTATCGAAATGCAGCCATAGCGGCCAGGATCGAACCCCGACCTCAAGATAATCAGCACGGGGCTGTAGCCACTAAGCTTGTGCGAATACACCTCCCTGTTTGCAAACAGCGTGACGTCACTGCGGGGGCCCCGCCCCTCTGTCGTGCCTCCGAAGCGGGCGCTGGTTGGCAAAAAACGTTCGTGCGACCTGTTCTCTCTGCATAAGAGTGCTGCTTGTGTATCAACTGCCGCGATCGTAAGTCCGGCTTATTGCGATTTTTTGAAGTGACAGCATTTACGAACTGTGCTTACGAAGTATAATCGTCCCCGTTTTACCGGTACAACAACGTAGCGATGTTGCCGAGTGCATGGTTCCTGTAAGTCAGCGTGTGGTGACTTCGTAAAAGTGCGCCTCTTCTGTAGATCAAACATCCACAAAAATGTATTACTCCTCGAAAACGAACATTTTATCACAGATGCACATTTTCGTGGTGGCAAAGTGATACTTCTCTAAATGACTGGTCTTCGAACACAAATTTGTATTGCATTGTCGTGAATGCACTGATTTGCGCCCATGGAGAAAGAATAACTCGGGAGGCACAACTCAGCTCCTTCTCACGTCGTCATAATGTCACGCTGGAGCGCGGCGGCGGACGTCGTGACAGCGCCCCCTACCAAACGCCGGACGCATGACGTATGGTCACGTGACGCTTTTGCCGAAGCGATGCAGCGGATCCGGGGAGCGTGGGGCTCGGTCGCCCGGTCTTGTCGTCTGGTCGCGGGCGGATGCTTGATGCCAGTGCGCCACGCTTGCATTAGGTAGCTACAGCTCGAGTACGCTAGCTGAACACGATACCTGTCGCTAAACGAGACGGCAGCTATTACAATGTGTTCTTGCTAAGCTTGCCGGAGCGCCATGAGACGGGGACCGACCAGTACCGCCCCAAGGAGTAATAATGACTTTTTCGGCTGGTCAGGGAAGACTGTGCCTCCAAGGTCAGCGTAGTATTTACGCCTGCTGACCGTTCCGCTAGGGAAATCAGCAGACGTTGTCATTTCTCGTCAGTTCTCGATCGTCGCTTTCTATAGATATTGCCCATTCTTGCAGGCGTTCCTCATTTGGAGCTTTGAAAATTTTAGCGTTTTCCGCGCATCACTTATATCCGCTGTTACAGTTTGGGACGAAGCATCGGTGCCCCATTTTCGATAATCATGAAACACGTACACAATGAACACTTACATTGTAGAGGAGCAATGGAGGAATTGCAGAACTTAGAAGGGATGATTCTGACTGCGCGAAGCGAGCGGCAGACTCTGCTCTACTCTGCTGTTCCGTCTGTCCACGTCTCCCCAAACTTGCCGCAGAAATATAATTAAATTTGGTTTCCCCGCATGGTAGTTATGTATCGCATACTCTGATCGGTACTTTTTATAATGCATGATGAAACAAATTCTTGTTTTTTGTTACGCCGAAAAATTTGAAAAAACACCAAGTGCAGTTTTCTATACGCGCATAGGTATGGTTGCAAATCGTCTGCTCTTTCCATACTCGCCTGGCTATGATCGCAGATCGTCTGGTCCTTCAAGTGCTCTAGTTTCTTGCTATTATTGCCGCATAAAAAGCATGTGATCCTAAATTTAAATCTTCAAAAAATATTTATACCATGACAGTCTACAGGTATTCCTTGAATGCCAACCGCGCTGGCGAAAATCTTTTTGCGGCATCAGACAAGCCAGCGCAAGCGGCCGGTAGCAGACGACGCCGGGCGCCGTCGGAGAGCAATTTTTTTTTTTTTTTTACTTCCGTGACCGCGGCCGCGCGCACCGCTCCGACCGCGAGGGAAGTAGTTTTTTCCGTCGCCGCAAGGGGCGCTGCGCCAACGTTCACCACCAGCGCGTCTCCTCCTCTCCCAGCGTGACATTATCACGACCAGTGCTCGCGATGGCGCCGGCCCAGAGTTTCGCCTCCTGTTATTCTTTCTCCATGTTTGCGCCCCATTTACACTGTAGCTTTAAATGATATACAAGATGAACTTCATCTACAACTACACGGGGGCTCAGTGGAACCGTACCAAGTA
Organism: Dermacentor silvarum; assembly: GCF_013339745.2. Classification (NCBI taxonomy): domain Eukaryota; kingdom Metazoa; phylum Arthropoda; class Arachnida; order Ixodida; family Ixodidae; genus Dermacentor; species Dermacentor silvarum. The sequence goes on from NC_051155.1 coordinate 56,524,023, forward strand.
GTGGCTCCTAAATTCAGATGAGGGAGAAATGCAGAAAAACTTATTACCCTCGTTTAGGAGCATGGTAAGATACCGTAGGTGGACAAAATTAATCCTTAGCCTTTCGTTACACAGCCCCCATAAGCCACTGTGCAGCTTAGGGTGGACAAAATTAATCCTTAGCCTTTCGTTACATGGCCCCCATAAGCCACTGTGCAGCTTAGGGATGTTAACACCATAATTTAATTTCAATTAGTAGTCTCGGTCATGTGAATGTACAAAGCAAAATCTTACATAAGTACATAATCCTTTTCACGCTAACTTCGCTGTGTCTGCAGCCTCCTTTGCCCCTCTCAACTTTACAAGACCCAACTTTTGCATGTTTATGTGCCTCACCACGGCATAAAGTCTGTAATGAAGGTGAATACACCAATAACGAAAAAAAGAAAGTTCAATTTTACTTAGGACTCGTGAGATCTGCGTTAAATCGCGATAATTTCAGGGGTTTGCCTTTTGGGCGTTCCCCGTGGTTAAATGTATACTCGCAGCTTCGGCAGCGGTCAAAACATCGTAGGAGCTCATTTGTAGTGCTACCTCTCAGTCGATAAATTATGCTCCAAAGAAGTTTTTTTTTTTTTCATTTCTTTCCTGCACACAGCGCGGATGGCCCCGAAATACATTCGATCACTAATCATCGCGTCTCATTGATTCTCACCTGTTCAATAATTACGGGTCCTGAAGTTCTATCGGAGCCTGATCACTGTGACTGGTTTTATTACACACAGCATGTGTCCACAGTCGCGTAAGCGATATGTATTGCTAATCACGTAGTGCACGCACGCGCACACACACACACACACACACACACACACACACACACATGTTCGCAAGTAAAAAAGGCCAGTGTCGCCACATTTTCATCGTGCAGTTTACCACACGCCGATGTTCTCCAACACACATTACTGCTAATCTGCCTGGCAAGAGAATTGTGGAGGTTCACGTAAAAATAAAAAAAGAAATAAAAGAAATAAAAACACGCGTCCACGTGGTGCCCACCTACACCAACTGAAGCGCGACGACACCACGCAGAAAGCTGGCGGTGACTGTTTTTTGCCAACCAGGGTCACTGCGCACGTGCGTCGGTGACGTAGCTGTGACGTCGCCGGTGCGGTGACGTACCCCAGGAGAGGTCTATTCAGGTGCGCCTGGCTCCTTTGCGCGGGCATTTCGCCTATTCTGCTGTACCTGCATGTCCCCCGTTCTACCTACGACAGCCGTTCAGTACTGGGTATCACCGGAAGCAAATGAACTGTTTGCATTAACTTAGGGCAAAACTCTTGTGTTTTCTTGCTTGTACAGCACTCGGTGCTCCCCTTTTGCGGCTTGAATGCGCGCACAGAGGCGCACTAGATTGCGCAAGGCGACGGCTGACACGGTCCTGAGGCTCACTAAGCCCGAACCCGCAGTGATCGGTACTCCCGTGAGATGCCAGACCCCACAAGCTACTGTGGCAGTGAATTATTCAAGTGTATTGAGAAAACAATAAACAAATGCTTATTGTGTCAACACACCTTTATTTACTGAAGAAATCGGCAACCCTCGTTTCCACTTGCCCAAAATCAACATAGAAGTTTCGATTCCCATCTTCTTGTGACTGATAAGAACTTGCAGTGGTGAGGGCCTAGTGATTTCCTTCACAGCGCAGCCTCAGTGTCTGACCTACGTCATCCAAATATAGACATGTTTTTCACTACCGCAAGCACATGCTGATTATTATTTCACCAGTGAGCTGGTCAGCAACAGATCATCCATCGCGATGGAGCGAGTGGCTTTGTTGCGAGCATGCAGGTTGCAGTAGAATTGCTTTTTATCCTCTACAGCTTTCGTTGTGTTTGTGGCATCGTACTCTGCGCAAGTTGGAATCGGCTAGCGCAAGACGGGGGTAATTGGATATCGCTCGGAGAGGCCTTTGTCCTGCAGTGGATGTAAAATAGGCTGCGGCTGAGGATGATGGCTCTCCTTGCATTGAAAACGAAACTACTGCTGCAGATGAATTAGTGGTCGGTGCTGTTGACGCAATCGTGGATGGTGGCCTCTCAGTTCCAAAAGCATGCAGCCTACATGGTGTCTTGTGCAGCAGCCGCTGTCAAAAAGCGAAACAATGTTTGTTGAAGACCATAAAGGTGTCATTTGTGTACAGTACTCGCTAATGACTGTGTGGTGCTGACTTGTCACTTTGTTTTGGTTTGACACTGGAAGCGCTTTTGCTCTTTCGTGAGGCTCGACACCTTTTGTGGGTTGGCTGAATGAACCAGTGTGTGGCCAAATATGTCTTAATTCATGAGAGTTTAGTACCATTTAACAAAATTGTTAGACTCATCCGGTAGGTAGAATTGCATAATATACACAAATAATGCCAAAACACACCACTGATTCATTTACCCTATTCTAACATGCTCCCAAATCAAAACCACGCCCACTTTCTGTGTGTCCAAAGTAGAAAACTAACGTAAAAATTACTATAAACCACCTAAACAAAGTACAGTATAGACTGCTTATAACGTAAGTCGCCGGAGTCGGGAATATCCACACTATAAGCGGTTACCGCACTATAACCAAAACAACTATTTTATTGTGATAATGGACACTCCAGGTGCATTTCTGCCGTCGCTGTTGCCGTGCTCTAGGTTCCGTATTCGCTTACTAAATAAATTAACAAGCACGGGGTCACGCGCGCACAAGCAAACATGAACACATCTCGCTCGTTGACCGCGAAAACAAACTGTCAAAACGCTCGAGTGACGAAGGGCAGCGAGCAAATTGACCTTCATGCTATCATACCTCTCGCTTCAACGCGACCTATAAGCGGCGAAAACACTGCACGCGGCGAACTTTCCCCGTCGCAGATTGCTTGCAAGATAGGACCAAGGCGATCGTATCGCCGAAGTGGATCGTCGCAGATTGCGTCCTGCTTCAGTCCACTGAAACAATTCCGCATTGCTTTGCTGGCGAAAATCTTCTCCTTCTGTTTGCGCCAGTCCCAAACGCAAGTTTTGGATTCTCCGAACGCCTGTGATGCGGCCCGATTTCCGTCCGTCTCCGCACACATGATCACTTTCCTTTTAAAGGTGGCGTCATGATGAACTCGGAACTTCATGCTGATAGAGCAGACGCAGAGAACGTGAAGACAGACGGTAGACTATTGCCTAAGCATGTGTACTGCTGCAGCTACGGTAGCTAGGCTCGACACGCGTGCGAGGCGGTCATTTTGAAATGCCGACGGCTATATGGTAACGCAGATTTAGGGTTGTATTCGATTCTAATGCGCACACAATTTTTGGACCTGCTTTATTGGAAAAAAAGTGTGCGTTATATTCGAGTAAATACGGTATATATGGAGCGTTTGCCATCTAGATTGACTGCCGAACTTCCAGGCAGCCGCACTGTAACCAGTATTTTGTGTCCCACAGAGAGAAAAACATTTTTTTAGAAATTTAGACCATCGAGATCGTTGATCTTGAGGACGAGTGGGTGGTGTCCCACAACTGCACTATAAGCGATAGGTGTATACATAGAGTGCTATGGGAAAATTAACGGGAGTCTGAAAAGACCGTATTATATCCGGTCCTGCATTATAAGCGGTTACCTTATAAGTGGTCTATACTGTAGAAATCTGACACACACTCCCTTTTTTAGCAAGAAAAATGGCCAAGGGTCTAACATGTGCACATGGCAGCGGGTTTCCTAAAGTCAACTTGACCGCATGTTTTTATAGTCAGTTTCGCCGCAATACATCTGCGGTAAAGCATACAAACGCTGCAAAGGTGAGTTTGGTTTCATATCCGATGGCACTGCCAAGAAATTTAAGACCCTATTTGCTTGAAAAAAAAAAAAGCTGCCGCGCATTTTAGTAGCGTAAATATTGTACAGTCAAATCTCGATATTGAAGTTGTGCTTGCAGCGAAAAACTTCGTTATATCGAGAATTTCGTTATATTGAGGTTTCATTAATTCAATAGAACTAAGATGGGGAAATAAAAATAGTTCATTACATTGCGAATTTCGTTAAATTGAGGTTCGTTATATTGAGGTTTGACTTTATTCAAACATTGTGAGCTATAATTCCTGCTTGAAAATCTTTCTAAGGTAGGCTAAAAATAGGAGTTTTCGACTCCTAATTATTCGGTGAACGCCAATTTCAGGATCATGAAAGTTTGGGCTCATAAAAATGCATGGGTTCTGGCGGGGACCTTCGCTTGGGATCGAGTTAACCAAAATATTTAAATAACCGGAGTCGAATTAATGGAAATACACTGTATTATACTGTATGCTTCCTCATTTGACAAAGTTACTGTAGAGGTGGTCTGGCCAGATTCATATGCTGCGTTGTGTGCTCTTGAATTTTCTGTAATAGGAAAGAAAAGCACTTCCATGCAATAGCATTATACAAATCATTCCAGTATGTTTGTCATTGTGGATTATCATTGAAAGCAGCTGGGAGAGAGGGGAGGCGTATTGAGGTGAAGAGGGAAAAAAATCTGTCGAAAGGGCTTAGTGGCAGGACAATGGTGATGGAGAGGAGGAGGCAGGCGCAGCAAGGCAATTACGTTATCTTCACATGATGGCACTGCCGCCATGGTTGAAAAGAAGCTAAGAATGCACGCTTTGGGCAATTATATCATTGCAGCGGTGTCTTGCACAAGATTTGTGCCGAGTGTGTCGTCCTGTTCACTTATTCTCATTACCTTTATTGCTTCAGGATTAATGATGGTGTCACACATGCTACACTTCAAAGCACCGCGTACAGTGTAGACCGCTTATAACGTAAGTCGCCGGAGTTGCGATTATCCGCACTATAAGCGGTACCGCACTATAACCAAAGCAACAATTTTCAAGGCCCATACATATGCAAAACATGTGCACCGAGCCGTCACGCATTTGCGACAGTCGAGGAATGCGGCTGAAACGTTTGCATTCAATTTACATTTGAATCTCGTTAATTCGAACCAAATCACGCGGCGGCGCCCCCGACCGGCATTGCTCCGGCACCGCCATAGAGTAAATGTCGCGCGCGAAAAGAAAAAATAGAAAGAAAGAAAAAAAATTCGGCGGAAATTTCACCCTCTTTTAAATGGTAAGGTTGCCGATTCTGCGTTGCGCAGGAACATGCGTGACCGTGCCGACGTCTCAGCCACGCTACCGTAGCCACGCGTAGAAAATGGCAATGAACCCTTCTTTCTCCTTTTTGCGCTTCCTCTACTTTCTAGTCACGTGTTGACCTTGCACGCTGCGGCTACGGCGCATAGGGAAGCAGTGGCGCTGTCCCATTTTGTATGGTACTCTGTGGCTGTCCCAGGCCAGCCAACGAAACTGCCCACGCCGGCAAACGCCCGTTTCCCGATAACAGCAGAAAATGAAACTTTGTGGAGCTGGCGCCGGGCGCGCACGGTGACAGTCGAAAGGGAGGGAGCTACGAGGGAGGGCGAGGGGAGCCATCGAAGCAGCGGAGTTGCCGAGGCGAAATCCGCTTCCCTGACGCCCTCCTCCCTCGCATTCCACGGTCTCCGCGTGCGCCCTTCACCGTGCCGTGCCAGTGCCGCCCGCTCCCTGAAGTTTCGTTTACTGCCGTTATTGTGAAGCGAGCGTTGGCCGGCCTTGGCAGTTTCGTCGCCCTCACTCGCTATCTGCAGCGGGATATTTTACGACTCGCGCTCAAGATTCTGGTTGCAGCCTCACTGCCTGTTCGTTCGCATCACGTGCCCTTCTCCTCCACTTCGTCTTTCTTCCTCAAGCACTCCTTGGGGCGCCCGTTTGAGGGGTGCGTTCGCCGTCTCCGCTGACTTCCGTACTCCCAGGCAGCCGCACTGTAACCGGTATTTCGTTTCCCATAACTGCACTATAAGCGATACGTGTATACATGGAGTGCTATGGGAAAATTAACGGGAGTCTGAAAAGACCGCACTATATCCGGTCCTGCACTATAAGCGGTTACGTTACAAGTGGTCTATACAGTATATCCTACTGCCCGCTGAAATGCTTTTCTGGCATTCCACTGTCCTGGCACCTAGGGCGCGATCTTGTACGCGTTCCAAAATGGAACGGAGGCGTTCCGTTCCATCGAGCCACACACGATTGGTCAATTTGAACGTCGCGGTTGAAATTGGCCAATCGTGTGCGGCTCGATGGAACGGAACGCCCCCGTTCCATTTTGGAACGCGTACAAGATCGCGCCCCTAGTGCCGTCGTGTGCTTAGCATGCAAATTGCTGTGCCCACACTGCCATTATCTGTAGACTGTCCACTTAACCAATGCTCATTGGTGCCCTGCCTCCTCTTCGCATTGTACAATTCACTGTGTACATATTTAGTGCAGTGTATGGTATTGCACACAGTCACCAAACGATAATTCGGGCCTTACGGGAACTGCTGAAAAGTCTGAATAATCTCGAGTCCGACATTGGAATTGACAGAAAATAAGTGACTTTATTTCACAAGCGGCCAAAAAAGAGCTTGTCAACACATTGCTGCTCGTACACAACACTTGACTACGACCTGGTCAGTACGTATTTCGGCTATTGTCATGCTGTCGCTAAGATAGGCAAAAGTACAGTTAACTCTTACGCCAAATCTCCATCCCCTGGTAACATAACGGAGGTTGGCTGCACTGCAGTGGCTGAATGAAAGCCAGTTTCTTTGCAACAGTCACTGTTCGGCACATCTCTCACTCAATTGCCGCCCTCGTCAGTGCAGACATCGAAGGTGGAGTTGGCTCTACTTGAACTGCCTGGTGATACTGACTGCCGAAAATTCACAATAACAATCGAAGAAGCTGCCCAGGATATTGTCGCTATTTAAAACATAAATAAGCCAACACTGGATGCGTGGAACTCGCCCAATAAACCGCAGATGCAGCATTTAGAACTTAGCAGCTCGGCTTGGCTTGTCCTGTGCCTTTAGATCATCATGTAAGGATGTACTATAGACCACTTCGTGGGTAGTCCTTTCGTATAGCTTCTCTATAAGTGAAATCTCGATGATACCATCACGGCTAATACGAATATCCGGATGATACAAATTTTTCTGAGGTCCCGGCCGAGCCCCATTACTTTGCAACGTGCTAGAGAACAGTTGTTACGAATCGACTTTCGACCCGCGTCGGTTGATACGAATAAACACCGCCCCACCGACGGCCGCGAAAGAGAACAGCGCGCAGTCACGCGGATTTTCCCTTTCTCTTTTGGTGCGGAGGCGCGGGCGCAGCGCCGGACAGCGCGGAAGCCACGACTGGGCACAAAGAGTTTGAAGAGGAGGCGCTTTTGTTGCTTTTCTTTTTGTCTCTTCGCTCGCTGCGGCGGCCGCTGCGGCGGCTGCGCTTCCCCATGCGCGGCCGCCGCAGCAAGCGAAAGTTCGTGCGGTCTATCGCTTCAACGGAAACTGAGGGGCGTAAGTGCATACAAAGGTCAGAGCCGTGTGGAGATCACTTTTAAGATACGGTGCGCGCGACACCACCGACAGCCGGCGCAGGCGCAAAGTACAAGAACGCATTAGTTGGCACAGTAAGAGCCCCCCCCCCCCCCCCGCGCTACCTTCCCGCTTTGCTCCTTTCGCGTGGGGAGATTGCGTCACCAGTTACCCTTGCGCTCGGTTGCAAGATACACATTTGGCGCGGTAGCACAGCGTCGCCCCCCCTCCCTCCCTCCCATACCCCCACGGCCTTTCGCGCAACGGAAGTCGCGTTTGCTCTCCGCTGTGCGTTCGCTGTCTGTGAAGGCGCGCGTCCCCCGCGCGCTTTCACTCGCATGTAACTCACACATACAGCGCGCGGTGACGACTTTAACGCCCTTGGACTCGTGCTCCACGTCTCGCGCTCCTCCTCCGCATCGCCCTCGTTGATCTCCTCTCCCATCGGTGGGCGCACCTCGTGCTCGTTACCGCCCTTGTCGGCGAGATTTTCCCGCGGAAGCCGCAATTTCGTCTGACCCGGCTGCACTGTAAGCGGTATGCGTATACATGGAGATCTATGGGAGGGTAAACAGGAGTCGGAAAAGGCCACGTTGTAGCCAGTTCTGCACTATAAACGGTTACGTGATAAGTGATCTATACTGTAAATGCTTTTTACGTATGTGTGCCTGAGTGAGTTCACCTCTCGACTCTTTAATTTAGCTAGTTTTAATTCTGTTTCGATGATACGAATTTCGGCTAATATGAATTTTTTCCGTGACCCCGTGAGATTCGTATCATCGAGGTTCCACTGTATACAGTAAAAGCTTGTCCCCATGAAATTCGAATTTTGGGGGGATGCTTACTGAATTCGAAATATACGAAATTTGAACTAACGAAAGGGATAAAAATAAATTCTGGGGTTTTATGTCCCAAAACCACAATATGATTATGAGGCACGCCACTGTGGGCGATTACGGATTCGTTTTGACTATTGGAATTGTGATGCGACTACTGGCTGGTACTAGATCAACAAGGCTTCGGTAGTTAGATTCAAGAAGGCGCCAGCAACACGACCGACGACCATACCGATGACGCGTGAAAACAGATATCGCTATGTATTTGTGCTCGACTCGATTTCCAAATTATCATGCGGTCATGCAGGCAGAGTCCGAATTATCAAATGGTGCACTGTAAGGTGCGCCAAATTTCGTTCGTCCTTATGCATTGTCCATGGGACCAATGACAGGGCTGCAATGCCTGAATTATTGTTTGGCGACTGCATACCTTTCTTCCTTTTTGGTGGTTTTCTGTGCTTTAGGTAACACCTCATTTGAATGTCATTTTTCGTGCAGTTCACCATGCTAAACCCGCTCATGTGTCAGCCGTCACTTATACCAGTAGTGAATAAACGAACATATTTTTTTTTTCCAGGTGTGTACGAGACTGGCCCGAACCTGACCCACCGAATCCAATGCTGGGATATGACTGGCTCTGAGCTGCCAGACATTGGTGATGGTGAGCAGTGTTTCTGATGTTGTCCTGCCTGCTCGCATTACTGGGATGAAGTAAGGCGCATAGATTAACACACAGGAATGGAAACTTGACAAGAAGAAGCTTATTCACCCTCATGTGCCAGTTTTTCTGAATTTTAAAGTTTCAGGTTCTGCGTGGCGTCTCGTTCCGTCTCGCTCAATTTTCAGGATATCATTTGCGCGCACGATGTAGGAAAATGGCGCCATTCAGGTTGTCCCCCGTATTCTGGCATTCATTGTCGATGTAATTTCTCAGCGACGAAACTGCAACATTGTTAACCGACAACTGGCGAAGCAGCTCTGATTACAGTAAAACCTCGTTATAACGAAGCTGAAGGGGGAGCCAGAATTACTTCGTAATATCCATCATGTCATTATATCCATCATTGCAAGTTCTGCACCATGAATCTCTATGGATATTTCAAGGGGAATTTCACTTCGTTATGTCCGTTACTTCGTTATATCCCATTTTGTTTGAACGAGGTTTGACTGTAAGCCTAATGGCCTAACAGCAAAGGCAGTGTCACTGTGACAGAAAGTCCCAACAGTTGGCCGTCCCAAACAGTCGGTCACTGATTGAGTGGCTCATCGTTGATTGCGCCAGAAGTTACGCGCCTGTGTAGACTGAGGGCCATAGAGGTTATGTGCATGTCCACAGGCGACCAGCCAGAAACCACAGCAAGCATGCCTATTAAGCTCGCCTGTGCACTTACTGGACTGAATGGGTCAAGCTCACATGTAGGTAGAAACCATCAAGCTTAAATTTGCGCAACGCTGCCTACATTGCTGACGTCACGTGTTTGACGCAGTCAAGATCGCATTAGACGTCGGCACTTCAGAGTTCAGGCATTGTTCAAACAACACCCGAACAAGCAGTTCCAACAGCCTAACATCAGCTTAAAAAGTATACTCTGTTTGCACCTGGCTGCCTGCTGTAGGTCGTGTGATTGTAATCCTTTTTTTTTTTTTAGTACATTTCTGTGATATCTCAGCATGGCAGTCAGAAGGGACTTCAAATCCCGAAAGTGTTTTGCATCAGAAAAATGCCTGGTAATTGCATATCAGTTGTTTCTGCAGTCGAACCTCGTTATAACAAAACGATTGTGAAACGAAAATAGCTTTGTTATATCCACGGTGTAAGAATATTTAGGTGGTGACACTGCATGCGCGCGAGCGTCCAGAATATGTTCAGCAGCACGCGGGCGCACCGAGTAGCTCTGCTGCAAGCTGATAGATGGCGCCACGGTCAGCGGTCTCAGCTTAGCGGCGCCGGCGGCTTGACATTCCTCTGCTTCCCATAAATTTTTGTTCATAATGGAATGAGTAAAACTCAAAGTGCGAAGGAAATTCGTTATTTCAAATTAAAGTGATTAGGTGTACCCGGCTTAATGCTTCGCTAACATGAAAGTGTCTCGTGCAGGGCGTGAACAATGTCATGGTCACGACGTCACGAATGCACGCAAAATTGCCGCGAGACTGACTGCTCGAAGCACTTTGCGTGTATTCGCGGGCTTCTTTCACGCTCCGAAAAACACTTTTATGTAGCACGTATTGAGCAACAGAAAGCTGTATCTGGAGTTTTTCATGTTGCTCTACTATTTTTTCATTGATACTTTTCATCTAATTATAATATTTGAGAAGTTGAATAAATAATTAAGACTAATGCAATTAGGCGGAATTCAAGATATGTTCCGAGTATCTCCAAGTGACGGCAAACAACATTATCTTGGTTCTGTGCGGCTACGTGGCATTTGCATATTTTTAAATCTTGGGGCACGATAGTTGGGACACCCTGTGTATACCTCATACTTGCAGCAAAATTTGCACAAACTGTTGTGGCACACAGGAGGTTCTCTGTTCCGGAGTGGCTTTCGAGGTTTATTTAACCGTGTGAGGTACTTTGGACAGTTTCGAAATAAGGTGGGAACTGTATTTGCAGACAGAAGAGGGCTATTTGGCGCATCAAGTAGCACCCTTTCATTGAGCTCCTCGTAATATGCCGTCGATATCATATTTTCTAAAGAATGCTTGGCGCAGACATGGTCGGTAGGCACTATAGTTGGGTCTGCCCTCGTAAGTCTGGTATCAGACTTGCATTACGGAGTGAAGCACTTTCTACCCATTGCAGACACCCCTCATAAGGCCGCTGCCACCTTTGTGGAGGGCCTGTGGCGACCATACCCAAACACAAGCTCGTGTAACGCACGCGAACAAAAAGCGTGCCTTCAAAACAGCGCGGCCACACATGCAAGCAGGAAGATGCAGCAGCGGCAGCATGCGCCTTGTCGCCGAGGGTGGGACCACATTCCACAGCGCCCTCTACAACGGCGCCGACCGAGCTGTTACCGAGCTGAACATAATGTGGACGCGAGCGGGCGGTGCTTTCGCGTGCGTTGGGGGGAGAGTGTCAGCACCTCTCTATGTTGTTCTTACACTGTGGTTATGTCCTATATTTGTTAGAAACGATAGATCTATTACACTTGTATTATCTTTGTTCGTGCGTTTACCGCCACACATAAGACCACGTTAGCCAAGTACCTTCATAACTGCGTAGTTGCCGCCCACAATTGTGTCGATAGCCATCACGGTTTCCTCTACAGCAGTTGCGCCAAACACGAGTTTTGTTTTGAATCTGTGCGTGGTGGTCAAAATTAATTCGGAGCCCTCCACTACGGCGTGCCTCATAATCAGAACTGGTTTTGGCACGTAAAACCCCAGAAAGAAGAAGAAGAATCGGTGCGTGCATCAGCTGCGTGCCTTCAGGACTGCAAGATTGCTGTCCATGTTGTTCGTGTTGATAGCGGCCACGGTTTCATCCACAGTGGTTGCAACAAACAGAACTTTCATTAGGAATCGGTGCGTGCCGACGGCATGCTTTCTAAACTGCGTAGTCGCCATCTATGATCGTATTAATAGCAACTGCGCGTCCGTCCGCAGTTGTTGCAGCAAACGTCATTTGTCATTTTGACTCACTGCAAAGCTGCTGAGGATGAAGAGCACCGACTACATCGTGATGGACTCACTCGCTAAAGAATTATCCGAATGTGCTCGCGGTAGTGAAAAGCGTGTCTCGGGTGAAGACGCGCGCCGTGGCCGCACTGCCAAGGAAGTCGTGAGGCCTTCGGCCCTGAGAGGGCTAATCAGTCATGAGATGACGGGAATTGCAACTTCTGCACTGCTTTCCTGCAAAATAAAGACCTGATTTGCTGATTCTTTCAGTAAATCTTGTCTAATTCATTCAGCTCGGTGGTGCCTGTTAGATGAGCGTAGGCGCTCATCCTACAGGATGGCCTTTTGTATTTATTCACTATTTTTCCCGATAAGGAATCTCAATTGTCAGCCAGTGCCTGCCTGTCCTGTGTACTTCACACTTCTGTTGCACTGTTTGACACATGAACATTAACCAACTTGCCCCATTGTCTGTTTTGCTGTCACATGCTTGTGTACGCCAACTGTGTCCTGTTGGGGCAATGCAGCCAAGGCATGCCTGGTGGCACCCCGGTGCAAGATACACAACGATGCGAGTGTGGCCCTTGGCGGGGGCCTGCTGGCTGCCCTGGTGCCCTGTGGTCTGCTGGGGGCTTCGCTGTGCATCTACTCTCTGCGGCCGCGCGGAACCCTCCTACACACCTGGAGCTTTGGGGCCAACGCCATTTCGGTCAGCCTGTCCCCGCTTGCCCGGTACCTAGTCGTCGGGTTCGCTGCCACACGGGGATACTTCACCCAGGAGAGAGAGGCAAGTAGCCATAGTGACCATTGGAGCCAGTTGACTCTGGACGAGTGCTAGTGCAAAATGCTTGCGGTTTCAAAATGCCTTCTCTTTTTGGGGAGTTTGTGTTGTCCATAGTACTCGGGTGGTGTTCTTTATGCCTTTCCCATGAAAGAAGTGTCACACGTGGCAAACTTGATACTGTAAGACACTAGCACGTAAACTCCTGTGAACATCTGCTTTGTGCAGGCAAAACACGGCGTTGGCTGCCTTTTCTTGCCCCTAAATTACTCGCATGCTTTTGGTACCGTGTGTGCTCTACTTAACTGAACAAGATCAACCTGATCTTAGGTGGAACTCTTTCTCTGCGATAATCCTGTTGAAAATAAATGTTTCAACATCACACAAAGATATTTTCTTCTTGCTGTGTGCAGCAACTGGGTTGGGTAGTCTTTTGCGTTTATAGGCACTTTTAATCTTTCTCTTTTCAATCCCTAATGGTATAGGTGGTGGCCCAAATCTTCAAGCTGACTCCGCCAGATGCTGAAGGGTCATCCTCCTCTTCGTCGGTGAGTGCCGCCCAGTTTCTTGAGAGACTCGCACCAGTGCCAGGTTGATTGTCGTGGTAGATTACCGGCACCTTCTTGTCTGTCTTTTATCAGCTAATTCACCCTGCACTAATCTCTCACAGCCTGCCCCCTCACCTCATCATAAGTGCTTAACCACAGTAAAATGTGAAATAGTTTTGTTAGCTATCCTGCTGATCTAAGGGCACCAAGGAGGAACACTGAATATATTGGACTGGTGAAGTTTTCCTTAGAATCTATTATGTTCATTTGGCAATGAAGGGTTGATTACATAAGATTGCTCATTGCTAGGCTATTGATTTCATCGTGTCCTGATGAAGATTGTTGTAGTATTTGCGAGATTATCATGCGGCCCCAAATCTACAGCGTGCCCAATTTCCATGGGTTTAAAGTAAGCAAATAAAAGTGCACTTTAATGTAATGTGCCCTCGATATATAATAGAAAAAACATGCCTCCCATGTTTTTTCGATCAGAAAAAACAAGACATGCAGAATTTAGCCTTACAGAAGGGAAATTTATTTGCCGTGTCCGTCGTCATCACTGTCGAGAGAGCTCCATGTTGCTGTCGGCTGACCACAAAATGTTGTCTGGCGTGCCATACATTTCTTGATTGATTTTACTACCATCGCGGATGGGAGGGTGGTCCACACCCTCAACTAGCCACTTAGCCAGTTCATTCAGCGATGTGCGCATCAGCCTATTGCTTAGCGTGACACTGTGGCCGCTATTTATTAGCTACTGACTATACAGTGCACGAGCATGATCGTTCTTGTCCTTATTAATGTGCATGCCCAGTGAGTCGCTGCAACTTTCACGAAAACTTGCTGCCGCCATCGCAAGGTGGCGATGATGTTTCTTTGATGCCAACGCATCAAACACTTTGTAACGTGCAGGCAATTTTCCGATCCAGTTTCTCTGAAAAAAATGTGCGCATTAGATTGGGGTAAACACTGTAATTAGGGCAAAATAGTCAACGACCGAGGTAGAAACACAAGACAGGTGTAGAGTTTCGCTAATGCTTGTACTCGGAAAGGCACGAAGCAGCTGGTGAAGTCTCAAATTGAACGTTTCATTCCCTCTGCTTGACTGGTGTGCACAGTCTTGTGGCCAGCTACAGCAAGTGGGCAACTTGAGCCAGCCAGGTGGGACTGTTGGCCAGCCTCCGGTGAGCCTCAACTCTGTGCGCTGGCTGCCCCGGCCTGGGGAAGGGCTAATCTACGGCACCAACCGTGGATCCCTGTGCATCTGCCGCCCACTGTGAGTTTACATAGTCGGCAGTTTGATAAAACCTGTTCTGGTCCGGTAGCGTCTTGGAAAAGTTCGAACATTGTCTCTAGCCATGTAAAAGATTATTTGACGTTTAAGTATCCTACAGGTTTCTTGTGACACTGCATTGTGACATCACAGTTGCAATGATTGTGGCAGCTGTAATTGCACGGTCCGCTGCACTGTGATGTTGCACTTGTGACAGTGCAGCAGACACGGTCCTCTGCATTGTCACAACTGTGGCGTCACAATTCCATGGTGACTTTTCACCGAGAAGGGTTGCCAAGAAACATTTACCAGCTTTGACTCATCGAGGACGTCCATTGTTTGGAAAGTCAAGGTTTCCACTAAGTAGGAGAATGGGTCAGGCAACCATGTTAAGCCTGTATAGATTGTTAGATTACTTCTGGAGAAACCTTGCAATATGTTGTTTTGTGCAAGGAGTTCACTTGGTTGCTGGGAAAATTGGGACTGAAGTGGCCCCCCTATTCTTATGCAATTTAAATTGAGCTTGATAACACAGTTACAAAGCCTGTGCTGTGGCAGTGATTTAGAAGATCGTGCTCCTTCAGGACTGACTGCCCACTTTTGAGTCCCACTCGCAAAGAGTGCCCCGTAATAGCGCCAACAGACCAGTTGGAAGGAAGGCTTCTCCCGCAGGAAAATGCAGCGAAATTGCCCAACTGCTTTTTTCTTAATGTTCAAGTGCAACATAATTAGCATTTTGTTATGAGTGTTTGACTGTGATTTAGCCGATTATAAAAACATGTTTAGAGCCGGTGCTGCAGTGTCAATTCTGAAATGTAGTAATGCCAAACCTATACCATATTTGTCATTCTTTGACTTACAAAGGCTCTGTTCTGAGTAAATGTTCTGCTCTGGACACCTTGGAGCACCAGTCCTATCTTATATTGGCACCAGTCCTATCTTATAAACTGGTGGCAATATATGTAGTCTCTCTTTTAATGATGCCTTCTGGGAGACTGAATAGAGCCCTTTTGGTTGTTGCTAGTTGTTGTTGCCTTGTCACGGACCCAAAACTGACATTGCAGCTACAGTTGTCACTCTTGTTTTCTTCGGCTGCTTCATCTTCTATGTCGATGGACCCAAGAGGTTCCTAAAGGTTTGTGCACCTCCTTTATGCAAATGCAGCAAGCCCATCTCCAAGGAGGATGGCAGCAGTGGGCCATCGTCCCGATCCGGTCCAACACGAGATGCGACCAGCCCCTTTGTGATGCTCACTGACCAGGTCGACAGGACAGCCAGGAATGCAACCATCCAGGTGAGGTCGTTTATGCCTGGGCGAGATTCATTCCTGGAATGACTGTAAAAACAAAACATGTTGTGCAGCTTGAGCCAGCATGTGCACATACTGCACAGTTGCTCACTACAAAGGAAGTACATAAAAGAAAACTACAGTTAAACCTGGATATAATGAAATGAACAAATTCCCGAAAAACTTCGTTATAAAGAGGATCTCATTATATGCAGGTTCGGCACTAAAATTCGAAAAAGAAATGCTTACCGTATTTACTCGATTCTTACGGCTTACCGATGGCATCGTAGCGTCGTATAAGGCCCGTTTATAGTCCGACGTTATCGGCGTGTGAGCCAGCGTTGTTTGCGGCCAGTCACGCTACGCCGGTTGTGCTGCGCCAGCTAAAAAACTCCATCTCCTCTATACTCTGACGCGCGCGCCGTCGGCTGTTATCTTCAGAGCATGTGCAGAACGATCCCAAGCCCGCGCGCCGCTTTGAACGGTTGTCTGCAACCGTCGGCGAAGTTTGGCGTGGGCGCCTTTTATTTATTCGCACGAAATGGCATTGTGCGTCGGCGCAACCAACGCACAGATGGGTCAGGAGCCAATTTGGCGCCGGGCTCGTCGGGGCGTGTCGGAAGCCGCCGGTTATGTTGGCTGTGCCGGCCTGCTCGACTATAGAGGGGGTTGTTTTCACCAACGTGACGTAGCGTACGCGCTCACGTTACGTCGGACTATAAACTGCCCGATAGTGTCACCTAATGTCAGGTTAGTGAAGTGAATTGCAGAGACTTGTGCAGGAACCAAAGAGTGGAGCTGCCAGCGCATTGAAAAAAAAAAGAATGTTTTTTTTTTTCTTCGGCAACATCAACTGGGAAAGGAGAGTGCTAGCTTGGCGGGCTAGGCCAGCTGCAGCAAGCGGCGGGATCAGGTTTGAATGAATGGAGGGGGGAAGGTCACGCCCGCGGCGGCAGGATCGCCGGGTCGAGGGATGCAGGCCTGCCTCGCGCTCGCACGCACGCCCACGTGCGCTCGCTCTCGCCTCGCAGTCGCCGTGAATTCGAGCATGCCAAGCGCGACGCCGCCGCTTCGTATTCCGTCGCGGTGGAGAAGGTGCTTCTGTTTGCTACTTGCGCAATAATGACAAAATTTGTGGCGAAATCTCTAGTTTGTTGGCGGGGAAAATTCGTTATTTCGAGGGGGTCTCCCGCTGCCACTTCGTTACGTAGAGGTCTCAATTGCATGTGCTTCTATGGAGTAATGGCGGGGAATAGAAAAACTTTGTTATATCCAGGAAATCGATATATGGAGGCTCGTTATAAGCAGGTTTAACTGTATTATCATGTTGCTGGTTGACTCGATTTTATTTATTTTTATTTATCCATACTGTCATGTTGTGACAATGGGACATTGCAGAAGAGTGCAATGATTTGCGAGGCTCTTTAAAATTTGTTTATGGTCTTATATTCAGCTTCGAAAATGTTTTAGAAGCCCTTGAGAGGTTGACCTTCTTAGCCAGAGTTATTGAGGTTAACTGGACTAGTTTTATAAATCGAGGATTGGCTGTCAGGCTAGTTTTTTCATGATCACATGATCCCTTGTGAAGGTGCTGTTCTCATTCGATAATTATAAAAAGTTTACATCGTCTTTTCCACTTCTTTTTCATTTTTCTGAATGCTGGGCATAAGGCAAGATTCACACAGTACAATGCAGCACCCAATGCAACATGCAAGGCATTTGAAAGATGGTTGCTCTGGCTGTTGGAACTTGTTGGAACATTGTACGAACTTGATGGTACTTGTTGCATGCAGTTGTTGGCACAACAGACCACATGCAGAACTGTGCCATGCGTCTTCTGCATAACTGTATTGCAACTGTGCAGCACATAGGCTGGCAAGCAATATAGCAAAAAGCAGCTGCAACCTGCCAGCTTTGAACTCAGTATTGCAAGGGGTGTTCATTCAAGTTACTGGGCTTTCTTATAATGGGGCAGTGGGTAATGGGGAGTTTTAAATATAGCCGACGTCTGGTAATTCGATCCTGAGGGGACCGACGAAACTGGTCGAATTAAACAAAAGGCAGATAAAAACGCTGAAACATCTCATTGATTCAATTTGGTAGTAGTATTTTCCTTTAAAGGGCCCCTCACCAGGCCACATAGCCATACCTGCCAACTCTCCCGAATTGTCCGGTAGCCTGCGCGGCCCACTCCCTTTACAATCTCCTTCTCTCAGCGAGCGCGGAAATGCACCGCGGAAGCAGCGGGAGGTGCGCCGACAAAGCGCAAAGCTGGGTCTCTCGAGACGCTGCAAATTTTGCAAGACTCGAAGTACGAGCCCGCGCAGTGGATGATATCGACGATCGTGAAAACCCAGAGCACCACAATAATGAAGGCTAGAAGCAGTGTCCATGCCGATCAACGGAAAAGGCGGGCTTCGTGCGCCACGACGAAACCCCCATGGGTGAAACCAACACGGTGGTGTCCGAACTCTGGGAGCACGTCGCTACTGACGATGAAATAGGTGGTGCTTCGATAGAGGAGCTTCTGAGTGCAAATAGTGCTGCCTCGTTCTGCGAAGACAACTCTGACGGGACGATCGTTGTCGCGACAGACGGCGGCGTTGTGCGATGAAGGCAATGACAGCAGCAGCAGTCACGACGAGATTGACAATGGCCCGTCTTTGACACCGACCCTGAGGTTCAACCAAAGTGCAATGTCGTCGATCGAGTCGCTCATTGAATTCATGCACGCTAAATTATAGCCGCCAGTATTCGCGCAGCAGATGGACGCGATGCACACGGCGGTTGTGAATCCGAAACTTCCACGAAAGCAAGTGCAGATTTCTATTTCAGCGTGCCTAACGATTGAGACGCTATTTAAAGGTATAAATAAATGTTTTATTTTTCATGGCCTACTTTCTACAACGTCAATTTTTTTATCACAAGTGGCAGTTTCAGTTTCGGGACGGCAAAGGTATATTCTGCGTTTTTTTTTCGGCAGTCCAGATATAGCGATGATTAATTATAACGATCGGATTTCTCATTTTTCTCGATATCGTTACAGTGGAATCTCGATGATACGATCACGGCAAATACAAATTTCCGGATGATACGAATTTTTCTGTGGTCCGGCCGAGCCCCATTACTTTGCAACGTGCTAGAGAACGGTTGTTACGAATCGATTTTCGCCCCGCGTCGGTTGATACGAATAAACGCCGCCCCACCGACGGCCGCGAAAGAGAACAGCGCGCAGTCACGCTATTTCTCCCTTTCTCTTCTTTTTTTTTTGGTGGGGGGGTGAAAACTTTAGAACCCCCCCCCCCTCACGCAGCGTTCTCTCGAATTGTCATGTTGTGAGGTTGGCAGGTATGCATAGCAAATTTTGGTTATTCGTTGGAAGTGGTTATGTGCCCCCTTGGGAGCGTTCTACCGCAATAATTTTTCGAATTGGTTCATTAATGGCCGAGATAGTGCAAACTCATGATTTCAGGAGGCGAGCGTCACCGCCAACAAGGACACTCTCTCCACTTGCCCTGTCTAACTTCCGCAAGCGAAATTCCTTCCCTGGCATTCTTCCATACCAGAGCTGGAGGATTGCATGATGCATGTGTCACGGGCCCCGCATTAATTTCTTTTTTTTTTCTGCGCTTTTTGCTGTGAGGCGCACTTACGCTGACGGTTGCGCGCGGAAGTTGTTGCGTGTTTGTCTCATTTCGCGCAGTGCATGATTTTGCGCGCTGTGCACGAGACCAGCTGACTAGCGGTAGTATAAGTCAGTGCTACATGAACACTGAGGCAGACGCAAGCGCATCGCAGGGCATGAAAGTGTGCTGAAACGCGTTAGAAAATTGCATAGTTTCACTCTCGGCACACGCGACTGCACGACAGGGGAACAAGCCGACGAAATGGAAGCACATCTCTCTTGCTACGGTACGAAGTAAAACAAAGGCATGCAGACATTCGGTTTGTAGGTCGTATTATTTCTCTAAGCTTCAGTTTATCTATTGAAGCAACAGATCAAACACTGCTGTTGCCTCGAATAATTGTCGAAGTCGCATGCCACCGAGAGTGATGTCACAGCGCATACATGTACGTAGGTGCACTTGCGCATATACGTCACAGGGTGCGTACAGGTCCTTAAAAACCCTTGAAAACCCTTGGTATTGAAAAGTGCGTTTTCAAGGCCTTGAAAGGCCTGTAATTTTTTTCCTTCCTTGAAAATTCTTGAATTTCGTGAGCAGTGTACTCTGATATCGACATTGCGACCTCCTTCCTGTGGTAGATCGGCATCGATCTGACAAACTTCCCATTTCAAAAACTATATGCCGGCGCGAGCACACATGGTTCCGTTGTGCAGAACTGCGCGGAAAAAACAAGGCTTCACCGTGTCCAATCGTGCCAAATCGCGCGCAGAGTGAGAGACCCGTGCCGCGCTTCGGAGCTGGCTCGGCTGGCAGTGTTTACGCTGCTTTCCTCACCCTATCGTTCGTTTCACTCCTCACCCTCGGTCTGCCTTGTCCCACTTTCCCTCTGGCGCGCGAGGTGAAGCTAGTGAAGCTAAAGAGAGCTATAGTGGAGCAACGTTACCACTGATGCTCAGTGCCTTTGGGTGGAGGTTTGTTATATTATTTATGATAATATAGTATAAGTGCAATAACATTATGCTGAATTTTTTGGAAATGTTTGATGGACTAATGCAGCTAATGCTGCAGAAGCCTGAGCAGCTGTTGTGAGTGTTAACTCACTGTGCTAACTTTTAAAATTGCGGACATGAGAAATGATCAACATGTTTTACAAGATTGCAATATACATCTATTTGTTATAATACAGTAGAACTCCGCTGATACGTTTTTTGCGGGACTGTAAAAAGAAAAACAGACTGAAGAGCCGGGAAACGCAAGAGCCGAGAAATCGGGGAAAATTGCGAAATGAGAGTAGTGGTGAACTGCACACAATTTTATTTTAATTCTTACATTTGAAAAAAAAATGTCACAGTTTCGCCCGAAAGCCGAAGCATCGATTGCGATAGCAAATTAGTAGATAGCTATACAAAGTAAGAATAGTAGTTTTATCCTCCATTAAACTTGTAAACAAGCACGGTGTCCAGCGCGCGCAGGCAATCATGAACATATCACACTCAAGGAGCGCGGCCACTCGCTGTCGAAATGCTGGCATGAGCAATGTGACCTGCGTGCTTTCTATCACTTAAACGCAAATGGAGCGCCAAAAACACACAGCATGCACATAGCTACGAGCCGCCTACACACCTACAGTGCCTAGACTCTGCTCCCAACGCTGATTGCTTTCAAGATACGGCCCGCGCGACCGCATGCCGCTGCGCAGTACACATTTGATGCCAAAGTACAACGTCGCCCGCTATCCCTCCTTCCCCCCGGTTCCTAGAGCGCGACGGAAGAAGGCACGCTTCCTCTCCGCTTTTTTTTTTTTTTTTTCTTGCACGCAAGAGATTTAGCCGCGGTCGTTGGCTCCCCTCGGAGGATTTCACTCGCACATACAGCGTACAGCGCACGGCGACAGCCTTATCGCCCTTGGACTTACTACGAAAAACTAGCACGAGAAAGACGTGGACGAGCAAGAAACGACGAACACGGGCACTGTTTGTCGTTTCTTGCTCGTCCACGTCTTTTTCGCGCTAGTGTTTTCTTGAGATGGAACCACACCAATTGGCCTAGCTCTCAGTTTTGATGTTTATACGGAACATCTATGCGCCAAAACCAATTTTAGCGCCTGAACGCGTCATAGACACCATTCTTGGGTAGCAAATACGGATCTCAAAGGCCGTGCTTTTACTGGCGAAAACCAAAAATACGTCATAGGTGTTGCGCCGGGCACTTTGGGCGGCCAATCGCATCGTCAGTCAAGCCAAGTGGCATGAAAAGCCAACATGGCCGCTCGGGCCGGCAGTTTGCAATGATCCCACAGTTGCGACGCAACAGCGGGGTTAACCCACCAATGCATTGGGTCCTATGGGAGCTAAGCCTGGACCGGCCGAAACGACGTAACAGCCGGGAAAACGCAGCACCGGGGAACGTAACAGCGGAGTTCTACTGTATAATGGATGTGTAGCAAGACTACACTGAATGGCTTGAACATGTTCGGTAAACTTGCCCAGTTAATACTGGAGAAGTCAGAGTAGCTGTTGGGAGCATTCATTGTGTTTTGTGAACTTTTTTTCGCTATTGTGTTGAACTTGCAAAGTGATCAAGGCTAGACATTATTAACATCATTGGGATATACATTTATTTCTTTTTATTTTAGCGCAATAACCCTATGCTGAATGTTCTGAATATTTTTGGTGAACTTTACCTAGTCTATACCAAAGAACTCTCAGCCGCTGTTGTAAGCGTTCATTTTGGGTTGTGATCTGGAGAAGTTATCAAGGCTAGACATTTTTATTATAATTGTGATATACATTTATTTATTTTAAGTGCAATAAAAATAGTAATTTTTGTAAATGTTAGAGTAACGAAATCCTATTTTGGATGCTACTTTGAGTCCTTGAAAAACCTGTGACAGGTCCTGGAAAATCTTGGAATATCCTTGAATTTTTTCCATGGAAACCTGTATGAACCCTGCGTCAGCTCTCTGGCTGGGAGCGCGGAGCCCGCGAGAAGGGTCAAAAGGCATTTGGTTTGAAATGTATGCTCTTTTCATGGCGGGTAGTGATGTAATACTTAACAACACAATCGTTAGCGTGCATTGTATGTTCTGCGCTTATCGCATCAAAATGGCCAGACCTGGTGAGGGGCCCTTTAAAATTGGCTTCACCGTAGTATAGCCATGTTATGCAGTGAAGCATACCAAGTGGGAACGGGACCACTGTTACGGGACATAGCACGTGTTCCTTAATTTGCACACACACCTGCGCCGTCTCCGGTCACAGTATGAGCACCGAGACACCTAATAAGCTTACCAGCAGGCCTTCAGAGTTTCAGAAAGAGTTTCATCTTTTCTTGGCTTTAAACTTCCCCTCTTCTTTCTGAGTTTTTCATCTTACCGCCTTCCGTTTCTCTAGCTTTCTCAAAACACAGATGGTTTTTCTCCCCTTTTCGGTGTGTGGCACGTGCGCAGGCATATAATTAAGGAACGCCTACAAGGCCGTGGTAACGGTCTCCTATACAAGACACGCATGGCAGGCGAAACGATTGCTGAAATCGCCACAGCAACATCGTAAATAGATCTGAATGGCTGCCAGTAGGCTTATTAGGCATCTACAGTGTAGACCGCTTATAACATAAGTCGCCGGAGTCGCGAATATCTGCACTATAACCAAACCAACAATTTTCAAGGCCTGCACATATGCAAAACATGTGCACCGAGCCGCCACGCGTATGCGACAGTCGTGGAATGCGGCTGGAACGTTTGCATTCAATTTACAGTCGAATCTCTTTAATTCGAAATAATTCATGCGGCGGCGCCTCCGACCGGCATTGCTCCGGCACTGCCATAGAGTAAAAGCTTAGGAGACACCGCTCAATGTCGCGCGCGAACAAAAGGAAAGAAAAAAAAAGCGGCGGAAATTTCACCCTCTCAAATGACAAGGTCGCGGATTCTGCGTTGCGCCGGAACATGCATGTACGTGCCGACGTCTCAGCCACGCTACCATAGCCACGCGTAGAAAATGGCAGTGAACCCTTCTTTCACCTTTATGCTTCCTCTACTTTCTAGTCACGTGTTGACCTTGCACGCTGCGGCTACGGCGCAGAGGGAAGCAGCGGCGCTGTCCCAGGCCGGCCAATGAAACTGCCCACGCCGGCAAACGCCCGCTTCCCGATAACGGCAGAAAACGAAACTTCAGGGAGCTGGTGCCGGGCCGGCTGGAGCGGCGGCTCCTACACAGCGGCGGGCGCGCACGGTGGCAGCCGAAAGTGAGGGAGCTACGAGGGAGGGTGAGGGGAGCCACCGAAGCAGCATAGTTGCCGAGGCGAAATCCGCTTCCCTTCCACCCTCC
Source organism: Dermacentor silvarum (assembly GCF_013339745.2). Lineage (NCBI taxonomy): Eukaryota > Metazoa > Arthropoda > Arachnida > Ixodida > Ixodidae > Dermacentor > Dermacentor silvarum. The sequence continues at coordinate 56,547,768 of NC_051155.1, forward strand.
TCCCTCACATTCCACGGTCTCCACGTGCGCCCTTCGCCGTGCAGTGCCGGCGCCGCCAGCTCCCTGAAGTTTCGTTTACTGCCATTATCATGAAGCGAGCATTGGCGCGTTGGCAGTTTCGTGGCCCTCGCTCGCTATGCGTGCCGTGATATTTCACGACTCGCACTCAAGATTCTGGTTTCAGCCTCACTGGCTGTTCGTTCGCACCACGTGCCCTTCTCCTCCACTTCATCTCCCTTTCTTCCTCGAGCACTCCTTGGGGTGCCCACTGACTCCGCTGACTTCCGTTCTCCCAGGCAGCCTCACTGTAACCAGTATTTCGTTTCCCGCAACTGCACTATAAGCGATACGTGTATACATGGAGTGCTATGGGAAAATTAATGGGAGTCTGAAAAGACCGCACTATATCCGGTCCTGCACTATAAGCGGTTACGTTATAAGTGGTCTATACTGTAGGTGCTCGTACTGTGACTGTAGCACGGTGTAAGGTATATACTCTTTAGGTGGGGACACTTCTCGGCTTGCTTGCTAGACGCGATAGACCAGATAAAGTAGCAACGGCGCGCATCTATCAGGCCGGTGATGACAGCGGATACCTATCGCCGGAACGACGCAACTTCAGTTATAACGTAGGCGAGAGCTGCGTGGACAAGGAATGCGCGCATGCCCTCTCCCCCAAGTTTTCCCCTCTCCCCGGTTAGCTACTTTCGCGCATCACTCAATCATTTCGGATTTCCTGTGAAGCGCCGGTTGCTATACCAACGGGAGATTAAACCAATAAAAAGTTTTCTAGGTTTCATCGTACGGCCGATAGGTATCCGCTGCCGTCAACGGGCCCATCGGCGCGCACCTTTCCTACTTTATCTGGTCGACTGCGTCTGGCGAGTGTCCTCCCCTAAAGAGTATACAGTAGAACCCCGCTGTTACGTTTCCGGGTGCTGTGTTTTCCCGGCTGTTACATCGTTTTCGGCCAGTCCCCGCACAGCTCCCATAGAACCCAATGCGTTGGTAACCCCGTTGTTGCGTCGCAACTGTGGGACCATTCCCACGTCGTACGTTGCGAACTGCCACTCCGCGACGGCCCAAGCGGCTATTTTGACTTTTCATGTCGCTTGGCTTGGTGGCTTGACGATGGCATTGGCCGCCCGAAGTGCGGGGGGTGACACCTATGACGTATTTTCGGTTTCCGCGAGCAAAATTATGGCCCTTGAATTCCGTATTTGCTATCTATGACGCGTTGTGGCCCTAAAATTGGTTTTGGCTCATAGATATTCCATATAAAGTCCAAGGGCGATAACGCCGTCGCCGCGCGCCGTATGCTGTATGTGCGAGTGAAAGCGTGCGAGGGGAGCCGACAACCGCGTCTAAATCTCACACGCGCAAGAAAGAAAAGCAGGGAGGGAGCGTGCCTTTTTTCGTTGCGCTCGAGACACCAGCGAGGGGAGAGGGATAGCGGATGGCATTGTACTCTGGCATCAACTGCGTACTGCGCGGCGGCGCGCGGGCCGTATCTTGAAAGCGATCTGCGTGGCAGTGTAGGTGCGTCAGCAGCTCGTAGCTTTGTGCGTGCTGTGTGTTCTCGGAGCTCTGTGTGCGTTGGAGCGATAGACAACAGAACGAAGGTCACTTCGCTCGCTTCTGCAGCGGCGCTTCCTCACGCCAGCGTTTGACAGTGCGTGTCCGCGCTCATCGTGTGTGATGTGTTCATGTTTGCCTGTGGGTGCTGCCGCCATGCTTGTTAATATACTTCATAAGCGAATGTTTACAAGTTTATACGGACGATAAAACTACTATCCTTACTTAGTATAGCTGTCTACTAATTTGCTATCGCAATCGATGCTTTGGCTTTTGGGCAAAACTACGACTATTTTTCACACGTAAGAATTAAAATAATATTGTGTGCAGTTCAACACTACTCCCTTGTCTAAATTTTTCCTGTTTCTCTGCTCTTTCGTTTCCTGGCTCTTAAGTTTTTTTGTTTTTTTTGGTCCCGTGAAAAACGTATCAGCGGGGTTTTACTGTATATCGTGCACCGTGGACCAGAGATGGCACGTGCGCGCCTATATAATTAGGGAATGTGTACTATGGTCCCTGGACAGTGGCTCCTTTCCATTGTTGATATGCTTCACCGCATAACACTGCTGTATTGCGGCGAAGATGTCAAGGCACGTTCGTATTATCCGGCGAAGGCAAATATTGAGATCGAAATAACGGAAGTTCGGGCCCATAGAAATGTACGGGTGCCAGCTGGGACTTTCGATCGGGATCGAATTAGCTGAAAAAATTAATTAACAGAACTTTACTGTATTTGCCCAATTCTAACACGCCTCTTGATCAAATGCGCGGCCATTTTCCATGTGTCCAGAGTAAAAAACTAATGTAAAGGTAGCATTAAAACTCCTAAGCAAAGTATAAATCTAACACACACCCAATTTTATTTAGCGAGAGAAATGGGCAAGGGTCTAATATGCGTTACACCATGGCGGTTGGTTTCCTAAAGTCATCTTCACCGTGAAGGTAGTCTTGGTTTCATAGCAGGCAAGGCTCGCACTAGAATCGGGTAAATACCGTAATGAGACATTGTGAGCTACAGTTATTGCTTGAAAATCTTCCTAGGACAAGTAAGAAATAGGCCTTTTTGACAGGAGATTTGACCTGGGTTCTGTGCGTTAACTTTCTTGCTAAGCTCCGCCGATACAGATGCTACCACTAAAGGGGCTGCTATTGGGGCCACCATAGTGGTCAGGCACGTGCATGCTGACTCGTAAAGTTTGAATTGTTTGGCAAAGGTCAATTTTAGGATTGAAATGCAGTCAACGTCCGATTTTTCGGACTCCTAAGGGAATGCGAAAACATCCGAAAAATCGGGCAGTCCGAAAAAAATTAATACATGCCTTTTACTGCCCCCAAGGACACAAATCACCATAGGCACGTCCAAAATAGTTCTGAAGGCCTGCCAGTACACTTATTAGGCGTATAGGTGCTCGTGCTATGACAGGAGACAGCTAGTGCACGCGTGTATAATTAAAGAAAACTACATACAGTGTCCCATGACAATTGCCCCATGACAGTTGCTCCTTCCTACTCATGGTATGCTTCACCGCAAGACTTCGCATATGCTTCACTGCGCAGCACTGGCGAAGCTGACTTTGGGGAACCGGCATCATGCAACGCGCCATGCTTTCCGAGCTTCGAAGCTATTGGCAAAGATTATAAAGGCGGAGTCGGCGTCGTTGCTAACAGCGACAAATTGTTTTAACGAAGAACACTGCACCGAACAGAAAGAAGCTCAGTAGCGTAACGTCAAAGCAGCTAAGCCTTGCGTTGCCGCGGTGGTGGCTACGGCTGCCAGCGGATATGCGTGCGAAAGCGCCAGTTCAATGTGGCGAGATAATCAAAAGTCAGCGGTGGTGGCTTCGATTAATGCTGTTCGGACCTGCGGTCATGGCAAAAAGTCTGAAAAATCAGACGGCGAAGATTTTTTGCATCCGAAATTTCGGACGTTCCTATACATTGACATTATACATTCGGACACTTTGCGGCGATGCTGTAAAAGTGTCCGAATTACCGGGCATGTGCGGAAAATCGGGCGTTGACTGTAACGAAGTTCGAGTTCATAAATATGCATAGGCACTGGCTATCGAATTAACGGCAGTTTACCATAGCACCACAGGTGTCTTTGCATAGCCAAGGCTCCACACCCCCACTGCTTGCATTCTTTTATACTCCATTTACATTCTTTTGTGTACCTTCTTGGGTTCTTTTGTACTCATGGTGGTTTGCGTCTCCTAAGTTTGGGTGCACACTACCTAAAACTCCCTAATGTCACCTTCACCTCCCCTCACAGGTGCTGTCGACTGCCTCGCAGACAGTGCTGCCGCAGACACAGACAACAGGGACGCAGACGATGCTGCGTGGTCCCGGGTTCTTTACGGAGCAAGAGCAGTCCAACAGTGGCACGAACTCGACTGCCTCGTCGTCTTCACCATCAGCGTCCTCCGACAACAACCCCATGCCGGGTCCAAGCAGCTCGAGCTTGGACACGGCAGGCAGCGGCACTGGGGCTGCCTCAGCTAGGTGGTACCACACGTGCTAGCACCGGGAACTTTACGGCAATGCAAGCAACCGTGATCTCATTTCGTGGCATGCCAAGCCAACACATCCATGCATTCGTTGTGTGGAGCAGCCTTTTTTTTTTCCTCTTTCTTTACGTTGTTCCCTCTCTATCAGTGGCAGTCTTACAGTAAGCAATTAGGTAACCAAAGAAAGTGGGAAAGTGGGGCGTTTTGACTGAACAAGAAGTAGGGAACGTACATGTCTGCCTGCCTCTTGTCCCGTCAGAAAGCTCTCTTCTTTATTTCGCTCTCGAAGTATACGCCAGCTGGCCAAAAATTATCACTTTGAGTGAATGTTTCTTCAGTTGCGATGCAGAGAGGGCAGTTTGCTAAGAGCACCCACGGGCTAACATGGATGAGATTCAAAGCCTTTGCCAGTCTGGTATTGTTCCATTTATGTGCGCAAGATGAATGTGTAATGTAGAAGTTAAGGCACCTAAGTATGCAATGGTGGCTTTTCTCTCTTGTGAAGGCTGCTGAGCAAATGAAGCGGATTTGTTGATGTGAGCTCTCCATCTCTATGTTTGAGGACACCTCTTGTTACATGCATGCTGCAACCAGTTGTAGTCTGGTGTAGGTGAGATCGGTGGCATTCCAACAGTGTCGAGGGGTAGTGAAATAGATTGCACACTCTGGAGCTGTGATACGGGGCTCACGTCGGTAACTCTCACTGTTGGGCATAAATGCTACATCACTGTGCTGCTCACCTTTGCCATGGTACGTTTTAAGCGTGCATGTGCGGTTGTTCAGCCTAATGAGTAGCACACCTGTTGATGGTGAAAGTCGGCCGACTCGGCCATGAATTGACGTTTCACTTGAAATACTATCTATGCTTTGGTCTCATTTGGTTTGCCAGACTTTATTATCTTTATTAGAGCTTTATTTATCTGGGCAATACTTCTGCGGAATCGAGGGCTTTGAACAAATGTGGTAGAAGCCGACCGCTCTGTTTCTACAGCACAGTCTCTATTCACCACGTCTCCGAGCCCACAACGTCCGTCTCTCTCCTCGTGGGGTGAACAGCGATTGCTTCGTTTTACTCCTCAAATTCCAGGGAGCTTTATTTATCTGGTCAAATTGCTTCTCATCCTCCCGAGAATTTAGTCTCGCGTCTGAAAAGCTGTAATGTTTTATACGTCTGCTTTTCAGAGCATCTCGTAACGGCACTCTACGTGGCTGACGTGCTTGCTGCGATGTAAAATGTTGTCGAACTCGGGCATGTTTTGGAATGTGGTACACTCTGCACTTTTCAGTGAGCATGACAACGAGCACGTTATTGATGCGGCATGTTATATTGTGAACAAATGAAATGTGAATAGGTTAGGGCTAATTAGGATGCATTCAGTACTGCTCTTTTTACTTGGCAAGCTGTCGGCATAATTTATATCTTTCAGTATCAGAGCCACGCCACTCTTGGCAACCAGACATGTAGCAATGTGAATAACACTCCAAGTTATTCTGCATATTTACATGTAATTATATCCTATTAAGTGCATGTGATTTGTCTGCCACAGTACATACTGAAGTACTTCTAGTGTTTGCCATGCTGGTCGCAATTCTTTAGTGCATGTAGTAGCAGTTTCTAGCTACAGTTCAAGCTTTGCACAGTGGGCTACGAAGATGTACAGTGGTGCACAGCACGACGAATCTATTTCTTGCTATGCTCCTGTAGTAAAGGTATCATCGAGCTTCCTGGGCTTCCTACCTCAATAAACTATGCTTCCTGTTTGCCAATTTAGAATGGCGTGGACGTCTGCTAGCTTGTGTGTTCGTGGGCGTTGTGAATAAACGTTCCAAAAAGATGAGCCTGCGGAGGGGCTAGCCTTTGCTACGGCTGATGGCGTGCTTGCCTTGAATGAAACAATTCGTGAATGTGGGTGCGACGGTTTTGAGCATCGGGTTTGAGTAAGTAAGTTTGTGTGCCATAAGATAAATGAGAGGCACATGCAGTTTTGAAATGTGATGGTGCTTGTGAAAATGTGCCGTTTCATTCTTGGCCATGTGGAGCTGTGTGGCAGGAGCAGTCATGATAATGTGGATTGCACGTGATTCTTTTTTTTTTCTTCTCTTGAAGCAGGTTTTATGTAATGCTGTTTCCTGCTGGTTGTTTCCCAAGTGTCAGATTTGTAATGATTCGGTTCCCAATCCATTGCTTTTGTTCCTTTGTCACTTGCTCGCTGCAACCACTAATGCTGTTTTTACGGGGATCAGCCATTCACAAAAATCATGATTGACATGTACAGGCCGTTTCAGGATGCTTTTGCTGGAATCAGCCATTCCACGCGACTGCAATTTGCATGTACACGTTGCAGACTGATTACGCTGGGATCAGCTGCATAGCACAATCGTGATTGGTATGCATGTGTCATTGCAAGTTGCGATTGTTAAAGTATGCCACTTCATGCAATTGCAATTGGCACGTGCACATTGTTGCAGGCTTCTTTCACTGCAATCGGCTGTGCATCACAGCAGTTTCAAGCAAGGCTGTTTTTGCAGAGAAAGACCACTTGGCCCTGATTGTGATTGGCGCGTCGATGATGACAATGTGGGTTGTTCCAGTTGGGATCAGCTACTGGGTGCACTTGTAGCCATTAAATGTGACAGTTCTAAAAACAATATAATAGGATTGAAAGAGGAGAGAATCATTGCAAAATGCAGCCTCTAGCATGTTCTTTTCTGTGGTTGGATTGTGCCAGGAAATTTAAATGCTACACCAGGAATGAAGTCCAACCTGTGCTCTTCTTGCATTGTTTGCTATTGCAAAAATTGAAGATGAGGTGACTAATCGGGTTTAAAAACAGCGACACTTAATAGTGTCCAAGTAGCATTCTAAGCAACATATCTATACTAGTCTTATGTTTTTGCTCAGTATAGCTAGTATTCTTTTATTGCTATGATGTATATCTGTGCTTTTGCAATGGGCAAGGGTCTAATATGCGTTACGCCATGGCGGTCGGTTTCCTAAAGTCATCTTCGCCGTGGAGGTAGTCTTGGTTTCATAGCAGGCAATTTTCGACCATATAGCACGAACGTTTATTTGTTGAAATTCATGACCACTGAGCGTTGTTTTAACTTTAATGCTATTCAGTGCCATGTATTTTCTTGAATGAGTTTCAGCACATTGTTTTTCACCGCAACTTCTCGTTTTGGTGAGGCTCTCGCACACTGCATAAAGATCTACAGTAAACCTTAAAATGAGGCTAAAACATCTAAACCTTGGCTGACATGTCCTTTGTCGTACTTTTGCCTACTGTATTTCTTGTGCGTATAACGCGCCGCTGCATATAAGTTTGCACCCCCTTTATTACAATCCTTGAAAGAGGGAGAAGAAATAAAGTCTGCACATACAGTTCAACCTCGTTATAACAAACTGTTATCGAACACGAAGAGACCTTTGTTGTAGGCATTCGTTGTAAGCATATTTGTTGCATGACAATATTGGCGGGAAACATTTCGATTGACTTCATTATATCTGATAATTTATTCTATCCATACTCATTATATTGAGGTTCGACTGTATAGCCTGTGCAGTTTTGGGGTACTCTTTGAAGCAACCTAGGTCTGTCATTGCTGCTCTCACTGCAACCCTTGAAGTGCAGTGTAGTTTTGCGGCAGCGCATTGTACTTGACGCATGTTTCCACTTAGTATACCGTATTTACTCGAATATAACACGACCCTTGATTGTAATGCGAGGGTCGGCTTTCCAGTCACGCGAAATAAAAAAAACTAATCCTGCGAAATTACGCGAGATGAACGGGGGAAAAAAGTTATCTTAATTGAATCGGAATTTGTAAACGACTTCTCCTCGTCATTGCCCGAGGAGGAGATGGAACTTTCCTTGGGCGGCATTCTCGGGCGATCACTTTCAGAGATGGTTTCATTTCCACGAAATTCCACATGACTCAGCACCGAAAGCGTCCCCGACAAATGTTTCTGACGCTGTGCCAAGCGCGCTACATCGGCCATATACTTCAACGGGTTCAGTGCCGGGACAAGCCAAGTCTTGCGAAAGCGAAACTATCTCTAAAGATGAGCGCCCGAAAATCAAATAATCATCCGTGCCGTCGAGCTCGTTTGAGATTAAGAACATCTTAAAAGACCACACAACCATTTCCGTTCGGTCGCTGTACCAGGCCACCACTAGGTCTACAGAGCCCTTCCTACCGGCCTTGCATTTAAAGAGGACATCCTGCTGGTTCCGCCATCCGCAAATTGTCGACTTGTTGACATCGAGCCGCCAAGCTGAGGCAGAGTTTCCTAGCTCCTCGGTTATCGAAATGGCTCCTCTCTCAAAGCGGACGTTATACTGAACGCACTGCGTCGCCATAACGTCTCGAATAAACAGAGTCAAAGTGTGAAAGGTCGGAGGGTATTGCCAGCACCGTAACCGAAACACCAGTCGCAAGTACAGTGAAAACTGCATCGATTTGAACAAAAATCACATTTTGACATCGGTCGACTTGTCGGTGGATTGGATTGAGACGTAAAGGTACAGGCTGCTAATATAAAGATAAAAGCCTCGGGATTTAGAATATTTGCTTCAAAATTGTCAATTTAGCCATTATTCCAATGTAATGCGGCGGTAGAGATCAAGCAAAGAAAAGAGTTAAATGAAACTAGCGTTACAATCGAGTAAATAGGGTACTTGCTTTTTTTTTTCTCATTATACGGAGTGCACGTTATGCATGCAAAAATGTTGTAAGAGCTCCTCAAGATCCACAATCATCACTCCATCGCGATGGCGAATTTTATAGGCCGGTGTGGCCAAGGACAGTCTGCAAAGCAAGAACAGCTGTGAACCGCAGCGAGCTCGCAATGACAGCTAGTCAAGGCGTGTTTAAATCCAGAACTCGGCCTGTGTCAAGATTGCAACCAAAGTGAATTGTAGAGCCTCTGGTTCTTAGTGTTGCCTTGGAGACTATGCCTAGTAGTAGAGTAGAACTGCGTTGTAGTAAACTTGCACTGAAGAGAACCACTTCAGTTGCCGAGAAATGTACGGCAGCCTTTTAAGAAGGGGCATTGAGATAGAAAAATTGACAAATTGAACTGCATCAGTGTAGTTTTCTAAACCGGGCTAGGCCAGAAAGGCTTGCTGACTGGAGTCTGCTTGGATGGTAGCTGAACTAAAAGCCTACCCAGAAAGTTGCATCCATCCAACATGGCACATCTGTGTCTAACATAAAGGGGCCTGGACTCTTACCATGTGGTACTTCCAGTGAGGTTCTTGTGGAAGTATAAGAATTGAATAATGACTAATCTAAATTGTCATGCCATTTCATGACGTCTTGGGCAACCCTTTCTTTTTTCTTCTTTCTAGCATCATGTGCATTGAGGGCTAAAATTGTCATGTTCATGCCTGTCATTCCTGCCATTGATTGAGGCTATGGAGGAAAGTTCCCTGTGGTTCAAAATGTCCGTACTACAAGTTTATTGGCATTCAAATTCAGTGTACAGAATCAACTGTTCAGGGAGATGTCAGTCGTGTAGTACAAGGGTCAGGGGCACGGTGCCTGGCAGTTTTCCTCTTATGTCTTGCTTTCCCAATTAGGTTTGTGGTCCCTATTCGTATTAAACATCATAGCAATGTGCACAAAGGTGCAATGCAACCCCCCCCCCCCCTCCTCTTCAGCTCTGTTATGGGAGGGAACATGTTTGGTAAAGCAGGTAGCTTGTTAACGTGCTTGGAAAATGGGGAGGGAGGGGGGGGGGTGCTATTGGGCCTGAAATTTAAACTGCCCCTTCTAGCATGTAACCCTGCACATTGAAGGAGGAAGAGGCATGGTGATGGAAACTGGCCATTACCATTAAATACAGGTAGTAGAAACTGTTCATCAATACTGTACTAATGATGAATGATGAAATAAAATTAAAAAAAATAATGTCAGTGATACTAGTGATAGAAATACTGGCAGTACCAGAGCGATGACATGCTCTCGTGGCATTGCGCTAAAACAGCAGTGCTCAGTGTACACGCTGAATGAGCAAATTTGTGCCCCCGAGTCACAGGCAGCGCAAGTTCTACTATTATTTTTTTGCTGCAATGTTGGCACTTACGGCAATCGCACCAGACAAGGCTCAATGAAAGGGCCAAGGTAGAAGTAGGCATACCTGCAAGAGGGTTGGTTCCCTTATTGGTGGCCAGAGGGCGCAAGTGCTTGTTTTTTTCTACCTGCTAGGATGGGAATCTACGTAGCTAGCAGTGGCTGCAGGTACCCTAGCCATTGGGTTTCTGCGCTTTTTGTTTTTGTGTGGAGGCGTGTGTTTTTCGTTGAGTTGTTTCTGTAAGTGCACATACTGAGCAACGAGAGAAGTATGTGGGCTCTTCGTGATCACCTGAGCTACGAGGCACAAGTTTTTCAAAGCTGGGCAGGGGCTGTGTTTTACAAGGACTCTCTGGCACCGATTCAACTTGTTTCTTACCACGGTCTACCACTTTAAATGCTGGTGTTGTGTTATGCTAGCCAAATGTGGAAAGCAAATATAATGAGAAGTGAGTAGTATTGTTAGGAAACATGTTCCCATGTTTGTGTTCTAGGTGGGGGGGGGGGGATCTTCATCATCAAAGACAACATTTGACATTTCAGAATGTCATTTGATGACACTTCTTTATATTTTCTGATAGTCATAATCTATACTAGCTAAAGACGTTCACCGTTTCAGTCTCCGTCAGTGGCTGCTCCGTGTCCGAGCCGCTTTGTCGGTTGGTGCGAGTAATGTTCGGCTAGAGCGCTTGGCCTCGGCAGTGTTGTCGGCATTGTGCGAACTTGTGATTGATGTGGAGAGGGTTTGTATGTTTGTGCGTAGGTTATCAAATCAGCTTGTACCAGATGACACACTATATATGTATACATAGCCTAATTTAGCCTAACCTCGACATGTGCCCAACGGAAAGGTGTCTGTGAAAGCAATACTACAAGATTGTGTGCAGCTGAAAAATTTGGGCATGAACCTAACTGTTGAATCTACCCTATATATATATACATATAAATATACTTTTTTTTTCTTCGTGGTGGTTTGTAAACAGAGTTGAAGTTGTGATGTTTCTGTGGGCTGTGCCTGAAAGATTCTGTACGAGTGAATGGTTGTTGGTATATCTTTGTTGTTGTTTTCTGTTTTCCAGAGAGAGTATCAATTTTATTGGCACCATACCTTGTGGGTGATGTGTTGTGTTGGGTGGTGATGACTATGCAGGTGGAAATGCCCGGGTGCTATTTCCTTGACATCGCTGTGAACCCTTAATTTGATTATTTAATATTGAACATTTGCTTCCTTGCATCGATCATTCGGGCAAATTGAACTGGCTGCAAGAGAGTTGTATGCATGCATCATAATGTGAAACCCAAAGATGGTACTTGAAAGCATGTAGCAATAGCAGTAATGTCGATTTGGGTGACAAGGCCACTTGTCACATTGGGGTACCTTGCACTCAAGCCAAGGCTGTCCAGGCAGACAAAAAAAGTAGCACACCAGTTCTATTTGTATCTTACATATAAATCTTTAATGCCTGGTAGAAAATTGCATGACACCTAGAGGAGGATAATTTGTTTTGCAATGGTAGTTTATCTGTACTCACGTGAAGCTTGTTCCATTTACGTTGTGTGCAAGTTGATCTTGTGCCAGTAATGACTTAACAAGGTACAGCATTATTGAAGAGACCATCCACTTCATTGGCAAAAGAAGTCCACTGTGTAATTATGGTTGTAGTTTGTTTCATAAATAATGTACACCAAACGAGCTGTGTAATTTTTCTGTCACACATGTTGAGGCGACAATGCCTCTGAACATTTTACATGCGCCATAGTTTGTTTCAGAAATGGGTGTGCACCAAACGAGATCTAATTTTTCCGTCATGCATGTTGATGCAACAATGCCTCGGACATTTTGCATGACTGCTCTGATGTAGTTGCCATCTGAAGTGACATAAAGCACCGGACTTTGTTGCTACTGCTGCTGCTTTTTTGTCATGCTGTGTGTGCCATTCTTACAACCGTGCTGTTGCCGCTGTCATGTTCCTCATTGTAAATTGAGGAATATGTGACAGCCAATTGCAGGTCACTATAAACGAAATGTTTCTTTATCCTTATAGAAAATTTCCTCATTGTTTTGAAGCTTCTGCAAGGAGATGTGATTGGACAACAAGGGGGAGTTGGTGGTGGTATGCAGCGGTGGTGATCTTATAGTTGGCACCTTTGAGCGTGTATGTTGTGTGGATGCCTTGTGCTGCAGTGAGCCTTGCTGTGTGCAAGAAACCCTTCGGGCAATGCCATGTGTGAATTGACTGCCATCTCTTGTAGTGTACAAAAAATAAAGGAAGAGGGCTATAGAGGAACAATAAACAAATTCTATAATTGCCATTTCTTCCTGTCTGCTCTTCTCGGTGCTCGACGGTCAGTGTCGCCGTCCTGGTGTCTCTGGTATTTTGGCAGGTATTCAAGATCATCTAATAACAGTGCACAAAACAAAGGACAAATATGGAAGAGACAGACACAGCTATGTATGTCTCTTATATGTTCGTTCCTTGTTCTACGCACTTTTATTAGATGATCACGAATAATCACCTAGCCTGAATTTCTGCTATAGTGGGCAGTAAAAAATCTTCTTCTTTCTGGGGTTTTACGTGCAAAAACCAGTTCTGATTATGTGGTACGCCGTAGTGGAGGGCTCCGGATTAATTTTGACCACCTGGGATTCTTCAACGTGCACTACAACACAAGCACACAGGCGTTTTTGCATTTCGCCTTCATCGAAATGCGGCCGTGGCAGCCGGGATTAGTAAAAAAAAAATATTGTCACGAAAAAGACAATTGAAGATGTAGCCGGCGTCGGCGAGACAGACAGCTGTATGAGATGGCGTGCAAAAACTCAAGCCGGCGCCCTCAGCCTCTACCTCTTATCCTTCAGCGCCCGCCTTTTGCCTCAGCGCTGGCTCGTGATACTTAGCGGCATTATTCCCCCGCCAAAAGAAAAGCATCGACCTGATGCTTACTAAACTAAAAAGTGGAAGTGTGAAAGTCATATGAGAACGGGTTGGCGCCGCCAGTAACGCGCGAAATACGGTTTGAGGCGAACAACATGCACTATCTCTGAGTAGTGCTGTCGACGACTCGGCATCGTCGGGAATGACCTCATAGTTCACTCACTAACGCGGCGTATCACTTTGTAGGGTCCAAAGTATCTACTGAGCAGCTTCTCAGACAACCCCTGGCGACGGATTGGAGTCCACACCCAGACTTGGTCACCTGGCTTGTACTCAACTTGCCGATGTCGAAGGTTGCAGCTTCGGGCGTCTGCACTCTGCTGCTTCGTGATGTGTATGCGCGCGAATTGACGAGCTTCCTCTGTGTGTTGAGTGACTTGCTCGGCGTCGGAAGTAAGTGATGCGTCGGTGTCGTGCGGGAGCATAGCGTTTATTGTGGTCTAGACCTCGCACCCAGTAGACAAGACGGAACGGTGTGAATCGTGTGGTTTCCTAAATGGCGGTGTTGTACGCAAATGTAATATACGGCAGGACCTGATCCCGTGTTTTATGCTGGATGTCTACATACATAGACAGCATGTCAGAATGGTTTTGTTTAGCCGTTCCGTCAGTCCGTTGGTCTGCGGATGATAGGCAGTCGCCTTTCAATGCTTTGTGCAGCTCAGCTTGAATATGTTCTCTATCAGTTGGGCTGTAAAGGCAGTTCCTCTGTCGGTGATATGTGATGGGGCATCATGTCCGAGGACTATATGATCGATGAAGTGGGCAACTTCGTAGGCTGTGGCACGTTGTGCAGCTTTCGTCTCGGCGTAGTGTGTTAAGTAGTCCGTGGCGACTATAATCCACTTGTTTCCGCTGGCTGACGAGGGAAAGGGTCCCAGAAGATCCATGCCGATTTGATCAAACGGCGCGCTAGGTGGTGCGATGGGTTGCAGTAACCCCCCCAGGCTTTAAAGACGGCGATTTTCTGCGTTGACACTCACGGCAGCTTTGCATGTAACGCTTCGCAGTGGTAGAAAATCTGGGCCACTAGTACGTCTGGCGTACTCTTGCAAGAGTACGTGAAAATCTCAAGTGTCCAGACGTGGGCTCATCATGGCAGGCTAGAAGAATGTCATCACGGAGGGCGGCAGGTACGACCAGTAGATACTCTTTGCCGCTGGCACTCAAGTTTTTCTTGTTTGCCCTCTGCAACAGCTTCACCGTCACGCAGATCGCACACGACCGCTACCAGGACACTTACGCGTGGTTGTAAAGTTACTGTCGGCGTAAACCCGAAGCGCGTTACGTCGGCAATTGTCGCCGCTGTTCGCTGCTCCTTCTGTCGAAAAAGTCGCTGTGCGCTCCCGGAGGTCTATAATGGCAACATACTCTCGCAGAAAGTTGACGCTCAAGATGAGGTCCCGAGAACAATTGCGGAGTATAAGGCAGCTGGCTGGAATGTACGTAGACCCAGGAATTTGTACTCTGACCGTGCACATGCCCAACGGTGTTACGATATGCCTGCCAGCAGTACGAATTTGCGTTCCAGACCAAGACGTGATAACCTTTCTAAGGTCCGTCGCTAGTTTTCTACACAAGATTGAGTAGTCGGCACCCGTGTCCAATAACACTAACGTGGCGGCCGCCGAGCACAACAGGTATATCTAGCGAGAGTCTGTCGTTTTAGTTCGGCTGCTGTCGTCATTGAATCTTGCTGAGTAGACCGTGCTCGCGTCGATGGGAGGTCTTCGGAAGGGCGATTATCAGCGGCCTCGCCCCCGAAGGTCGCTGTTCTTAGTTTTCCCGGCGAGGGCTTGGCGATCGTCCCTGCGTTGCCATTGGGGGCCTTCTAGGAGCTGGGGAAGATCGCCTGGGGGACGGCGAGCGCGGCTGCCGCCGCGAGAACAGTGGCATACTCTGCTGGTTCAGGTATTCTTCAATCGCCCTAATTAAACATTTCGCCATATCTGTGCCTTGGTGAATCCGCGGCAAAACCTTGCAGTCCGAGGCGGCGGTATACGTGACCGGCTTCTCCACAGTGATAGCACAGAGGTCTTCTCTCCGGGATACGCCAGACGTCAGATTTCCTTTCGAGCGGGCGCCGATATACTCCATACGTTGGATGGGTTGCACTGATGGGAGCGGCGGGACGTATAACGCGGCGTAATACGTGGCGGGGACGAAATGGGTCGGAGCGAAGACGGGGAGGGACTCACCCCAAAACTTCCGCATACGACGGCCGCTGCAACTGTACTGTCACAGGCGGCGCATTGCTGCGAGGAACGGGACCTTGGATCGCTTGCTGCGCTTCATTTCTCATGAGGGCAAAAATGGAACCCAGCGTGGGCTGAGGCGGGCAGCTGAGCCGTTGAAGATCAACGTGCACGCACCACATAGCGGATAAGGTCTCGGAGAACGCCCACGTTTCCAAAGGCAATCGCGTCCGTGAGTGAAGCAGCGTTCGCGTGCCTGTCACACGGAGCTGAGCGCTCCTCAGCCTCTACCTCTTCTCCTTCAGCGCCCGCCTCTTGCCGAGCGCGCGTCCCAGCCACAACTTCCTTCTCAGCGCTGGCTCGTGATACTCTACAGCGGCAATATTGAGCAGCAGCTTGTGATTCTGCAGCACCTATTGTCAGTTTGTAGTTCCTGATGGCTACAACGTATGCCCAAGCAATTATAATTGAAACCAAACTTGAAAGTCATGCTTCGCCGTACCGCCGATGCCGACAGTGATCGACCGCGGAGATAATGGTGAATTTGGTGATGGTGACATTTTGAGTCAATTGGAGCAGCCTCTGATTGGCTCAGAATGCCACCGCTACCGAATTTGATGACATGGGGGAATTTGAATATGCCCAAAGTGTTACCCCAGGTAGCATCATAACCACCATGTTTTGGGCATCACACCCTGTAAGGGGTGCAGAAGAAAGCTTAGCATCTTCTTTCTTGGCAAACCAAGCAATTCAAGTCTTATATTGAACAATTAGGACCATGAAGTGCAATCCTGTTGCAAAATTTAAGGAAGAGCAAAGCGGCGGTAAGGGTAAAATTTTTTTAGTTTAATAGTTTATTTATTATTTAGATGGCAGGTCACGGTAGATCTAATACGGCCCGAGTGCCATATAGCAAACCTCCTGCGCGGAAGTCACGTGACAATTAAACCTAACCTTTATACGCGCACATGAGTTTTAGCGCACCTATGGTGCGGCCGATATTGAGATTAAGCCGTTGCCTCCAGATTACCCCTATGTCGAGCTGCTATAATCATAGAACGAGTGTGACAATTAACTTGGCATTAAGAGTACTGACGACACGAAGAGCCGTTTGAAATAAATTTTTATTTGCGAAAAATTCAGTTCACGCGCTTCTTTAAGTGCATATGCAGTCGGCTGCCTAGAAGAAAACGTGCAACGGGCATTCCGTATGGACTGGCCAACAACAGGGGGCTAGCTATTCCTAAAGGAATAGTTAACATATTACGCAAGGAATTAATTTTTTACATATCTGATCGCGCTGCTGTTGTGCACACCACTCAATCGCATCACGCTGCTAGCTTCACAATGGAGGGAGGATAGAACTTTCTGCATCTGTGCGCCTGTGGCTCACTTTCGAATTTAGGTACTTGTAGAACAAGAGAACCTCAACAATGGCGAGCATATTGCTCCCCCTGTAAATATACATAAGAACACAAAAAAAAAAGAAAAGCTGACTGGAAAAAAAAAAAAAATGTAGCAGAGCGTGGTTTCGATCCACGGACCTCTGGGTTATGGGCCCAGCACGCTTCCACTGCGCCACTCTGCTGAACGGCTCCCTTATGTCCTAAAGAGGCTTGCAGTGCCACAGATAATTGTTGTCGGTAGGCTATGTCATTTTTTTTGCTGCGTACAGCTAGTTGTAAATTATCTGCTACACGAGCCTACTTAGCATCAACTGAATGTTCGATTTCCTCGTCAAGGGGCTGCTGAGGCCGCGCCACCTCAGTAGAGCGTACACACACACACTTAGGCTAATGAGACCAAGTGTATGTTCATGTGAAATGAGAAAGAAATTTACAGAAGAATAAAATTGGGTTGGAGTGCATACGGCAGGCATTGCCAAATCCTGACTGGGAGCTTACTACTGTCGTTGAAAAGAAAAGTCTACAATCATTGCATTCTACCAGTGCTAACATATGGGGCAGAAACTTGGAGGTTACCAAAGAAGCTCGAGAACAAGTAAAGGACCGCGCAAAGAGCGATGGAACGGAAAATGTTAGGCCTCACGTTAAGATACAAGAGAGCGGTGTGGATCAGAGAACAAACGGGGATAAACGATATTGTAGTTGACATTAAGCGAAATAAATGGAGCTGGGCAGGCCATGTAATGCGTAGGATGGATAATTACTTAAAGCCCCTCCATCCACGCGCCACCGCCGCTTCTGCTGGCCGGCGAAAACGCGTATGGAGGGGCTTTAGATAACCGGTGGACCATTATTAGGGTTACAGAATGGATACCAAGAGAAGGGAAGCGCAGTGGAGGACGGCAGAAAACCAGGTGGGATGATGAAGTTAGGAAAATTGCAGGCGCAAGTTGGAATACGCTAGCGCAAGACAGGTGTAATTGGAGATCGCAGGGAGAGGCCTTCGTCCTGCAGTGGACATAAATATTGACCCTTTTCGCGGAGCAGTTTGTTGTAGAGAAACGAATGGCGCTTACGGCGGCGCGCCATACGTCTCCTCAGCGACCGCGGACGAATACGAAACCGCTTCTACCTAACTTCTGTGCGATCAGCTGTCGGAAATGCAACTGAGTTTTCGCTAACGCACTGTGCTCCATTCATGCTGGTTTGAATCATGATGATTGAAGACATGTGCAGCAGTTGGCTAGCTGCAAATATAGTGACTGGTATATTAAGGAATGTAGTGAATTTGTTGCGCCAAGTTCGCGGACCGCTGCTGCAACTGTCCGTACGTGTTTCCGGCACTTCGAGATGTACGGCTTTCCTCGAGGATACAGAAATTTGCTCATCCGCCAGCGTTGTATTGCTAACCTTCAAAGAAAGAGCTTCAGCCCTGGTACGTCGGCAAGAGTGAGTACCGCTCGCCAAACAATGATAACGGGAGTAGTGCCGCTTTCTGTGTTTGTAGGTTTCGCGCACAGTATCTACTCACATCTACCCCAACCTGCAAGAACGCTTACACCTACACCTTCGCCAAAGTGCCAAGAATAATTGAATGGGCGACCACTTGAATATATGCGCACTGTATAAGCACAATAAGTGACGGTACTACACCGATAGCGCACGAATGGTCGAAGCTGAATGTTTCGTGACGGCCCACAAGAGAAAGTACATTTTCCCACAAGGTATTGCGATGTACAGAGCAGCTACGTTTCAAGCCTTGTGTGCAGCAAGAACAAATCTAACTGAACTGAGCACACCCATGAGCGATTAGGCAGAAAATTATCAGATAGTGACCGCACCAAGGAACCTTACTGAGTCAGAAACTTGACAAGCCGCCGCTTCAAAATATTTGCCAAATAAAGAACGAAGAGCAAAACACGCTAATCCGGATTCAATTTATGAGTGGAAAGTTTGGATAGCTTGAAATACATATTTAGCCCCGCTTTTAGAGCAAGCACCATACGCTGCTCGAGCCGTTTGGACGTAGCTCAAAAAATCAGCTCCAAAAGCGCTTTAACATGTTCTCTGAAGCTGTGGCCAAAGCTTCGTGTTGTCCACCCAGTCACCGTCTACGATATCTCCCGAAACAGATGTTTTCTAAGCCGCGCCGGGCGTCATACACTTCCATTGCAAACAAGGAGGCAACGGAGCAGTTGAGGCAAGCAATGGACGCGTCACCACGTGATCAAACAAGGCAGCGCCCACGGGATGGCCGCGAAAAGGGTCAATAGGCTGCTGCTGCTGCTGATGATGATGATGTTCATGTGTGGTTGATCAGAGTCGACCCAGTTGATAACACCGTGGTTGAGAAATCACCAGTGATTTTAATCACGTCCGAGTAAACTCAGCTTTTTGTCGTGTATATGGCCTCTTTCGCCAGGCAGCCACAAGAAAAGAAAGAAAGAGACACGGTTTGGATAGTCATCGTACATGACTTCGGCCGAATGAAAGGCTTTTTAGACCCTGGCCTCCGGTTAGGTGGTGTCCAACCCAATGCAAATCTCAAAGGCCATGGGTTTTTTTTTATTGCGATAGCAATTATATGGACACTTGCACCGGATTTCTGCCGTCGGCGTCGCCGTCGTCGTCGCCGTGGTCGTCGCCGTCGTCGTCGCCGTCGCCGTCGCCGTGAGGTTCCCTATAGATAAAATCTTCGCCGCGCGCCGTATGCCCGACAGGAAGCGTGCGGGGACGCGCGCTATCACGGAGAGCGAACGCACTCAATCTACCACGCGCAAGCAAGGAAGCGGAAAGCCAGCGCCGGAGGGAGCAGGGGGGGGGGGGGGGGCACTTCTCTGCCAACAACCGCGCCTCGTCGCTCGTCCGCAGTCTCTTATCTCTCCCCACGCGCAAGCAAGGAGCGGGAAGCCAGCGCGGAGGAAGCGGGGGGGGGGGGGGGGGGGGGTCGCACTTCTCTGCCACAACCGCGCTCGTCGCTCGCTCGCACCGTCTCTTATCTCCACACGGCTCTGACCTTTAAGCGCCGTGCATTCGCAGTTCAGTTTCCGTTGAAGCGATAGACCGCACGTACCTTCGCCCGCTGCGGCGTATGCTTGCTGCCAGCGTTTTGACAGTCGTTGTCGTCTGTCATTCATGTGTGATCTTCGTGTTTGTGCGCGCCTCACACCACGCTTGTTCATTCAGTTCGTAATAGTCTGGCCACATTTTCCAACGCACGCTACACACGCAATGCTGCCCGGCTCGGCAGTTGCAGCGCTACAGGTGTGTCCCTTCGCACGCGCTGCCCACGGAAGCGCTTCTCATCAACACCACCGTTTCACAACGCGCCTTCTCGTGGTCATCGAGTCTCTCTTCATGTCGGTCCTACTTACGCCGAAGCACAACCTGCTTACCTTAATCAGCTCATGTTTTACTACAATTCATATTGCTACCAAAGCCGCTCACCTTACTTCGTATGACATTGCTGTGTTGCTATCGCATTAATTGCTTCGCCCTTAGGGCGAAACTGTGACATTTTTTGGCTGCATGCAGCGAAAGCATGTATAGTAGTGCCCAGCCAGAGCCCCTGGTAGTAATGTACACGGTGGTATTGTAGTGAAAACAATTGCGGACGCCGGAACCGAAACACGCCGTATGCTGGGTGTCCAACCTGGTGTCTATGGTGGGTATTCGGCTCCCGCAATCACTTCTGCCGCATGTAGCCAGCAAAGGCATGGTTTTTGAGATCTGCATTTGTTATCCACAGGGCGTCACCATTGGGGAGTGGGTTTGGACGCCGCATATTAAAAGTAATTGGCTAACTTTTTAATTCTCTTATGGTGTGGGGTGCGCGCTTGCTTGTGTGTGTGTGTGTCGACAGCATAAGGACGGTAGTGCCATTGAATTAACAGTCCTAGTGGCAAAGCAAGCCCACGCCTCTCACGATGCGCC